>NC_056730.1:388329092-388679092 GCF_019279795.1 Protopterus annectens | reverse complement strand
TCTGTTGTTGCAGGTCCATATGTAACAAGTCTATTTGTTTTGTAGTTTTTCTATGAAAGTGTCTATTTTAGTATCCATTTTATCCATCTTAGCAGTAAGTTGCTGGACTATAATTATCAGAGACTGAAGTTCTTTCTTGATGCTGGAGTCTTGAGAATTTGTCTTACTGGAACTCATTTCAGACTGATAAACTGACAGGAAAATTTCCAAAGTAATTTCTGACAGGAATATTATTAAGATTTCCTTTCTTTTTTAGATATAGTTCAAGAACTATATAAAACAAACATATTTAGAAAGAAAATTACTTCAAGAATTAATTTTTTAAGTAATTAATTCCTGTCAATGTAATGAAATTGGTGGAGCTGAAGAAATCTGTTGCTATCCTGTGTTCATCCTTGGCCACCACCCATAGACATATGCACTTTTGAAGTGATTCTGAAGCAACAATAGCAGAAACTAACAGGATTGGTGAAGAAAATTTAAAATGTGTTATAAAACTTTTGCTTGTGTGTGTGTCCATCTTCCCTGAGCCTTAATTAAATTTTCCATATAACTTGCAAGTTGCATTACATGCCCTGATAAAGCAAACTTAATAGTTGAATAAACATCCATATTTTTTACGTAAAACATGAATGTACTTTACTTTCCAAATATATCACACAGTAAGTAACACATACAGCTATACATAGCTCTCTTACTTATGTCCAACTGACACTGTAAAAAAATAAAAAAAAAAAAACATGCAGCAATTGATTCTGAAAATCCCACAATTATTGTCCATTCTTGTATTTACATAACAGTAAGGGATAGGCATTGAATACTGAGAGAGACTACTAAATTTTTTTTTTAAATCATAATCATCATTTTATGTTTTTTCATATGCAAAAATAATAGGTTCATAGATTCATAAAGTCATACTAGGCTAGTTGCCTTTGTGGGCCATTTTAAGCCTAGCCAAATTCCCTTTGAAAGATGGCAATCAAATCCTGCACCTTATGATTGTAAGGTAAATACATTGACCATTATACCAACCCCTAGCCCAAATTTTATTCTGACAACATGGTCCATTTTTGCTCTGCTATTGACATCCAAAGGCTAATCTGTTCTTTAAACTGCACATACAATTTCAATTACACTGTTGCCTGCAATAAAATGCTGTAGACAAAATGAAAGCTATTTTTTCCACTTTGGTGGTCTTTGCCCTTTGTTAAAGCAATGTGCGACCATGGAGTTAGTATACCGTAGTAAGACAATAGGGAGGGTGCAAGACAACTCACTATATCAGTTAAATAAAAGTTTTTGCCCTTCCTTTCCTAAGTGGTGGATTTTACATTTATGTTTTCTGGTACTGCTATTGTACTGATAATACTAGACATGGCCGTTGCCATGCTCAAATGACATGTATCCAAAAGTAACAGAGTCAAGCTTCTTTAAGGCCAGTAAATCACAGGGCTGACAATCGGACATATGAACCCACATTGGGATCCCATTAAACACACAACATCAATAAGCTAAAGCTTGATAAAGTTACAGACAAATACACGTCAAAAGGGGAATTATGTTCAATAACGATCTGATTGATGATGAGTGTTTTTTTTGGATCTAGAGGAGATTCCCTTGGAAATTATCATCTGTCTGTCTGTCTATTGGGACAGTCGCAGCACATTGCATTTGTTTTATAATTTAATTTTCCAGCTGTGAGGAGTAGGTTTCACTGTGTTCCTGGGTCCAGGGTCTCTAGATTCCTTTCACATTTCAAACGTGTGTGTGTGTGTGTGTGTGTGTGTGCGTGTGTGCGTGCGTGCGTGCGTGCGTGCGTGTGTGTGTGTGTGTGTGTGTGTGTGTGATCAGCTGATGCACCCAAGCTCTAGCGCTCTTACACTGGCTTGCAAAAATAAGCAGCATGAGCTCCAGCTCCCCTTAGACTTTGACAAAGAGACTGAGAGACAAAGATAAAAATCTTGCGGATATTGTTTGGGGATCAATATGACGCAGTCAAGTCAATTAGTGTTTATCTCACTCTGGGTATCCCAGCTCTGCTGCACATAAAAAAGTTCAACACATCAGTCCGGGCAGTCATCTCCATTTATTTATTTAGCTAGCTAGCATAGTTTATTAAACTTTTTTTGTGCCTTAAACCTATGGGCAAAGACACCAAAACAAGCATTGTCTTCTACTGGTGTGATGAGCTTCACCCGACGCTGATATATAGATAGATAGATAGACAGGTGTGCGTGTGTATGTGTATGTCTATAGAGCAGATACAAACAAGTAAAATATTGCTTGACTTCAGCAGGGTCTGCATCTTATCCATTACATACTGAAATAGGCACATCAGTTGGATGAAGCTGTCCTTATCTGCTGTAAAAACGTTTTTCTGGGCTTGAAGTTTAAGGGGGCATTGTTGCTATTAGTTAATTAACAAGTCTAACGATACAAGTCTACCAAACATCCAGCCATTAATAAAAGCATTATCTGCAACTCTGTGCCAGTTTCCTATGCGTCAGGTACTTTTGTCAAAAGCAAACACATGGATATCATTAGTTACACAATAAACGTTTATCTCCACATTAACTAAGTGTGCAGAAGTAAAGCTGCTATTAGTTTCTATATTAATTCTTAAAGCTGCACTTGTAAAACTTAACTTAAGATTTAGCCCAGATCATCAGAGTGTTTGGGTACCAGTCAGTAAGCATTTATTTGAAGTCTTGAAGATATCATTTTTCCGATCCAATCCCCGATCAAAGTTATGAACTCCGTGGTCTGACCAAAATTAGAGTACTATCTGCTGCTAGTGCTACTGGCTCTTTCTCGCTCTGGAGAACGAGAACCAGTCAGTAGCTATCCAGTCATCCAAGTCACCTACGTGACTGTGGACGTGGCAGTCCGATCTCCTTCCAGTTTAGCAGTTCCAAACAGCATAGACGTCTGGGCATCACACACTAATGCCATCTCCCCTTAATCTGGACTGCTTTTACAGGAGTCTGGATTTACAGAAACTATTCTTTCTTTTTTTTTTAACCCAGAACTCGCTGTGTATGCACACTTCAAGTTCCAGGACATAGAGCTAGTCAGTCGGACTCACAGTTAAGCAACATCCAGCTAGTATAAATAATGTAAAGGTAGAATACAAAAATAAATATTTTTTCAACTTCTTTCCTTTTCTTTCCACAGCTGGGAGGGCTGCAGCCCTGCAGTCCGATGGCACGAGTCGCCACTGCCAAAAAACTCTGCATCAATGGGGCCCAATAACATTCCAGGATGCTTACTAAATAACATGAAACATGACCTCTCTGGTCCACTTGACTACAGTCAGGTTTTGTGTCCAAGGAATGGAAGATGGCTACAGTTATTCCCCTGCACAAAGAAAGTCCAATCACCAATCTGGGTAACTACAGGCCCATAAGTCTGACCAGCTTCATTTGTAAGGCCAAGGAAAGAATCATCATGGATATGATAAATGAGGAAATATTTAGCCTGCAAAGGCTGGGCCCATCACATTTTGGCTTTGTCATGCCTATTAAATCTGGTTGACTTCTTTGAGAGGGTCACCAAAGCAATGGATGAAACAAGACTGTGCAGACATCTTACCACAACCTGGCCAAAGCTTTTAATACAATATCCCATTCAGGCGTTATAGATAAGCTCACTAAATTAGGCATAAACCCTTTTATCACCTCATAGGACCTAGGAGGTCGAAATAGGTGAGGCCATCTCCACTCTAATCACTAGTGGAGCCCCCTAGGGCTTGGTACTGGGTCTGCTCCTTTTTGGCATCTATTTCTCTGAAATGGAAGCAAATGCTGAAGGTTTATGGCTGACTTAATTTTGCAGATGACTGTAAGCTGGGGATTATTGTTGCCTCCCTTGCAGGCAGTAGCATTCTTCAAGAATCAACATCTCTGACTAACAAATGGTGCCAAAGCCATGGTCTTAAACTCAATGCTAGAAAATGCATAATCATACCCCCTTGGGAAGTCAATCATCCTGGCTAATTACCATGTTGATAATATGCTGCTAAGAGTTGACCCAGTGGTGAGGGATCTGGGTACTCACATAGACAGTAGCCTTACTTTTGACCACTACGTGGCCACAGTGGTGAGGAAATACTTTTATTTTGTGCAACTTATAAGTAAGGGCATGGTGTCTAGGTCCAAAGAGTTTATTATCTTACTGTACTCTGCCCTTATCAGACCCATCATAGAGTACAGTGCTCCCTTTGGTATGTACCTGACCAGGCATTTGCAGCAAGTAGAGTGACCTCAGAGGTTCCTTACAAAAAGAATACATGGAATAACAACCTGTCTTATGTAGAGCACCTTAAAGCCCTTTCCCTCTATCCAGTCTTCTGTAGATTGCTTAGGGGGTTATCTATGTCTGGCTTACAAGGCATCCACAAACCCCACACTTATGAATCTCCTGCATATTTGTAAGTCAAACAGTACCAGAAATACAAGGTCTAGGGACCTGAATTTTGTCTGTGACATAAACAGATCATGATGGAGAGAAATATATGTGTCCCAGAGACTGCTCCTCCTATGGAACAGGCTTCCCATCCATGAGAAGCTGAGTTCATCTATTACCCAATTTAAGTGGAACCTAGACCAGTGGATGGGGAATAGGAAATTTACACTGGGCCTGGCACCTATGTCCCTTATGGACAGAGGTAGTTTATAAATGCCTGGCCCTCAATATCCTATTTGGATGCAGGATGTCATTATTTTTGGGCCATTAGCCTAGTAACAATCTATGAATGTCATTTTGTCTGGGTTAACCTCCTTTTGTAGACATGACATTATAATTCCTAAGAACTACCCTGATGTCTTCATGAACTGGATTTTTGTGGAGTTATCATTAGCCTATTTTTCCTCAAGATCTGAAACAATTCCTCTAATTCTTGTAAATGTTCCAGCTCAGCTTCTGCAGCCAAAAAAGTGTAATCTCAATGTCGGTAGACATTCCACCTACAGTTTATCAGTCTGAAGATGTCCTGGATCATTCAAAAGTGAACTGTTGGAGACTGATGGAAGCCTAGGGGCTTTCTTTTCCATGTGTACTGTTGATCCTTTACATTGAAAGCAAACTTCCACTGTGGCTCTGGATTTAGTGAAGAATGGAGGAATATTTTCATATATTCACTCAATTTTGCAGTCATGTTGAGCATGTTATGGGTGAATGAAAAAGGGCTGGGGATAGCATTATTTAGTTCTCTATAGCTAACAGTAAATCTGTAGAAACCATTAGGAGTTTAACTGCCAAAATGGACTACTGGCTCATGAATTGATTTTAATGAGTACTCCCTGCTCCCCCAAGACTCTCACTGTCTCTTCAATTGTCTGTTCCACCTCCTTTTTACAAGATACCATTTAACAACCTTGGTGGATTGACCTACCACTTCAAATACAAACTCTGAAAACAATCCACAGCCATTTTGGTGTGTAGCAAAAATGTCTTTGTACTTGCTGTGTAGATTGGCTAACTCTTTATGTGGTCCCTCTAACACTGTACTATATCATATTGTCCTGTTATTTTGATACTATATTCCTAAGTCTGCCAGATATTGCCATTATTTGACATTGAGATGGTCTTCTTAACATTTCCCAGTTACATATATCAAAAACATACCTTCTTTTTTGGCGTATGTCATTTCCTAGGATATTTTGTAACCCAGGGTGGAAAACCTATTGGTGCTAAGATATATCATCTCTTATTATAGCCAACAATGGTTAACTTGGGTTGACTAACATGTCTTCCTGGTCCATGAAGTTCTAGTGCTCCATCTTTGGGCAGAAGTTGAGTAGTGATACTCACAGAAGCTTGAGTGGCAATCAAATTTGTCTGTTTTATGTCTCCTACCCATAACTGAAAGGTAATCTTCTATCACCATCAGTAAAAGAGATTATGGTGACCACTATTTACTAATCAGAACTGGCAAGGTAAGATTTAATGTTTGGAGAAGTGGTAATAGGGTATGAACAATTTGTTACATTATGTGCAAGATGTACTTGTCTCTCTAACTCCTCTGTCATTTTTTACAACCTTGTGAAAGATTCCTCACTATCAAGACTATTGTGAATCTCTTTTTCCAGCTCATTCAGTCTTTTCCACAAATCACCATAAGGCCTGGGCTCATTTAGCAGTAGAGCAGAAGGCTGTCACTCCTACCCTCTGTCTGGCTTGTAAAGCCTTCTGTTTAGGACCTTGCCTAGCTCTTCCTCCTCCTCTATGTGACCAACAATCCTTAGCCACATGCCCCTCCTTCTGATAATTATTGCACATGCCTTTAACTTCACTTGCTTTTTTTTGGGGGGGGAGGCACTTCTTAGCTTACGTATACTGATTTAACTTTTACTTTTAGAGGGAGCTTGGAGTCTTTGTCCATTAAATCCTTATGGATGGGTCACACATTAGAGATGGAATTATAAAAATCCTCCTAACAATCTGTCTGTGCTCTAATTAAAATAGCTTGTTTTAATCAATTGGTCAATCCATCTACCATGGTCCTCATGCAGGTAGCATCATCATACTCTGGATTTTCATTAACGTCAAAATGTTTATACACATTCTATTTTTAGTCACATAATCATCAAATGTTTTGTTCCCTAATCTTCCCCTGTAACTGAGTACCAGTCTGTTTTTGGTGGAGGAGTGATTCTTCTCAAAAACTTCAAAACCTGTTCCCATCTTGCCTCCATCTCTCACATATTTTATGTGAGTTTGCTCCTTTTATTTTCAGGCATCATGGCAATAACAATTGAACATAAATCACAATCAGGTGAACCAAAAACTTAGTTTTCTGTTATTAATCAGGCTTTTTTCTCTATCCAAAACTCTTTGTGAGTCTTCCACCCTCTATGAAAGCAGAAGTAGAGATAACTCATGCACTGTTAATATCTCCTTGTGCAGTAACTGTTTCAGTCACAGTGGATTCTAAGAAAGGATGAGTGGTTTGAGGAATAGGGGGTGAAAATAATGTTGTCACACATAAGGGACTTAGTTGTTGGCTTAACTAACAGCTGAAAAATTTAAGCCATCTGTTGTAGGGCAGACTGGTAGAGTCTGGACATATTTAAAACCCTGTGGACTGGGGAATAGGAACAAGGTTACAGATCTGGGAGAAGGAGTATGATTCAAAACCTGTGGAATAGGAGTAGGTTTAATGACAAGTAGATAGGAATAGGGTTGCAGACCTGTAGAACTGAAAAAGAGTTGCAGACTTAGGGAATATGTAAGAATTGATAATAATGTACTGTACCATAATTAACTGTAATGAGACTGAGAATAAAGGTCTTTATCTGCTAATTACCCAAACTCATGCTGAACAGGTGCCCATGTTTCCTTTATGGACCAAGTCTTTTGCACTTTTTAGAATGAATTCTCCAAACACTGTAGTTCATTCAAAAAGGCTTTATTAGATGTTCACAATATCCGAACACTGTCTTCATTAACAGTACTGATAAACAATTAGTGTTTAAATTTACTGCACATCATATTCTGATTGTCCTGAACAACTTAAACTAACAAAGTCTTTATATGACCTGTCTTCTGTACTCAGGCTCGAGTGTCTGTCATCTTCTCTGAAGTAACAGGTCAAACAAACTTACAAACCTTATCTGAACTGCTATCCTGAACACAACATATTATATTGCTTCATTCCCATAATTTTCCTTATTTACTTCTCCTACCCTTGGTCTCAGGCTTTGTCTCATATGTGCAACATCCCATTAAGAAAGATTCTGTAGCTAGCAAGATTGTATCTTTCCCTTGACAAAAGAACATTCTGTCTGCACACTTTATGCTTATCTTTCCTTTCTAATTAACTGTCTCTCATGCTTGACCAGCAAGTTTATATTTCTTTCTGCTTAACTGTCTTTTATGCATAAATGAAACATAATTTATTTTACCCTTTAGCCTGTCTAATGTCTAATAACTACTTTAAAATGGAAGTCCCTAATCTAACAGTTGCCCCTGAGGTCCTGATGAAAATCTACAGGGACCTACATCTGTAATTACCTTATATTTATATTGCTAACTACTGTATACAGCTTTATGCTACCTGACTCATAATCTGAAAAAAAAATTGGTAAACCTGCAATTTTAATTCTGACCATTAGGTGTCATGTGAGCATTTATGGCCTATTTGGATTTAAGTCTTTTAACTTTATGATTTGAATAAACTTGCAATTTTATTTTGACCACTAGGTGTCACTTGAGCATTTATGGCCTGTTTGGAATGAAGTCTCTTAACTTTATGATTTGATTTTTTATATTACCTAGATTTATAGTCTTTAGAGTCTTTAAGTCTAAGTTCTGATGTATGAGTGATATATTTAAAACTTATACATTATTTAAACCCCTTTTGCTGGAGGAAGAGATCCTGCAAAATTTATCTGTATACTGTACCATGCTTTCTCTGAAACTGGCACTCTCTGCAACTGAGGATTATACACTCCTGCTGAATTTTTTACATATTTTTTTAGCTGAGGACTTTACGGTGGACTAAATTTTCTGAAAAGCTATATGACCTAGTAGCTGATGGTTGTACTTGATTAGCTGCTTAGCCAATAATTTCGGTACATAGGGCAAAAGTGCCCCTTGTTCTGTTTTGTATACATACAACCTTACTCCCGGGACTGAATTGGCAACTTTGCATTGTGCCCTTTTATTAGAATCCCCCTGCATGTCTTGGATTTTTGCTAGATCTACCTCAACCGTTGAGCCCACTTAGCTCACCTCTGTTATACCTTTTACCTTAATTTCCTTTTACTGCATTGGATATAGAGGTTTTTCCTGCCGCATATTGTATAGCCTATCAAGCATGATGGCTATTTTCTGAAGGCTAATTGAAATCTGCACTAAAAAGCTAACTTTATATTTTATTTATTTATTTTATTTTACATTTGTTGACTGGGAAAGTCCGACTGGGTATATGTCCATTTTCAGCGGAGGCCCGGGAAGAAAAGCTCCATATATTCAGACATATGAGATTTACATAATATAAGAGTACAATCTAGCATATCAGATGAAAAAATAAACAGTATAATTATAGTAAAGACACAGTTCAACAGGAGAAATGACCTATATGTCAGAGTTTAATATCACAAGGAAGGAAGTTCTTTTGAGATTTCTTTCTTAAAAGCTGTCTCAGGTTTCAACTTTCTGTTACCTAAGAAGTTCAGTTGTGAGTGTTCTGCCATTTTACACTGAGCTAATCGAAGGAAGGACACTGAGCAAACTCGGAGCTATAATATATAACATTAAGTATCCTGTTTTTTGTTTATTTTGTTCTTTATTTCTTTGTTATTTATAGCACTTTGTGTACTGTGTATTTTTCTAGCTAGTTTCACTGTGTGTGAGGTATTAACTGGAAATTGTCCACTTTTATTGAGCATCTGTTGGGTTGTTTGTTTCTGATAACTTGTTGCAGTTAAACTCTTTTTTTCTAGAGGCTCCTTTAGCTGTTTAAAACTTTCATTTAAAGGCTGACTGCTGCTTTTCAGCTGTGAGAAACATTTCTGCAGTTTGTTTTCCACCCTCACTCCCTGTTGGTATAGTGTTTTTATAGTTGGTGGCTTTGCAGTTGTCTGCCCCTAGTGTAAATTTGATCTGGGACCTTCCTCCCAGTCTAGTGTTATTACCTCATTCGACCCAGTACAGGGAGAACATTTGAGAAGGCCAATCAGCTTAGTTTCTGCTACTCCTTTCTCTCTTTCCACTAAAAAAAAAAAAAAAAAAAATTTCTAAGCTTGTTTCCTGCCTTTCCTGTGGGTAGTCTAGCCTGGATATAGATTTGCGGTGTCCAGGACTATTTGTAGGCTTCTAGGGCCCAAGCCTTTCTGTGTTGGAGGGAAGCCTTCTAACTTAATTTTGTTTCTTAGAACTAGCCAGTTTTTGTTTCAGCGCTTGTTCAGAACTTATTGTAAGCACTAAATAAGCTACAAATTACTACAGCACTCAACTTTCCTCACTGTCTAGAGAAAAACAGTTTCTAGTACTTAACAAACAAGCACCTATCCAGGCATATCTAAGGGTCAGCCCCCGGTGTTTTCTCCTGTCTATCTGATGAATCTGGGCATCTTGGGGCAATGCAATAATTACCTCATGTACACAGACAACCCTGTCCTCCAACCACCCAACACTACAACCTGTGAGAGATGCACTTATATAGCCAAACTGGAAGCAAAGCTCTCTTCACCCAAGACTGGACTAGATAGTCAAGAGGAGAAGGTACACACTTGCACCACACCACACTCAGCACATAGTCCCTCAAAACCTACACCACAAAAACACACACATAGAAACACAAAACACACACCTACATTCGCGGAGGCTCTCAGTAAAAACCTGCCCAAGCAACAGGGACCTCCAAAGCAGAAACACAAGCAACCTCCACCCCCAACACAACCCAAATGACACATAGCCCACAAACTCAGTGTGCCACTCAACCACAGCCCATAAGGCATAACAATGTACCCAACACTCTAGTCATAGGTGACTCTATAGTCAGGCACACTGATGTTCCACTCACCAGGCTAAACAAGGAGAAAGTTACTGTCAGCTGCCTGTCGGGTGCCAGGATCCGCCACATAACGCATGCACTCAGGTCATTCCACAACAAGTACAAGTATGACTCTGTCATTGTCCATGTTGGTGTGAATGACCTGAGATGTACCTCCTTGGACTACATGAAAAGGGACATGGAGGAGCTGTCCGATCTTGTAGCCCAGGCAGGTATGACCCTAGCCCTGAGTAGCATCCTGCCATCACCCAGAATGATACCACAGTACAAGGACTAAATGATTGACTTCAACAATTGGCTAAGCTTCTTGTGTCATTCTAAGGGGATCCAGTATCTGTCTGCCTGGGATGACATGATCGACAAGCCACAATGCTTTGCCAGAGATGGCCTGCACCTGTCGCCCCTGGGATTCCGGATACTGGCTAAGGCTCTAGCCACCTATATAGTGCCTTTTTTAGGCAAGGTTCAAATGACAAATTCACCACCCTAACAGGTACAGGCAAGAAGAATCTGAGGGTATTGCTACTCAATGCTAGAAGTCTAAACCTCAAAATGCACTCTCTCGAGGTACTCCTTAAAATGGAGAACATCGACATCTGTGCAGTGACAGAGACCTGGTTCAAGGCTCCAGGGAGTACTCCTGCATTACCAGGCTATAATTCATACCACACCTTTCGGCCACCTAACCTGGACCGAAACACTAAAGGCGGAGGCGTGTCCATATTCATTAAGGATATCCACACCTCCAGGTTAGTTGCTCAGCATAATGCATCCAAGATTATCCAAGTGCAACTAACTCTGGGCAAGACCACAATCCAAATTGTAGCTTGCTACAGATCCCCCACCATGCCCCAGGATTCCGACTCCTCATTTCTTAATACACTGGAAAATATTAGAGTACAACCTAACACCCTAATAATGGGCGATTTCAACTACCCTACCATTAACTGGGAAAACTACTCATGTACCAACTCTTGTGCTCAACGTTTTCTGGAATTCATAAATTCCAATGCCATGGATCAACTTATCCACACCCCCACCAGGGGCAGCAATATCCTAGACCTGGTTATTACCAACATGGGCAACCGGTGCTCCATACCAGAGGTCAATTCCTCGTTGGTCAGATCTGACCATAAGCTAATCACCCTAGGCATCCACATCCCTCCCCCACCCCCATTAGGGAAACCACAGTAAAAAATTTCTCCAAAGCCAACTTCATGCTTCTTAAGACAGAAGTGGCAAACTTCATGACACCCATGCTGATGGACAATAGAGGTATGACTGCTGAATCCTACACAAATGCACTTTATAAGCACTTACATGAGTGCATGGATCGTGCAATCCCTAACAGAACCAAGATGCTATCCTCCAAAAAAAGGAAGCCAATCTGGTGGTCCCCTGCCATAAACAAACTCTACAACAGAAGAAAGAAACTGTTGCAAAAAATAGTAAAATCCCATGATTGGAGAAACTCCCTGGTCAGCTTCAGTAAGAAGCTGAGATCCCTCATAAAATCCTCCAAAGCTAGTTATGAAAACAAAATTGCCACTGACTCTAAAGACAACCACAAAGCATTCTATAGCTATGTCAAGAATCTCAATGGCAACACTCAGATCTGCTCTGAGTTACAGCACAATGGCACTAAATATACAGAACCAACGGATATTGCCAACATCCTGGTAGATAGCTTCAGTGCTAACTTTACCCCTCTGTCATCCCCTAAAAGGCCCATCTCTATACCAGAAGAATGCAAAGTTCCTGTAATCACGGCTGCACAGGTAAAAACACACTATCCAAAGCCAAGAACACAGCATCCATGGGACCTGACGACATCCCAGGCTGTGTTCTACATGAACTACAGAACGAACTGGCACCCCACCTAAGTACCATGTTCAATCATAGCCTCACCTCAGGCTATGTGCCCACTGAATGGTGCACAGCGACAGTTATCCCACTCCACAAAGGGGGAGCCACCATAGACCCCGGAAACTACCGCCCCATTAGCCTAACGAGCCTGATCTGCAAGGCTATGGAGCGTATCATCATGGAACTTATAAACAATGACATTGGTAATATCCAAACTCAGGACCCCACCCAGTTCGGGTTTGTAAAAGGCAGATCATGTCTCCTAAACCTGATAGACTTCTTTGAAGCAGTCACCAAAGCCGTAGATGAGGGTAAGGTGGTTCACACAGCCTATCTAGATCTCGCCAAGGCTTTTGACACCATCCCCCACTCTGGAATTATAGATAAACTCACTAAACTAGGTATAAATCCCTATGTCACAAGATGGGTTGCCAACTGGCTCACTGACAGAACCCACACTGTGAAAGTAGCAGACTCCAAATCCAGCTTCAGACCAGTGACAAGTGGAGTACCACAGGGTTCAGTCCTGGGTCCTCTCCTGTTTGGTATCTACTTCTCTGAAGTACAGACCAACTCAAAGTTTGCAGATGACTGCAAACTAGGAGCCATAATCAAAACTCCAAAAGATGTGGACATCCTACAAAAGGGCCTAGCTGAGACAGATGCCTGGTGTCAAAGCCATGGCCTGAAGCTCAATGCTAAAAAGTGCATTGTCATTCCTTTTGGTAAAAACTCAGTACCC
This sequence comes from Protopterus annectens, assembly GCF_019279795.1. Lineage (NCBI taxonomy): Eukaryota > Metazoa > Chordata > Ceratodontiformes > Protopteridae > Protopterus > Protopterus annectens. The sequence goes on along the minus strand of NC_056730.1, from coordinate 388,665,965 downwards.
ATGAACTACCATATAGGTGGTAGTCTATTTAACACCGAAAGTGTGATAACAGACCTTGGGACACAGGTGGACAGTAGTCTCTCCTTTGATAATCACATTGCCACAGTAGTCAGGAAATCCTTCTATGTGGCACACCTCATCACAAAAGGTTTCTCATCCAGGAAAAAAGAGGTCATTGTTCCCCTCTACTCGTCACTCATTAGACCCATTATAGAGTACAATGCCCCTTTTGGTATGTACCTCACAAGACATCTACAACAACTGGAAAGGCCACAGAAATACCTCACAAAGAGGATTACCGGCCTCAAAGAGATGCCCTATGCAGACCGTCTCAAAAAACTGCAGCTTTACTCCGTTGCATATTGCCTACTCAGAGGCGATCTCTGCCTAACACACAAAGCTATGTCAAACCCAGAGCTTTTAGACATGCTCCACTTAAAAAATCCCAATCCCTACGAGCTACACGCTCTAGGGACCTAAACCTTGTCACCACAATAAACAGAACATGCTGGAGGGATAGATTCCTGTCCCAGACACTTCCCATACTCTGGAACAAACTACCTATCTATATCAAGCAAAACTCCTCATTAGCACTATTCAAGAAAAATCTTGATGATTGGATGGGAGATAGGAAATTCACCCCGGGGATCACTTCTGTGGCTCTGCTTGACAGTGGCACAGGAAAATAATGTTCTTGGGTGGTGAAAGCCAGGGTACCTTTGGCTAGGCTTATATAGGCCCTAGGGCCAATAGCCTAGTACCTACCTATGAACCTATGAACCTATATATTCAGACAAGCAAAATTTCACATAATATAAGAGTATAATCTAGCATTTCAGAGGGAAAAAACAGCATATTTATAGCAAATACACAGTCTGACAGGTAATGACATATGTCAGAGTATAATAATATAAGGTGCAAGACATTTGCCTAGAAGTATTAATTTCTCACATAGGGAAAAGAGTAAACATCGTACTGCAATCATCTGCTAGTTAAAGGATATGAAATACTGATAACTTGTTGACAGCTAATAGTAGAGCTGGCAGCTAATTAGTGGTACAGGAGAAAGGGGGGTTAGTTGGGGTATGGACAAAGACATAGCCAGTGAGATTTTAGGTGTGCTTTAAGAGCATTTTTGAAGAGACTGCTGGAAGGGAGGGTAGTTATGGCAGTGGGAAGTGAGTTCCAAATTTTGGATATGGAGTAGGAGAATAGCGCTTCGCCTGCAGAGTTGTTGGGTTTGGTGACTTGGAGTAGATTTTTGTTGCAGGAGCGAAGGGGTCTGGAGGACTGGGAGGATTGGAGAAGTGTATGAAGTGAGGGAATTTTAAGAGGATGGTTTACAAGTTTATGAGCAAAGGTAAGTTGGGTTAGGTGTAGGAGTTGAGGAAGCTCAAGCCAGTCTAGGTTTCTAAGGGAGACACAGTGGTGACTGTGGTGGGAGTCCCCGATGCAAATTTTGCAATTTTATTGTAGCAGGCTTTGAGTTTCTTTAGGTGTGATTGTCGAAGATTTGTGAGTATGGGTGATGCATAGAGTAGGGTTGAGATTAGTTGGGAAGTTGCAGTACAGATTCTGGCGGGTTTGGTTAGGTATTGTTGGTTTCTATACAAGGCACCCAGTTTTTTGTGGACTTTTTTATTGTGAGTGATATGTGTGTGTCAAATTTGAGTTTGTTGTCAAACTGTACACCGAGTAGCTTAGTGTGGGCTGTTGGTGAGATAGAAGTGTTGTCTTTGGCAAGTATGTTGAAATGGGGGATGTTCAGGGTAGATTTTGAGGGTTGAAAGATGAGGAGTTTGGTCTTATTTGGGTTGAGGAGGAGTTGAGCATTTAATAGCCAACTTTCAACAGAAGAGAAAGATGTTTGTGTGATCTGTTGTAGTTCTGTTAGAGTTGGAGCTGAGCAGATGAGAGTGGCATCATCTGCATACTGTATAAGGGAAGCATGTTTGGTGGAGGTTTGCAGGTCATTGATAAAAATGGAGAAAAGCAAGGGGCCAAGGATGGAGCCTTGGTGAACCCCGAGAGTAACAGGGAGGTGAGGGGATAGATCGTTGTGCCAGACAACTGACTGCTGACAGCTGTGTAGATAGCTGTGAAACCAACTGATGGCAGGTATGGAAAAGGAGAGGTTGGAGAGTGCAGAGAGTAGAAGATCATGTGATACAATATCAAAAGCCTTTGATAGGTCAAGAAATACAGCAGAGGAGAAAAGGCCATTGTTTTTATGTTGGAGAATGGTGTTAGTGAAGGAGAGCAGAGTAGTTGTGGTGCTATGGTGTGGTCTGAAACCATGCTGTGTGTAGGAGAGGAGATTATTGTCTAGGAGATAATTGGAGATCTGTGAGTTGATACATTTTTTGAGTATCTTGGAGAGAGGCGAGAGGATGGCAATGGGGTGGTAGTTGGAGATGTCTGTTGAGGGGCCGCCTTTGTGTAGGGGTATGATGTGGGATATTTTCCATAAGGTTGGCACATAGGACTCAGATATGGAGTGGTTGATTAATATGGAGATGGGATAAGCTAAAACATCAGGTGCTATTTTTAGGTATTCTGTGGGCAGGTTGTCAGCTGCTAGTCTTGTGGGTTTAAGTTTTGTCAGTAGTTTTTTTATGTTGGAGATTGGTACTGTGGAAATGAAGAAGGGAGGGAGAGGTGGAGTTGATTAGGGTGTGGGGGGTGTTGATGTAGGGAAGTGTTTTTTAGTTAGGGATAGAACTGTCTCTGTAAAATGTTTGTTGAAAGAGTCAGCTATGCTACAGGTGGATAGAGGGCTAGTTGGTAGGGGGTGTTTACCTTCCCTGGGCAGAGGATAGAGTTAATTGTGGACCAGAATTGCTTTGGGTTGTTTTGGGAGGAGTTTACGGATGTCTGATAGAAAAGGGCTTTGTCTGCTTTTACTTGCTTTTTGACTTTGTTACATAGTTCAAGGAATAGTTGCCTATCTGAGGGGTTTTTGGTTGTGCTCCATTGTTCCCATATTTTATCCCTGGATTTCATAAGGTCTTTGGTGTTTTTTTATAGCCAGGGGGATTTTTTTGTTTGGATTTTGGTTCATCTTTGGGGGGCATGAGAGTTAAGGGTGTTGAGGAAAGTGCTGTTAAAGTAGTAGACTGCTTCATCTAGGTTGAGGTATTTTAGGGGTGACCAGTTTATTTTTTGTAGGGAGGTGGTGAAGGAGCTGGAGTTGAATTTAGCTTTGTAGCGAATGTGTCGGTGGACAATGGGTTTGCTGCTATTTATGTGGTATTTTAGTAGGAAGGTTGGGGAGTGGTCACTCAGGGAGTCAGGTAAGGAGCCTGCCAGGTAAGAGTGAGGATCTTTGTTGACTAGGGCCCAATCAAAAATGGTGTGATTATTGGGGTTTTTATTTATCCTGGTTGGGGATTGTATAAGCTGTGAGAAGCCATGGAGATCTAGGTGGAGTGCTGGGGGTTTACTATTGCACGATAGCCAGTTGATGTTAAAGTCACTGAGTATGATGGTTTCTTGGGGTAGGGAGAGATTGGCCCAGTTTAATAGGTTTTTAAGGGGGGGGGTATATTTTGTCCTGGAGGGAAGTAGCAGCCTATTAAGTTGATTGCTTTCTTAGGGTTTAATTTTAGGGTAGCATAGAAGATTTCTTCCTTGTCAAGCTGGGGAGCTGACTGGGTGAGAATTTGGATATTGAGGTGATGTTTATACATCAGTGCCACTCCTCCTCCTTTTCTGGATATTCTGTCCTTGCGGAGGATGTTATATCCAGGTGGGAGTATTTCTTCACTTTCGATGTGAGGTTTAAGCCAAGATTTGGTTAGGATAAGGATGTCAGGGGGAATACAGGTGTATGTATGCCTGGAGGTCTTGGATTTTGTTACAGATGCTTCTGATGTTAAGAAATATAATGAGGAGGTCTGTTGGCTTTTTATTAAGTGTGATTTGGGTGATAGGGGAGCTATTTGGAGGGGGTTTTGTGGAGAGGTTGGAGAAATTGGGGCCAGGGTTAGGGTGCACATCTCCACTGAGAGTAAGTTTAGAGAGAATGCAGAGGATATGTTTTATATATGCAGTGAAATGCTTATGGTATTTCAAGAATAATTTGCATTCAGATAAGGTGCGGGCTTGGTAATTAGGTAGGTGTGGTGGAAGGAGGCATTTTGGGGTTGGAGTAGTGAAACTGTGTGGTGGGAATTTGAGAGGGGTAGTTGACAGAGTGCAATGGAAGTGGTTGGGAGAATTGACTGAAATGACTTCGTAAGATGTAATAAATGCTAGTGGTTTTAAAGCATAATTACCATATTCTGTATTAACGTGTGCTTATAATTTTTTATTTAAATTTGCTTTATAATGCTACTTACCTTTTTAACTGTTATGAATAGTTTTGAGCTATAATAGTTTACTAAAACCTATACTTTCTGTATTTCAAGTCTATACCTTTGCATTGTCTGTTAGTGCCCTTAATTTCTGACTAATGTACAATAATTATGTAAAGCACACTGTAATCTGTAAACTAATTAACAAATTAAGCCTGCCCTGTTATGCCTTGAGTATACTGAATAACTATTACTACCTATTATTTAATAACTTATTTTAATAAGCCTGTAAAACTAATTGTCACTTTACCCTTAACTAATGACTGAATAAAGTAATTCTGTTACTTTACTCTTACACTAATGACTGAATAATGTGAATTAACTGAGTATTATTTTTATATTTTGAGATTTGACTGAAATGTACTGTACTGAACACATAACTGAATGTGAATGTCATATTGTGAAACTTGACTGATATTTACATTAGCAAATACTGAACATTAAAAAATAGCTGTGTATATTCTGGAAACCAACTAAACTAATACTAAAACAATAGCTTTTGCCAGTATTAACTAAACACAGATAAAAGCATAACTGAAACTAGTACATGTTATATTCTGAAGACCAAACTATTATTGTCTGAACATACACTAAAAGCTAGTACTGCTGTACAATTGTTACCATGAACCTGAAAATATGAGAACATTGTCCGTACATAGATAAACTGAAACCTAGTACTATTGTTATATAATTGTCTGAAATGTACATACTTGCTTTAACTCATATATTTAACTTTAAACAAACATTGAAGAAATAACTGAAACACATAGACAGTCAATTTCTGCACCACAGTTCTTGCCAAATTTTACTCTGCACTGTTTCAGTCACTGAGTAGTTAAAGGAAGGTTGAAGTGTCCTTTTTATAGTTAGGCCTTTTAAACCTCTTCTTTTTATTTCTTGTGCAAGGCTGAGTAGCTAAAGTTCTTGATTCTATTTAGTATCAGGTCCTTAAAATAACATTTGCATTTTTAACAATTACAACATTGCTTATTGCCCTGACCTTATTTACATTTTTTCTGCATGAAATAAACATTCACTGCTAATGAACTCTAGCAAGTCTGTAGGCAAACTAATATCATAGCATTTTTATTTTTCCACAATATTTTGTTCACTTATGTCATTTGCCCAGTCATTAACCATAGTGGGCTGCCTTATAACTGAAAAGCTAACAATATTTCCTGTCTCTACCCATGCACTATGTGCACTCCCTTCAAAAAACAATAAATCAGTGTTAACTTTATTGGGAGCAGGAGCTGTAGGAACTGTTGCTGCTGTGTCTAGTTCAGATTTTAAACCATCCAGACAAGGATACACTGAATAACCTGTCTAGCTTTATTGGAAACAACTGGAATTAAGTCATTAATAACAGTTTTTACCCACTTGTGTTACTGGTATCTGATGCTTGCAAAATCTATTTCTGTCTAACCACTAAATGGACAGCTTTTTTTAAGGTCTTGGCTGTAGCAATTACATTTAACTTGATAGCTGTATTAAATCCCTGAACTAATTTTAAATGAAACTCAAAGTAGTAATGTAACACTGCACATTTTTGCACCTATATAAAATTAAATTTAACTGTTGAACTTTTTACATTTTGTCTTGTGACCCTTATATAGTAACATACTGTTCTGTGAGTGAAACTCCAACCACTGTCTCACCATAACCGTTTCTTTAGCTAATGTCATTTAACTTTCCAGTAGTACTGAATGCTGCAAGAATTTATTCTTACTGTTTATAGTTATTTTTTTTTGCATAAATAGTAAAACTGTAAATGCATTAATTCAGCTTGGTGGGCTGACTGTAATCTGACCTAATGTGTTTGGCAAACTGCCATCTCTGTACGAAACATATAGAGTCTCAAACCGATTACACAATATACTCTTTTATACATAGGATCTGAATTTTTAACTGTTATCACTTTTACAATGTAGCATTGACTTTAAATTTCACATTCTGTAAACTAGCAAACCTTATTTTGTCTCTGTCTATATTACGATATTGTTTATGCACTGCAACACTTTAATACAAAGCTCTTAACTAATGACTACTAAACAAAACAATAATACAAAAAAATAATTTGCCAAATCTGTAACTGTGACCCTTTTATTCTGCAAATTAATTTGACTGTTAGTTCTGATATACCTTGCAAGACATAGAGGTATACTGTTACCCTTTTTTCCTAACTGACTACACCCAATATGTCTTTCTGAACACTTCAGCTGTGTCAGCTGAACTGGAATCTATTCTGTCTTTAACTCATAAATCTGCATGTTGCTATCATAACCAATTCTTTAAAATCTGTACATTTGTACAAATCTCTGTACTGGTCTAAAACAAACTATAACTGTAATGACATGTTTATACCTAGTACAGAGCTGCTACATTTTGAACTGCTAGCAGCTGTAATCTTTGACCTTTTAAATCCTGACAAAACTGCATTCGTGTCTTTTCTATGTGTAACTGGTTAATTTGTCTGTAAACAATGAAATCTTGTTATTTGTTTTAACCGTAAATGACAGATTAATGCTCTGATCTTTACAGATAGCTATGGAATGCACTCTTTTACTTAACATTGAAGTCTGTTTTTCAGTTACACTGGCATATACTTTATTAAAATCTGCACTCTGATTCCTCTTATTTCCCTTCAGTGCAAACATTGCACTTGATTTTGAAAATAAAAAACTAGATGAAGTAATGTGAACTTGAGACATTGTCTGCATACTATGTACATTGACTGTGTTGACATTTGTATGTTTAATACTGCAACATACTTCTGCATTTTGAATTGCATGTGCTGAAGCATTTATACAAGGATTACGTCTAAACCTGTAGTGACAGAAGCTGACTCATAAGCTGGGTTAACCCTTTTGCATTTAGAAATATTTAACATTCTTGAACTAATAACCTTTAACTTTAAGAGAGCATTTTTAAACTTAAACCAAAGATTTACTGACGTTTTAACTGTAGCAGTATTACTTGACATGTTTATATGCAAATGACTTTAACTGATTCATTTAAACTTTTTTGAGCTGTTAACTAAAAGGTGTATATAAAGTCTTACATAACCTTATGGTCCTGGAAGAATGTGTGCTGTTGTCTGTAGCTTATTAACCTTTTTTTTTTTTTTTTTTGCTTCTTGGCTGTGTGACGTCACACTGGAAACTAGAAAGTTCATGGAGACAGCTTTTAACTGGATAATGCTTTTATGTTCTGAAGGAACGCTGCTTTGATTTAATACTGGTCTGCTAAAGTTGGTTGAGGCTTTTTTGAAATAAACACTGGTGCTGTGTTCTTTGGTTAACTGCATTTACTACATGTAGAGGTTGTCTGCTGTGTTCTTGTTCTGCATGAAGTATTGCTGTCATTTCTGGCTTATTCTGTATAGTGCTTATAGTCTTTATGGAAAAACACTGGTATGCTGCTGAAAAGTCTGATATGAAACATTTGCTTTTACTATAAACTGTCAGTGAAACCTTGAAGTTAAGCTGACTGTTGCAGTAAAACTGTACTCAAAAAGGTTACTTACTGTAGTTGTTTCTGTGGGTTTATAAGGCTGTTTGAAATAATTGCTGTGTAGACTGCTGTAGTTGAATGAAACACTGCTATTCTGTAGATTTTTGTAGGACACTCGTAGTGTGACCAAGTCTGGAAATGAACGGTACCTTTACTGAAAGGGTGGTTTGTAGCACCATTGATTACCTTTACTGGGGCCTCTCAGCTGGAAAGCCTCTGAAGTGCTGTTGAGATGTCCACAAAACTTTTGTTGTAGTGATTTGAAATAACAGTGACTATAAACTTAATAAAATATATGCTGCACTTGAAACTGGATTTGAAAGGGTTAACTGTGTCTGATTTTCTATTGTCCAGAGTAGCTGCTTGCTGGGTTGCAAGAATTATATATCTCTCCCAAGACAGCAGGCTTCTTCGGGTGCCATTGTAAGAATTGATAATACTGTACTGTACTGTAATTAACTGGAATGAGACTGAGAACAAAAGTCTTTATCTGTTAATTACCCAAACTCATGCTGAACAGGTGCCCATCTTTTCTTTATGGACCAAGTCTTGTGCACTTTTTAGGATGAATTCTCCAAACACTGTAGCTCAATCAATAAGGCTTTGTTAGATGTTCACAATATCTGAATACCATCTTCATTAACAGTACTGATAAACAATTAGTGTTCAAAGTTACTGCACATCATATTCTGATTGTCCTGAACAACATAAACTAACATAGTCTTTATATGACCTGTCTTCTGTACTCAGGCCTGAGTGTCTGTCATCTTCTCTGAAGTAACAGGTTGAACAAACTTACTAACCTTAACTGGACTGCTATTTTGAACACAACATATTATATTGCTTCAGTCCCGTAATTTTCCTTATTTACTTCTCCTACCCTTGGTCTTAGGCTTTCTCATATTTGCAACATTCCATTAAGGAACATTCTGTAGTTAGCAAGATTGTATCTTTCCCTTGAGAAAAGAACATTCTGTCTGTATACTTTATGCTTATCTTTACTTTCTAATAAACTGTCTCTCATCCTTGACCAGCAAGGTTATTTTTTTTCTTCTTAACTGTCTTTTATGCATAAATGAAACACAATTTATTTTACCCTTTAGCCTGTCTAATGTCTAATAACTACTTTACAATGGAAGTCCCTAATCTAACAGAATATGATTATAAACATGTGCAGCAGGTATGGAGTTGGTCTGCTTGGCTTTGCCATGTTTCTGAAGTGTATGCAATCCATCTTGTATAATCGAATGCTACAGCTACCCCATACTTCTTTTAGTTTTTTTTTTATCTTTATCTTTTGATGTTTCCTCGACTGATATATATATATCTATATATATAAAACTGCAATCTCATAAGCCATTCTGGTATCCTTTAAGTTCTTCATTCATTGTTTGCATTTTCCTTTAAGATAGTTCAGGGTTTCCTCCAACACGTGCTCCACTTTTTCTAACTCTTGGATGGAATTTTATTGCCTTTGGTTTTGATAATCTTGTTTTTTTAGTTACTTTTTATATTCTTATCTTTCTTTGTGTGTTCTTTTTCTTGGTCTACTTCATTTTGTAGCAGTTTTATCACATCTTTACTCTATTTTAATAATGTATATGTTTCATTAACACCTCTTTGTATTTTTCATACTGTTATGCCATCGCTATTTTTTCTTCTTTTCATGATTCATTATCCTTTATGTTAGTAGAGAGCTAGAATAAAGTTACATAGGCCATGTCTTTTGCAGAGTCTGGAGAAGTACAAAAATAAACAACAGTGTATACTTTGATAATAAGAAGAACTGTTAAGACCTAAACAATTTGATAGAACAAGGCAGTTTTTGACAGAGTCATAGTAAATAATAGACACACCATCAACCATATGTCCATATACTACCCCCTCTCTGGCTAAGCCATCTGCCATCCTATTGTGCCCTGTGTACATGTCTTTTATTGGGCCACATACATGTGATGCTGTCCACTGTATTCCTTTACTGTTCCATTTAGTGAGTGTGCTGACTTGAATGGAAAATAAAGGCCCTGTTTGTCAAAAGAGTGGTATTACTGAGAGGGTTTCAACCACCTGTTTTTCAGCAGGTTGCCTTGCACCCAAATCATATATATTCCCAAAATACACCTGATGTCAACAGAGCTTGTCAAATGGAATCATATGATATGAAGCAAGTACCTCATAATGTACTATAACACTTTTTGACTTAAGATTATTTTGATATGTTGTTTTCTTCCTGGTCTTAGATTAGTCAGTGAGCCTTGAGCTTTTAGTATTTTTTTCTTTATTTCTTTGCTAAGCTAGAAAAAGGACTGGTCCACAGATTATCTTTAGTCATGACCTTTGCTACTCAACAGTAGCTAAAACTTAATGCAAAATAATAATTAAATGATAGCAAAACACATAATGAAAGATACAGTGATGAATCATACTTCTCAACTGTACAGATTTTTGCAGAATGTCCAGAATTTTGCCACATATTTTTGGTCTGTCCCTAATACAAATTGTGTTTTTTTGACAAATCACTGGGATGATCTAAGGATTAAAGTCACTAAATAATGACATGTATTTGATTTTCAGACGTCATATCCTCCGCAAAATGTATGCTAACACAAATCCTGTTAGTCTAACAACTTTCTAAGTTTATAAGAGTAATATTTAAAATGTGTCCTTATTTTTGGACCTTAGTTCCGTTCTCCCCCCCTCTCCATTTTCTTGGGCTTTGTCCAGATTTCTTGCATTAAGAGGTTGAGAGGTATGGCACTGATGATCCAGACTGTTATAATAAAAAAATAAGAACTAGCCATATTAGAAAAGACACACACACACACACACACACACACACACACACACACACACACACACACACACACACACACACACACACACACACTTATACAAACTAATCTTATGATAAAGCACAGCAAAGCTCGGAATAATAAATCCTTAAAAATCTGTGTACAGTGACATTTGGTAACAGCAATCAATACTACTAATGTATACTGCATGTCCATTGTAATACTGTCTTTGTGCTTAGAAAGTAGGAATGGTACCTTTGGGATCTAAAAGAAACAGCAGCTCTAACCAAAACAATGCTCTTTATTTTCAAGTCTAATTTCATAATATATATATCTAGCTTTCTTTAAAAACAAGGCCACATAATTCCATTTTTACATAACAATTCTTAATCTGTGAAGGCAAGTTCCATAATATAGATTAGGTTAGTAGTTATAACACTCAAATTCTCTCATGTTGAAGGATATCTCTTAAAAGAATATACATCTGAGGTCATAAGAATTATCTGGAGAGAAAACAAATCAGTATTATTTATGTCTTTTAAAATGCACCACCTGTCTTTTGGGCTTGAGATAGCACAGTTGTGTAAAATCTTACCATAACAGTAGATGTCCTTCTTTTCACTGTTGCAGTATCCAAAACAGAAGGGATCACCTGCTCAGGGCAGCTTGATGCTTGGCCAGTATACAAAGACTAATGATCTTGTATGTGCCATACATCACACATATGCTCCCTCTACAGAACATAGGGCATAAAAGGGATGTATGGATGCAACCACCTAGAACTGAATTGCCCCAGAAGAGAGCAGTCTCCATGGGACAAAGGAGTCCAGACACATCCAGAAAGAAAAAATGCAGAAGAAAAAGGGGAAATCCTCAACAAGATAGGAAACTAAAACAAAAAACAGAACAAACAAGAGGGAGTTGGAGGGAGGGAGCAAATACTACAATAGTGAAGAGAAGGGCATCTACTGTTATGGTAAGATTTTACACTACTGTACTATGTCCTTTGATATCACTGTTGTAGTATTCAAAACAGAAGGGAAAGTAAAAAAGCTCAAGAAAGAGAAGAGCCCTCAACAAACCCACATAAAATGGTTTCAGCAAAACCTGCTCTGGCCCTAGAAACCATATCCAACTTATAATGCTTAGTAAAGCTATGCACTGAAGACCCTGTAGTAGCTTCAGGGATGGAATTGGTGTCCAACTCCTTGAAGAAGTCACCAGAAGAGGTAACAACCTAGTGGAATGAGCTCTAACAGAAGTAGACAGAGATTTGCCATGAAAAGAATAATAAAAAGAATAACAAAAATAATTGGCCTTAGATATCTAGGAGGAGATGGTTTGCTTAGAAACAGCCAAACCCAATGTTTTGAGATGAAAGGAAACAAAAAGCTGACCAGGCTTACAAATGAATGGCTTTACTTTTATCCAAATAGTAACTGAACTGTCTGTGCAAATCCAAGCTATGCAGGACCCTCTCACTAGCAGACTGAGGAGTAGGGAAAAAGGAAGGGAGTTATACCGACTGATTCAAGGACAACTCATTTACTACCTTGGGCATAAAAGAAGGATTAGTATGAAGGGGCATCCTATCCCTGTGAAAATAAAAATAAAAAGGAGGAATAGCCTTAAGGGCTTGGAGCTCAGAAACCCTCTGAGTATTAATAAGAGTCAGCAACAAACCAGTCTTCCATAGGATCAGAGGATCATAGTAAGTTACTTGGCTATTGGTGCTGAAGCCCTTAGAAGTCTAGCCAAGATTTTAACCCATGTTCCGACAAGTCAGTACCCGATGCCCCTGTCCAGCAGGGACACAGATGGTATCCCAAGACTGTATTTTCTGTTCCCCATCCAGTTATCCAGGTTGCACTTAGAAAGTGTTAATAAGGTACTCTGCTTGATATGGAGAGGGAGTCTATTCCACAGAAGGGGGAGTCTCTGGGACACAAATCTACCCCGCCAACAAGTATTGATGTCACAGACCAGGTTGAGGTCGCATGTGTGGGTTACTTGAGTAGAGCTTGACTTGCAGGTATGCAGCAGTCCCATCAAGGCAGGGTCTGAGATTGCTTTGTATGCCAGACAGAGGTCACCTCTGAGGAGTCTGTATGAGACTGAGTAGAGGGACAGGGCTTTTAGCCTATCCATGTAGGGTAGATGCTTGAGGCCTTGACTTCTCCTGGTGAAAAACTCCTGTGGTCTCTCCAGCTGCTGCATGTGCTTTGTGAGGTAGATGCCAAAAGTAGCATTGTACTCAATAATGGGTCTTATAAGGGAAGAATACAGGGATGTTATGATCTCCTTGTCCCTGGATGAGATACCCTTACTAATGAGGTGGGCCATGTAGAAAGCTTTCCATACAATGGAGGAAATATGGTGGTCAAAAGTCAGTTTGCTATCAATCTGGGTACCCAAGTCCCTCACAACTGATTCCATGCTTAGGACCTTGTTATTAATGTGATAATTTGTGGGAATGTCACTCTCCCCAAAGGGGATGATGATGCATTTTTTTAGCATTCAGTCTGAGGCCATGTTTCTGGCACCAGTCATTTGTTTGGGTGAGACCCTCTTGGAGGATGTCCACATCATTAGGAGAATTGATGACAGCGTGCGTCTTGCAGTCATCTGCAAACATGGTCAGCCATAGTTCACTGGTTTTGGCCTGCACCTCAGAAAAGTATATCCTAAACAACAGATGCCCCAAGACCACTCCCTGGGATACACTGCTCGTTATAGGTCTACTGTTTGAGGTGGCTTCCCCTATTTTGACTAGGTGGGATTTAACAATGAGCCAGTTTGCTGCCCATCTGGTAACATATGGATTGAGGCCTATTTCAGAGAGTTTATCTATTATACCTGAATGGAGAATAGTATTGAATGCTTTGGCCAGGTCAAGGTAGGTGGTGTGCACTGTCTTCCCCTCATCCATGACTTTAGTGACTGTCTCAAAGAAGTTGACCAAATTTAACAGGCACAGCCTCCCCATGGTGAAACTAAACTGTGTGGGATCGAGTGTTTAGAGGTTGCCAATGTCTTTGTTAATGAGGTCCATGATAATCCATTCCATTGCCTTGCATATCAGGCTAGTTAGGCTGATGGGTCTATAATTTCCTGGATCGCTGGATGCTCCACCTTTGTGCAAAGGGATAACAGTGGCTGTCCTCTACTTGTCTGGGATGAAGCCGGTACTCAGGTTTTGGTTGAATAGAGTGCCTAACAGTGCTGCAAGTTCCTGCCTGAGTTCATGTAGGATGCAACCTGGGATGTTATCGGGTCCCATGGAGGCTGTATTTTTTGCCTTTGAGAGGTAGTGATGACTTGCTCCCTAGAGATAAGGGGAGTTTTCACAGAACCTGTCTGCCAACAGGTTGGCTATATCTATGGTGTTTGTGTATGGGGTGTCCTTGACTACCAGTTCTGAGCAGATCTGAGTGCTTCCTTTGAGATTGCAGACATATGTGAATAAGGCGTTATGACTGTCCTTAGCAGATGTGGTCAGTTTGGACTTGAGGTTTGCTTTGGAGGATTTCAGTAGTGCTCTTATTTGCTTGTTCAGGCTAAGGGGATATTGCTTCCAATTAGGCATCTGCTCCTTCTTGGTCCTGGACAGCAATTTTTTTCTTCTATTATAGAGTTTATTTATTGCAGATGTCTACCAGATGGTTTACTCTTCCTTGAGGAGGAGGATTTTGTCCTGTCTGGTATTCCTGATTCCATGCAGCTATATAAATGCTTGTATAGTACTTTGGTGTAGGTTTGGACATATGTGCCAGTTCCTATGGATGGGGTTGTGAAGCTGTCTATACCTTCCCTCAGGAGATTGTAATCAGTGTTGGAGAAGTTTTGTTGTTTGACCCTTGCTGGGGTGAGAGTCGAGGGAGATGGTAATTTCAAAAGTAACCACTTTGTGGTTGGATCTTACCAGGGAGGATGACACTGTAGGGATGCTGCAGCGGTTACTCATGTTGGTTAATACCATGTCCAAGATATTATCACCTCTTGTGGGAGTGTCGACCAGCTGGTCCAAGGCATTTGCATTGACAAAATCTAGAAATCTATAGGCATTTGTGTTTTGACATGAATAGCTCTTCCAATCTGTGGTTGGATAGTTAAAGTTGCCCGGATCAGAGTAAAGGGTGGAATCTTAATAGATATGAAAAGGTCCAAATAGGTGAAGGGGCATCTTGAGTCAAAGATGGGGACCTGTAGCTAGCTATGATTTGAATAGAGGTTTTGTTAGCAGTTAACTGCACCTGGAGTGTCTCCTGTGCCTCATACTGTTTGACCAGCCTGGAGGTGTGTATGTCTTTAATATATATTGCAACTCCACCTCCTTTTGTTTTGCTGCCCACAGTTTGGGGTCTGAATGTATGATAGGATGAGTAACTTGGTATGGCTGGGGTGCTCTCAGCAGCTTTAAACCAGGTTTCTGTGACTGCACAAATGTAAGCATCTTCCAGGGTTAAGAATGCTTGCAATGAGTGTATTTTCATGTTTAGACACCTAGCTTTTAGCAGCATGACCTTTAATTTGTGTTTTGATGAAATTTTCATGTTGGTAGTTTTGACCTCATGGCATTGCCTAAAAAAGGCACTATGAGGGAGACAAGAGCCTTTGCCAGAAGCCAGAAGCCCAAGACAGGCAGATGCAGGCCATCTCTGGCAAACCATTGTGGTCTGTCGATCATGTCTTCCTAGACTGTCAGGTACTGGATCCCCTTGGAATGACACCAGAAACTAAGCCAATTGTTAAAGTCAATAATTTTTTGTTTGTATTGAAGCATCATTCTGGATGGCAGTACAATGCTGCTTAAGGTTAGGAACATACCTGCCTGGGATACATATTCAGTGAGCTCGATCATGTCTCTCTTCATATAGTCCAGGGAGGTATGTCTCAAGTCATTCACGCCACCATGGACTGTGACAGAGTCATAACAGTACCTGTTGTTGAGAGACTTGAGAACATGGGTGATATGGTGGATTTTGGCATCTGACAAACAACTAACCATAGCTTTCTCCTTATCCAGCCTGGTAAGGGGCACATCTGTGTGTCTCACAATGGAATTACCTATGACTAATATGTTGGGTTTATGTTTAGGCCTTAGTGGCTGTGAGACACAGGTGTGTGGTGTGGCAGTCAGTGGAGTTTGCATGTGTTTTTTCCTCGGAGGTCTCTTTTGTTTGGGTATGTTTTTGTTGAGGACCTCCGCTTCGCATATGTGGGTGTGTGTTGTATAGGTGTGGGTGGTGTTTGAGGCATGGTGCTTGTGTTGACAACCTTCTCAGTCCCAGATATACTGGCTTGTAAGAAATAGAGCATGAGCATAGACTCTAGGTTATTAATATAATTGCATCTCTCACAAATTGTGTTCCTAGGTTGTAGTAGTAGATGGTTGTCCATGTACATGAGGCAGTTGCTATACTGTTTCAGGAATGTGATATCAACCAGACTGGCAGGAGAAACCATAGGAAATTGTCCATCCATATTTGTCAGAATCTGAGGGAGGGAGGTCAGAGAGGGATAAGGGGGTAAAGGGTGGAAGGTCTAACAGGAGTATTACTAGGTGATCACACAAGTGCTACTAAGGGAAAATTTGTAGCTAGAATACCTTGCAATGGGTTAAAACAGTGTAGCTGCAGTGCATGACATGAAAACAAGCCTAAACAAGCTCAAACATAGAGTTTAAATACCACAAAATAAATAAATAAATAAATAAATAAATAAATAAATAAATAAATAAAAGGTTCTAGTAACACAGACATCTAGCCAGTCCTGCTAATCCCTGTTTTCTTTACCAGCCTGTGCCAGACAAGGTACAGGCAGCTCTGCTACTCTCCCTAGCAGAGGAGAGAGACCCCTACCAACACAAGATGGCTGCCAGAAACACAGAATACAAACACAAGACGACTGCCAGAAACACAGAAGGCAAAAACAAACAGCTCTGGATGCAGCAAACGTTGTAACCAGACTATGCTACTCAATTTAAGGGTAAGAACACAAGTCAAACTCACAAAATCAGCACAGATTAACCACTTTCAGACAAAAACAGAACTCACAATATGAAAAAATACAGTTAAACAGTGATGAAATGCAGTAAAATGCAGTTAAACAGTAATGATTTGCAGTAAATAGCAATAAAATACAGTTAAACAGTAATGAAATGAAGTTAATCAGTAAATTGCTTTAAAACAGTGCAAATGCAATAAATTAGGTCACAAGGGTAAAAAAAACAATTCAAATAAAGCAGCAATTCAGTAGAATACTGTCATCAATTTAATCAGGCTACTGACAAGCAGTATCAAATGTGGCAAACTTAGGTGTAGTTGAACACCTAAGCATAAGCAGCAAAATGAAGTAGGAAGAGGCACAATTTTTTTAGTAGAAAGTGACGAGAGAGAAGATAATTCAAAGTTAAGAAGCTAAAGGGGTGAGCCTTCACAACTGATCACACTGTACTCAGTAGAATGAGCTGCTGCAATGGGTGGGCCTTCACAACTGATCTCACTGTACTGAGTAGAATATGCTGATGCAATGGGACTGGGAGAAGTGTCTAATATCACATTTATAGTAGAGGTGGGCAACTCACGAACCTAGAAGCTTTAAGACCACAACAACAATTGGGCAGCTGGGTGGGGATACAAGATCAGAACAGAGATAAGGATTCAATTAACTAAGCCTAAAATACAGTTGCACAGTTTAAACAGATATGCAGCAAATATTGTTTTAGTTAATCAGAAGTGTAGAAAACAGTTGAAAATAAGTGCTTATCTTTTATAGTCTCACAACAGGTTTATGGAAAACAGCAGAGCAAGGGCAGGAGGCCTAACTCACTGTAGCTTTGAACAAACAAGCAAAAACTGGTTTAAACACTGGTTATTTAATGCAAAGAAACAGAATGCAGCCAAAGTTCAAATTATCCAATCAAAAACACCTTAAAACAGAGCCCTGTAACAGTAACTCTAACCAGATCAGACCAAACTGAAACTCCCTCCCACGAAGAAACAGCTAGGCCTCTCTAGACAAAAGATTAGCTATAGTACAAGCTCCAAAGGTCACAAACAGTACTAAATTCAGCTCTATACTAGTGTTTTTCAAGTGCAGCAACAAGTAAAATGAACAGAACAAGTAGAGCAAACAAAAATGAAACAAAGATCAGAACAGATGTATGGATTCAATTAACTAAGCCTATAAAACAGTTGCACAGTTTAAACAGATATGCAACAAATATTATTTTAGTTCATCAGAAGTGCAGAAAACGGTTGAAAATAAGCAGTTATCTTTTGTAGTCTCACAGCAGGTTTCTGGAAAACAGCAGAGCAAGGACAGAAGGCCTAACTCACTGCAGCTTTGAGCAAATGAGCACAAACTGGTTTATACACTGGCTATTTAAGGCAGAGAAACAGGAACTAGCTAAAGTTCAAATTATCCAATCAAAAACACCTTAAAACAGAGCCCTGTGGCAGTAACTCTAGCCAGATCAGACCAAAAATGAAACTCCCTCCCATGAAGCAACAGCTAGGCCTCTCTAGACAAAAGATTAACTGTACTACAAGCTCCAAAGGTTACAAACAGTAATATATTTAGCTCTATGCTAGTGTTTTTCAAGTGCAGCAACAAATAAAATGAACAGAACAAGTAGAGAAAACAAAAATGAAACAAAGATCAGAACAGAGGTATGGATTCAATTCACTAAGCCTATAAAACAGTTGCACAGTTTAAACAGATATGCAACATATATTATTTTAGTTAATCAGAAGTGCAGAAAAAAAGTTGAAAATAAGCAGTTATCTTTTGTAGTCTCTCAACAGGTTTCTGGAAAACAGTAGAGCAAGGGCAGAAGGCCTAACTCACTGCAGCTGTGAGCAAATAAGCACAAACTGGTTTAAACACTGGCTATTTATGGCAGAGAAACAGAAACTAGCCAAAGTTCAATCAAAAACACCTTAAAACAGAGCCCTGTAGCAGTAAATTTTGCCAGATCAGACCAAACTGAAACACCCTCCCATGAAGCAGGTACAATGTTGCAAGCAAGCAGAATTTGCAGGCTCAAAGGAGCCTAAGTCAATTTTTCAAACATAAAATTAAGGTCCCAAGGAGGAGGAATATGTTTCGTTGGAGCCTAATATGCAGGACGCCTTTAAGAAATTGTTTGATATCAAAATAAGAAGTCAAAGGAGGATTCAAGGGCAGGCAAGCAGAGATGGCTGACAAATGGGCCTTCACAGAAGAATAGGCTAGGCCAGACTGGAGCAACTCACACACATAAGAGAGGACCAGAGGGACCCCCATTGAAAAAGTATCCTGGTTACAAGCATGGCACCAAAAGAAAATGTTTTGTATTTAGACATATAAGATTTTCTGGTTGAGGGTTTTGTTGCCTCCTGTAAAACCCTGAGCACATCTTCAGAAAACAGGTGACTGAAAAGGATCAAAACCCTATCGACCACAGTGTCAGTTCAAGAGTAGACAAGTGAGGCTGGAAGAGAGAGTCTTTTCTCTGTGTGAGGGGATCCAACCCATGAGGCAACATATGGTGACTGCCCCAGGCCATATGCATTAAGGGGGAAACAGTGCTGTCTTAGCCAAAAGCGAGTCACTAGTAACATTTTGGGGAGTCAAGCTTAATCTTCTGCAGGACTCTTGGAAGTAGAAGAAGTTGGGGAAAGCATAAAGAAACATCCCCTTCCAGGAAAAGAAAGGGCATCTTTCTTCCAAGCCAGATAGCATGGTACTCTGGAACAAATAAGAGGAAGCTGCCTGTTCAGAGGGGAGGCAAAAAAATCTACCTGAGGAATACCCCACTGATGGACAATGTCTAGAAACACATCTCTGTGAAGCATTCATTTGTGAGCCTGTATTTTGAATCTGCTCAGAGAGTCTGCCACTAGATTGTGCTCTGAAGAAATGTATACTGCCTGAAGAGTTAACTGATAACTGAAAGCCAACTCTCAAGCCTGAACAGCCATCCTGCAGAAGAGGTAAGATTTTGTGCCTTCCTACTTACTGACATACCAAATCACTGTAGTATTGTCTGTGTACAACTTCAAGGGACCTGGAGAGAACATGGGGTGAAAAGTTTGAAGGGCCAAAATCAGAGCTCTCATCTTTTTGATGTTGATATGGTTTGACTTCTGATGAAGCCAGAGACCCTGAACTTTCAGGTGACCAAAAGAAGCCATCCTGCCACATGTCTGAGGCATCAGTGAACATCTCTTGAGAAGGGACTGGAGGCTGAAAGGGCTGACCTGGGTTGAGAGCAAACTGTTGAATCCACCACTCAAATTCCTTCTTTAGACAGGGATGGTGAGGTAGCCAAACTGACTTAAAGTACCACTGAAGCTTCCACATATGCAGTTTGGCAACAGGGGGCATTGGAATAGAACAGGCCATGAATCCCAGGGCGTGAAGAAACTCCTTGGCTTGCATGGGAGTTAGAGGAGGAAGAGACTGAAAGAAGGCTGTCATTGACAAAACTTTTGGAGGTTGAAGAGAGGCCAACATTGGCACTGTCTGAATCCTGCATCCCAGATACACATGGCCATAAGGAGTCAGGTCAAACGTTTGGAAGTTGATAGTGAACCCCAGACTTTGAGGAAGAGAGATGGTGAACTTCAGATTCTATAAAAGGTGACTGGGAGAAGGTGCCTGAAGCAAAAGGTCATCTAGAGAAGGAAAAGTCTGAATGCCTTGGAGCAGCCTGCAGAAAACAGTCAGAGGAGCTAGGTATTTTGTGAATACCCTTGGGCAGAAGAGAGGCCAAAGGGTAAAGCAGAGAACTGAAAATAAAAGGAAGACACAGAGAAATGTAAAAACGTCCTAAAAAAGGGTGAATAGGGATATGAAGATAAGCATCTTTCATATCCAAGGACACCAGAAAAGCCTGGGGTAATAAAAGAGGAAACAGGGTTTGAAGACTAAGCATTCAAAAAGAAGGGACCTTGAGAAATGTGTTGAGCCAGGAGAAATCCAGAATAGGTCTCCAAGTGTCTTCCTTTCTAGGAACCAGGAACATCCTGGAATAAAACCCTTTCCCACTTATAAAGGGTGGCAAGTTAAATGATTCCTTGGTGCACCAGTGATTCTAGAAACTCTGAGAAATGAGGAAATTGTGCTAGAGGAAGTTGAAGAATCCCTGAAAAAGGAGGGAGAGCCTTCCATACCATGAAGTAACCCTGATGGATGATGGAAAGAACCCAAGAGTCTGAAGTGATGAGACTCCAATTTGGAAGACAAAGGGAAAGCCAAAGGGACAAAGGAACCTGGTCTAAAAGAAGGGGGAGGGAGTTGTCAGAAGGCTTCTGGGACACAGAAATCTGAGAAGCCATAGCAGCGAGGGTCTGCCTCTTTCTCTCTCTCTTTCGGCTTTTCCCAGTTAGGGGTCGCCACAGCAGATCACTTTGTCCACTCATGATTGGCAGTGGAGCTTTAAGGGTGTTGAGTTGCCAGCCCAGCGCCCAACCTTCCACAGAAGGCACACACATGCATGCACTCACGCCTAGGGCCAATTTTAGCATGTCCAATCCACTTGCAACATGTCTTTGGGGATGTGGGAGGAAACAGGAGCACCTGGAGGAAACCCACACAACCACAGGGAGGACATGCAGACTCCGCACAGAAGACACCCAAGCCAAAGATCAAACCGGACAGCCTCTTGCTGTGAGGCAACAACGCTAACCGCTGCACCACCGTGGCCATCCAAGAGAGGGTCTGCCTACCACCCTTATATTATAGCTTTCTGCTTGTGCTATGTATCAGAGCCTTAACTGTGTAGCTCTGAAATACCCCTTCAAATCAGGTAATCCCAAACTGCCTTGTTCTATTGAAAGAATGTTGCTGTCTTCCCCTCCCACATAAAATCCTTCAGCTCTTTATTAATTGCTATCCACAACTTCTCCTCTGGTTGATAAAATATGCCTGACCTGTGTATAAAACTAAAGGGACTAAAATATTTTAACTGTTTGTATCTTGCTATCCATATCCATAAAAGAGAGCTTCCAATTTCTCTGTTTTTGAATTATCTTTTGTTTAGTCTCTTCCCACATATCTTTAGCTGCCACACCAGAATCCTTTTTAATCCATATTCCTAAGTACAATATTTTATCCTGTCTTCATAAATATGGATATTGTTGAACCAATTCCTGTGTTAATACATCATTTACAGCTATTGCCTTTATTTTAGCTTCATTAAGTTTGTCTCCAAAAAAGACTTGAAACTGTCTCAAAATGTTCCACAACACTGAAATGTCCTTTTCTGGTTTTATCAGGTATAAAATAATATCATCTGCAAATAGACCCAGCTTTTCTTGACTACCATGCCAATTATATCCTTGAATTTCTGAGTCCCTTATTTTCTTTGTCAGTGGTTCTGACTATAATGCAAATAACAAAGGGAAAAAGGACACCCCTGCCTGGTTCCTCTGCTTAAACAGAAATTATAAGAGAGGAACCCACCCACTTTATTTTTTGCCTCCTATCCGTGATATATCCTCCTAATAAACCTTATAATTTTATCAGGGAATGCAAATGCTTCCATTGCCCTCTTCATAAATTCCCAGCTTACTCTGTCAAATGTTTTTCCTACGTCACGTCCCCCCAACAACAATAGTATTTTCTTACATTCTGCTTCCATCTAGATCATCATTGTTGGGTTAATGTCAAATATTTGCCTCCCCTCCACAAAACCCCCCATTGATCCATATATGACATCACTTTTGCCATTCTTTTAGCTACTATATACAGAAACACTTTATAATCATGGTTTAGGATTGAAATGGGCTGGATCTGATAGGTCTTTACCCTCTTTAGGTATTATACCCACCACCACTCTCTTCCAGGATATTGGTGCTTCTCCTCCTCTTAAAATACTGTTAAACAAAATATTTCAGATCTTTATCAGTTTTCCCTCCTAACTTTCAAACTTCCTCAAGAATGCCATCCATTCCTGGGCACTTTCCTGTAGGTTGGTTAAACATCACTATTTTTTTCTTATCTCCTCATATCTTAACTGTTAGTAATTGAGCCTTATCTACTTCTAACCTTGGCATATTTAATTCTTCCATAAACATTTCCATTTGTACCTTTTCATGATTTCTGTTTAATATAAGCCGCGGTGGTACGGCGGCAGCGTTGTTACCTCACAACAAGAGGTTCTCCCGTTCGATTCTCAGCTTGGCTTGGGAGTGCCTTCTGTGTGGAGTCTGCATGTCCTCTCCGCGTTTGGGTAGCGTTCGAAAGACATGTGTGCGTAAATGGGCATACCTTCGTTGAAGGTTGGGAGTCGAGCTGGCACCTCGGCATTTCGTAAAAAAATTAACTGCCAATCATTAGCGGACCCGGAGTTCCGCTGTGGCGACCTCTTACCAGGAAAAAGTTGAAAGACAAACAACAACAACAACAACAACATCAGAGCTTTGGCCGGCTAACATCTACCTGAAATCAGCTGGACGTATAAGTGAATTTAAGTACACTTTTATCTGCTCTTTTGCATATAGTACTGTATTTAATTTATTTATTTGTGTTTTTCACTGAATATCAACTCAACTGAAGTTGTGGCTGTCTCTCTACAGTTAGTTCCCTACCCACCCTCCCTGTTCTTGTTTTGGTGTTAATGTTGGTGGCTTTGAAATTGCCTGCCCCTCTTGTAGATTTGTATTTGGATACTCCTTCTGGGACCATCTCATTTGCTCACTCAACTGAGTGCAGTGAGATCATATTCTGACTTCAGGCACTCCTACTGTGTACAAAGAGAGCATATGGGAAGGACAACCCCTGTAGCCTCTTAATCCTGCTCTGTTCCCTCCCTCAGAAAAAATAAATAAATATATATATATATATATATATATATATATATATATATATATATATATATATATATCTTATTCAACTGCTCTTACTGTAACTGTCTTAGTTGCTCTTCTGCGTGCTGTTATCTGTTCAGTCGCTCTTACTCTGCACTTATTACTGCTTGTTAGTAGCCTTCTAATTTACTGCCTTCTGCACTTGTTTTTTAGTCATTTGTTAATTTAATTGCATTTATTTGAACTGTATTTGCCATACTGTTGCTACACAGTTGGGTGTGCTGGTCTGCACTACAATTTGAATTGTATTTAGTGCTGTTTTAGCTGCTTTTCTGTAACAAAAAAAAAATTCTAAGCTTGTTTCCTGCCTTTCCTGTAACTAGTCAAGTCCAGATACAGACTTGCTGTATCCAGGACTGTTGGTAAGCTTCTGAGCCCCCCAAGCCTTTCTGTGTTGGAGGGAAGCCTTCTAGCTTATCAGTGGGAGTGGTAAGCACTAGGTAGCCTATCTACCATGGGAAGAGTGGTTTTGGCCCTGAAATTGTAGTTCATTGGCTGTTTGGGCAGTTTTTCCATCTCTTTCTACTTTCTGGTTAAAAGCCAGTTTTGCGTTTGCATCAGGTAGCCTATCTACCACAAGATGAGTGGTCCCTGGCCCAGAAATTGTAGCTATTGGCTGTTTGAGCAGTTTTTTTCCATATCTTTCAACTTTCTGGTTTAAAAGCCGCACTTGTGCCTGTTTCCCGCCTTTCCTATAACTAGCCTAGTCCGGTTACAGAGTTGCTGTATCCAGGATTGTCAGTAAGCTTCTGAGCCCCCCAAGCCTTTCTGTGTTGGAGGGAAGCCTTCTAGCTTATCAGTGGGAGTGGTAAGCACTATGTAGCCTATCTTCCATGGGAAGAGTGAGTTTTGGCCCAGAAATTGTAGTTTAGTTGGCCGTTTGGGCAGTTTTCCATCTCTTTTAATTTGCTGGCTTAAAAGCCTACATTTGTACATGTTCCCTGCCTTTCCTGTAACTAGTCGAGTCCAGGTACAAATTTACTGTATCCAGGACTCTTTGTAAGCTTCTGATCCCCCCAAGCCTTTCTGTGTTGGAGGGAAGCCTTCTAGCTTATCAGTGGGAGTGGTAAGCATTCGGTAGCCTATCTACCACAAGAGGAATAGTTCATGGCCCAGAAATTGTAGCTATTGGCTGTTTGGGCAGTTTTTTTTTCCATCTCTTTCAACATTCTGGTTTAAAAGCCGCACTTGCACTTGTTTCCCACCTTTCCTGTAACTAGCCTAGTCCAGATACAGAGTTGCTGTATCCAGGACTGCTGGTAAGCTTCTGAGCCCCGCAAGCCTTTCTGTGTTGGAAGAAAGCCTTCTAGCTTATCAGTGGGAGTGGTAAGCATTAGGTAGCCTGTGTACCATGAGAGGAGAGGTTCTTGGCCCAGAAATTGTAGTTTATTGACCATTTGGACAGTTTGTCCATCTCTTTCAACTTTCTGGTTTAAAAGACCACATCTGTGCTTGTTTTCCATCTTTCCTGTAACTAACCTACTGGGTATCACTAGAAAGCCTTAAACTGATACAAGCCTTCTAGCTTAGAAGAGAGACTTTGGAGTGATTAAGTATCAGTTTTCCGTACTTTCTTGCTGTACTTAACTGTTTTCTGCCTAAACGCAGATTTTCCAGTGTTTATTGTGATTTAAAAGCTTGTTTTTTTTCACATATTGTACTTATTTGACTGCCTGCACTTTTAAAAAGTTGTTTTTTGCTTAAATAATTTGTTTAACTGTTGTGGGCTATGCACTAAAGTGCGATAGCCTTTTCTGGTCGTTTGTAGTCGTTTAAAGCTGTTTTAAGTGTATTTTTTACTGTTTTTGCCTTATCTTTTCAAAAAAACAAAAAAAACAACAAAAAAAATTCCTTGTTTCCTGCCTTTCTAAGCTAGTATAGTCCATTTTTCAGGCTAGTGCTGAATTCAGGGCCATTGCCCATACCTTACTTGGATAGAAGGAAGTTTCTCTGTTCACCTGTGAGAGAGGGGAGCTTTGAGCAACCTATGTATCCCTGGTGGAGTGGTTCCAGCCCAGAACTTAGTAGTTTATTAGCCATTTTGGGCTAATTTCTATCTCTTTCATTTCCCTACTATAAAAACTGCGTTTGCATGGTTTTGTGCACTGGGCAGTGCCGGTTAGCTATGGTTAAATTATTCCCAGCTCCACTAAGTCTCCTCTTCAGTTTTTCCCTTGAAACTAGTCTAATTCTCAACCTAAGCACTCAAAAAGCATCTTACAGCCCAGCACTTGCTTAGACCTAATAGTAAGCACTAATATACCCTGACACTGATTGTCCAGCAGGGCAAGGCTCTTTATTCACTCCTCACCAACCAAGCAACTAAGCAGCTCAGCCTACTATTCAGGCATGACCAAAGGGCAACTTCAAGTGCACTCTCCAGTCCAGCTGGTGAATCTGGGTATCCTGAGGCAATGTTATAACTGCCTCATGTACACAGACAACCCTCTAATCCTACCACAAAACACTAACATATGCGAGAGATGTAATTATACAGCCAAACTGGAAGCTAAGCTGTCTCCACCCAAGACTGGAACAGACAGTCAAGAGGAGAAGGTTAACACTTGCACCACACCTCCAGCCGCACACAGACCTACTAAAACAGCACTGGCAAAAAATACACATACACAAAATCATACTCGGAGGCTCTAAATAAAAACCTGCAAAAGCATCAGAGACCTCCAAAGCAGACACCCAAACAACCTGCACTTCCCGTCACAAACCAGACAACACATAAAACACAAAATCAGTGTGCCACACAATCACAGCCCTTAAGGCAAATAACATACCTAACACACTAGTAATAGGTAACTCTATAGTCAGGCACACTGACGTCCCACTCACTAGGCTGGACAAGCAGAAGGTTACTGTTAGCTGCCTGTCAGGAGCCAGAATCTGCCACATAACACAAGCACTCAGGTCACTCCAGAACAAGTACAGATATGACTCTGTCATTGTTCATGTTGGTGTGAATGACCTGAGACGTACCTCCCTGGACTACATGAAAAGAGACATGGAAGAACTTTCTGATCATGCACCCAGGCTGGTCTGACCCTGACCCTGAGTAACATCCTGCCCTTACCAAGAATGATACCGCAGTATAAAGAAAAATTTATCAATTTCAACAATTGGCTAAGCTTCTGGTGTCATTCAAAGGGGATCCAGTGTTTGTCAGCCTGGGACGACATGCTTGACAAGCCACATTGCTTAGCAAGAGACAGCTTGCACCTGTCACCCCTAGGCTTTCAAATACTGGCCAAGGCTCTTGCTGCCCCCATAGTGCCTTTTTTAGGCAAGGCTCAAAAGTCAAACCCACCTCTGTGAACAGCACAATTAACAAAAAACTGAGGGTTATGCTACTCAACACCAGGAGTTTAAATCTCAAAATGCACGCGCTCGAAGCACTCCTCAGTATGGAGAACGTCAATATCTGTGCAGTAACTGAAACCTGGTTCAAGGCTCCAGAGAGCACCCTAGCACTGCCGGGCTACAACTCATACCACACGTTTCGGCCACAGAACATGGACCGAAACCCAAAAGGAGGGGGTGTATCCATATTCATCAATGATACCTACACCTCCAGGTTAGTGGCGCAGCATGATATCTCTGAGATCATCCATGTGCAACTAACATTGGGCAAATCTGCAGTGCAAATTGTGGTCTGCTACAGATCACCCTCTATGACCCAGGACCACCATTCCACCTTTCTGGAGACACTGGAAAACATGAAGGTCCTACCAAGCACCCTGACATTGGGTGATTTCAATTACCCTACCTTTCACTGGGAAAACTACTTGAGTACAAATTCCCAGGCCCAGCGCTTCCTGGAATTCATCAACTCAAACGCCCTGGATCAGCTAGTAAACTCCCCTACCAGAAGTGAAAACATATTGGACCTGGTCATCACCAACATGGGTGACAGGTGTTCCACACCGGAGGTCAACCCGTCACTGGTTAGATCAGACCATAAACTAATCACTCTGGATGTCCACACCCCACCACCACCCCCAGCTAAGGAAACCACAGTAAAAAACTTTTCTAAAGCAAACTTCACCTTACTTAAGATAGAGGTGGTAAGTTTCACAGCCCCCACACTAAAGGATAACGCTGCCCAAGATGCAGAAACCTTTACAAATGCACTCTATGAGCACCTACAAGGATGCATGGATCATGCCATCCCTATCAAAACCAAGACTCACTCCTCTAAGAGAAGGAAACAAGTTTGGTGGACCCCTACAATAAACAGGCTATACAATAGAAGGAGGAGACTAGTTCAGAAAAAAAGCAAATCCCAAGAAGGAAAGACATCCCTGATCAGTATCAGTAAGAAACTAAGGTCTCTCATGAAATCATCCAAGGCTAACTTCAAAAGAAAAATAGCCAAGGATTCAAAAGATAACCACAAAGCCTTCTTTAGCTATGTTAAGAATCTAAGTGGTAACTTGCAGATATGCACTGAACTAGTGCAAAATAGCACAAAATATACTGAACCTACTGATACTGCCAACATCCTGGCAGATAGATTCAGTGCAAACTTCACCCCCCCTCTCACCTCCAAAAGGGCCCACAACAATACCAGAAAAGTGTAGTGTCCCAAATATCACAGATGCACAGGTGAAAACAGCCCTTTCAAAAGCCAAAAACACAACGTCAGTGGGACCAGATGGTGTCCCAGGTTGCGTCTTGCATGAACTACAGAACGAACTAACTCCCCACCTAAACATGCGGTTCAACCTCAGTCTCTCCACAGGCTATGTGCCCATAGAATGACACACAGCAACGGTTATTCCTCTCCACAAAGGAGGGGCCACAACTGACCCTGGTAACTATCTCCCCATAAGCCTGACTAGCCTGGTCTGCAAGGGTATGGAGTGCATCATCATGGAATTCATTAACAAAGACATTGGGAACCTCCAAACACTTGACCCGACTCAGTTCAGTTTTGTTAAGGGCAGATCATGCCTACTAAACCTGGTTGACTTTTTTGAGACAGTCACCAGGGCCATAGATGAGGGAAAGATGGTTCACACAGCCTACCTTGACCTCGCCAAGGCTTTTGGCACCATTCCCCTCTTGGGTATTACAGAAAAACTCACCAGCCTGAACATAAATCCCTACGTCACAAGATGGGTTGCCAACTGGCTTGCAGACAGAACTCACACAGTAAGAATAGCGGGCTCCAGGTCTGACTCTAAACAGTCACAAGTGGTGTCCCACAAGGCTCGTCCCTGGGACCCCTACTGTTCGGCATATACTTCTCAGAAATACAGGCAAACACAGGAGGACTATGGCTAACCAAGTTCACCGATGACTGCAAACTGGGAGCCATAACTGACCCTCCGGCTGACACAGACATCCTCCAAAAGGGCCTTACTGAGACGGACACCTGGTGTCAAAGTCATGGCCTCAAGCTAAATACCAAAAAATGCATAGTCATCCCATTTGGGAAAAACAAAACACCCACGAATTACCACATAGGTGGCAGCCCCCTTAATACAGAAGAGGTAATAAGAGATCTGGGGACCTAGGTAGATAGTAGTCTCTCCTTTGACAATCATATTGCCAAAGTAGTTATTAAATCCTTCTATGTGGCCCATCTCATTACTAAAGGGTTCATATCTAGAAATAAAGAGGTTATAGTGCCCCTCTACTCATCACTTATTAGACCCATCATAGAATACAATGCCCCATTTGGGATGTACCTCACAAGACAATTCCAACAGCTGGAAAGACTACAAAAGTACCTCACCAAGAGGATTACTGGCCTCAAACATATGTCCTATGCAGCCTGACTGAAAAAACTCCGGCTGTACTCAGTGGCATATCGCTTAATCAGAGGTAATCTCTGCCTGACTTACAAAGCCATGTCCAACTCAGAATTGATGGACATGCTCCACCTAAAGAAATCCAAGTCACTGCGAGCCACGTGCTCTAGTGAGCTAAACCTCGCCACAACAATAAATAGAATATGCTGGAGGGACAGATTCCTGTCGCATAGACTCCCCATACTTTGGAACAAAATTCCAAATTACATCAGGCAGAGCACCTCACTAACACTCTTCAAGAGAAACCTTGACGAGTGGATGGGTAACAGAAAATACACCCCAGGATCACTTCATTGGCTCTGCTTGACAGAGGATCAATTAATTAATCAATGGGGCAGTGAAAGCCAACACACTCTGGCTAGGCTTATAAATGCCCTTGGGCAGATAGCCTAATACCTACCTATGAACCTATGCTTTATACAGATTTTCATAAAATTTCCAAAATATTTATTGTACTTCTAAATGATATCTTTTTTGTTATAGGCTCCCTAAGCTTGACGACTATCCTTTCTACTTTCTGTTGCCTGAGTCATTATGCTAAAAGTTTTTGTACTCTGGAGTTATCAAAAACAGTTGCTTAACAGCAATCTTTCTAAATTTGTGCATATTATCGAGGTAATCCCGTATTCTCTGTTTAGTATTCTGCAATTAATTACGCCTCTTCCTGTTATGTGACATTCCCCATGTTCTGCAATACTTTAACCTTTGTCAGTCCCTGTAAATAATTCTTGTTACTTCTTAACCATATTACTCTATTTCCACCCAATTTTTTAAATCCCACTTTAATTTAATCCCAGTCCCTAGCTATATTTTCAGAAGAAATGTCTTCTGTCACAACTCTCAAATAATTTCTACTGCCCATTCCTTAAATTCCTCTCTTTTCAACAGGTACATGGGAAAGCACCAGTGTCTCATTGTTATTTCATTATCCTTTGTTTTTACTTTAGTTATTATTGGTTTGTTTGTGTCTTTCGGCTTTTCCCGGTTAGGGGTCGCCACAGTGGAACTCCGGTCCACTAATGATTGGTAGTTGATTTTTACGTGCCGAGTTACCAGCCCTGATGCACAACCTTCAACGAAGGTATGCCCATTCACGCATATCTCCACACAGAAGACGCTCTAACTGACAATCAAACCGGACAGCATCTTACTGTGAGGCGACAACGCTACCGCAGCACAAATTATTATTGGTGTGTGATCTTAAATAGTTACTAGATGCATATCAAAACTTTCAATTAAATGCACTGTTCCTGTGAAATGTAAATTCTGTGTAGCCTAGCCCAGTTTTTGTATCTTGGGGAATAATGTGTAGATTCACTCTGAACTCCTACTACTGAATTCACATCTTCCATGACAAGCATTTTCAATTCTTCAAAAATCTACTCTCCTTTGTTATATTTTCTCTTCTGGGCCCCCCAGATACAGTTTCACTTCTGCAAATCAAACTCCAGATTCCACCTGTTAGTAATATTCTTTGTTTCATCTCTGGCTTATTTGTCATATTAGACCATAAGCCATAAAATGAGTTACCGTTTTGGAATGTTTCTGGAATTTTGAATAATATTATTCATATATATCCTTAGTTTGCCCAATTAAATTGGGATAACATATTCACAATTTTTACTAATGGTCACCCTTTTCCAAAGTTTTTGTAATGAAATGTATTTAAATAACTTTACAGCTTTCTTCTCATGATTTCCAGTTTCTATGGTGATTTACATTAAGTAGTTTATTTATTTATGTATGTATGCATTTATTTATTTATTTGATTTTGTTAAATGGATAAGTGAACTGGGTGGCAAACCATTTTCAGCTATGACCTGTGCACAGTAGTGCATTACAACATTTCAGATGTACATAGCTTAACATGGGACTAAAAAAATTGAAACTTTTCATTTATATGACAATGACTAAAAGAAACAACACTTGTTGAGTTTATACAATTGGACACATCAGTGTCAGTTCACAATGAATTGGAAATACATTTAAGATATGTGCAGTGATTTACAATATGTACAATTCTGACAGTTTTGCAAAAGGAAAGAGTTTATACCTACAGTGTAAAGTTTGTTTTCATCTGTAAAACATGAGAACTTAGTGCTGTTAATGAGGTGCACTTTTAGTTTACTTTTGAATAAGTCCAGTGTGTTTTGTTATCTAACATCTACAAGTACTGGATTCCAAGTAGCTGGACATAGCTTACAAAAAGCTCTTTCACTTGTGCAGGTTTTGAAACATGGTCTAATGAACATTAATCCTGCTGCTTGGCTATCTCTCAGTGCATAGTTAGGCTGTTTTACTATTAGTTTAATACCTTGTTGACTAGTTGTTATGATGAATGTCCTCTCAAAGGCTAAAGCCATGCTTTCATAAGCAACCATTCATTTTATTGTATTAACTCAAGTTGTCCTTTTTGTTAAATGTGATCAGTTCAAGGATGGGTAAAGCTGACAGTGGAAATGAAGCATTATCATTATATTAGTAATTTATAATTTATGGAATCACACCATTCTTCAGAAAGAGATTTAGTATATTAGCTTATTTGTGAAAGAGCTGAGGTAGAAGTTATAATTGGCAAGTATGTCCAGCTTTGTACTAATTTATTTTAACATAGGACCATTGTAACTATACTAGGCCAGGTTCAATAACAGGCTTCCTCAGAACAAAATTCAATGAAAAGTAAATAAACTACTGGTTTTACATCTGTTTGGTGGACTCGTGTAATTATACACTTTTATATGTTCATTTTGAGGGGTGTCCTGTACTATACTAGGCAATTGGTCACAGGAACCATAGGATGCATAGTCACATATACCTTTAAGTGGATACAGTTAAATGTTTTTGTCACCTTTTACAAATACTTCATAATGTTCACCTTCCAAATTGAACTGGGCTGAAAATAATAACTCTGGTGTAAATTTCTGTCTACACATCCAGTCCTCAAGACCAGCCTTAATTTAGAAAAAGTGACGCTTTTCTTGACCTGTAGTGGTAACTTATTCCATAGGCTGGGACTACATTGAATTAGGAACCTATCTCTCCAGAGTTTCTTGTCTATTTGTTTTTGTGTATATTTAAATTACTAGTATGGGTGTTTGTAGAGTTACTTGTTTTATGAAGAAATAGGAAGTCAGATAGGACTGGATCTTTCTTGGCTTGAAGAGATATTCACTGGTCATTTTGGAGTAGCTGGTAGATTACTGAGTGTAACGGCAGTTGTGCTAATCTAACAGGATAGCTCATGGATTTAAGGCCTTTAATTTTCTGATTTAACATTTTTGAGGCCTATCCATATGCCTGGATTTGTACATAACAAAGAAACTTTATATTTGATGACAGGTCTAATAAGGTAAGAGAAGACTGGTAAGATTACTTCTTTGGATCTTGAAGATGTTCTCTTAAAAATTAACTGGGCCAGAGAGAAGAATTTCTTGACCATGGAGTGATCAAATGAGAGAGAGAGCTGCCCACATAAGTACCCAGGCCTTTTATGACTGTATCTGTCTGAAGAGGACTACATCTGCCATATGCTACTGCGGTGCACTTTTTTGTATTTAGATTGAGGCCATTTTCAGTTTGTGAATATTCTAGCCCTTGTTCGAGAAGTTTAATATCAGTGGATTGTCAGATAACAGTGCTAGGGTTGCAGTCATCAACAAACTCAGTCAACCACATTTCTGAGATATTGACTTGTATGTCTAAAAAATAAATTCCCTGTGGTACTCCACTAGTTACAAATGGACATTCAGAGAGGATACTAGAAACTTTCATGACTTAGGATTTCTTGGATAATCAATGTGCAATCCAGCAGGCAATGTAGGGGGTTATATTATGTTTGTCAACTTTTTTACTTTTTTCAATAATACCAGCAAGGGGGAAGTGTCAAAAGCCTTGCCAATGTGTACAGAGTGATCACTGTCCACAGCCCTCTAACATTTTCAAAGAGTTTACTAGGTTCAGGAGACAGGACTGGCCACTCACAAATCCAGAGTGAATGGTGTCTAGATCACTTAAGTTGCCTGTGTTTGTATAAATGAGTTCTGCTATATATTCCATAGCTTTGTATATAAGACTTGTAGGGCTGATGGGCCTATAATTGCCAAGGCTTTTAGGGAGACACCCCTTGTGTAAGTTAGTGACAATGGCTATTGTCCAGGCATTTGGCACAGTCTTTGTGGATAGGCTGAGTGGCTGAAGTTGACCAGTTTAAGCAGAGGATCAGATAGTGCATTCTTGTCACTGATAAGAATGCAGCCTGTTATGTTATCTGGTCTCATCAAAGATTATTTATAACCTTTGACAGGGATTCTAAGACTTGTTCCAATGTGATTTCAGGGGGAAACTAAATTTTCAGGAATAATGGTTGCAATAGTGTGGGTTGGTGGGTGGGTAGTTAGCACTAAAATTGTCTGACAATATAATTGCTGTAGGTAAGAGTTAGGTTTACTTTTCTGATGAAGTACTCTTCGATGTTTTGGTATTCCAGCACAGTTACTCTTGGACAGTCTTTTCACACCATCAACTTAACAATTACAGTGTCAGTGCTGTAGCCTGATATCAAAACATGCAGTTTTCAAAAATATGTTATTCTGCTGCTTGGGTGTAGAAATGTATTGGTCTGTTACTTCTCTAGGAAATTTGCATACATTTAGAATGTTAATTGGCCTGTAAATTTCCAGCTGAACTGAATGTTTCTTATTTGAGATATGAGTAGTTTTTCTCCTGTCCATAAAGTAACAACCTTTCCTTTTAGGAAGCTTCAATTTATGAGTGCTGGTTTGGGGTGAGGAGCAAGTATTTGATGTGCAGGAGGATAGACATACTTTTGTAGGGCAGTGGATTCTTGAGGTTGGTGTCTTCTCTGAAAAATGTTTGTAGGTTGCTTGAAGCTGCTGCTTTATGTGTGTAACGGGGTGGGATTTGAGGGAGGGTTCCTGCCAAAGGCAAAGTGGCATTATTTCCTTTTTAAAATGGGGTTGTAAATTCTTGCCTTTGAATCTGTTTTGTCTTCATATATTTGGTTCTTTCACTGAATGTTGCTGACTGAAAAAGTGACAGTCTGGTTCTTTGACATGGTGATGTGAAACCTTAGGTTATGTGAGATGAACACGGCTATTATACTTAGATCTACCTTGCAGTGTTGTGAGATGAACACGGCTATTATACTTAGATCTACCTTGCAGTGTTGTGAGATGAACACGGCTATTATACTTAGATCTACCTTGCAGTGTTGTGAGATGAACACGGCTATTATACTTAGATCTACCTTGCAGTGTTGTGAGATGAACACGGCTATTATACTTAGATCTACCTTGCAGTGTTGTGAGATGAACACGGCTATTATACTTAGATCTACCTTGCAGTGTTGTGAGATGAACACGGCTATTATACTTAGATCTACCTTGCAGTGTTGTGAGATGAACACGGCTATTATACTTAGATCTACCTTGCAGTGTTGTGAGATGAACACGGCTATTATACTTAGATCTACCTTGCAGTGTTCAGTTTTGGAAAAGGTTGACTGATTGCCAGGAGTTTGCTTTCCTGCTACCCTTTCACAGTTATGAGAAGCAATCTAACGATAAGTATAAATTGCTTTTATGAAACATTTTATTGTTTTTTTTTCAGTTGTTTTAAGATTAGTAGTGAGACAGAAAGGTGATAACATTTTATTTTTAATCTGAGATTATTAGTGGGCTATTTATTCTGGGTGAGGATGCTGCCAGAAATGTGATGGAAAATCAGATTTTAAATGCACTAGTTTTACCTCCTTAACTCTGCTGGCTGTCATTCCCCCATCTGTCCATCCAATGTAATTAACAAGAACAGAAAGCCATTTTTGCTGCCATTGGTTTATAACTTTACTGGGCACTGTACCTGTGACTGTTTTTTTTATGGGTCAACATTATAGGCTAACCAATGCCTAGATTTTTCAGGGCGATCTGGTGCGTATGGGTACCTAGGAGACTTATACATGTACTTCATGTGTGTCACAACTAACTCCATAAGTTTGGAATGACTTGCTGTCCTTAAAGTGTGAACCTTGGCCCTTCATAATTCATCTTTGGATAACAAAGATTTTGATGGTGGTGGTTTCCTTAGGGCATTATCTTGCTTCTTTCTTGGCCTACATGTATATTTCAGAAGTCATCACTGGTTGCAGATTGCTATATCTTTGGTGTGGGATAGTGGTAGAGTTCAGGGAGATAAGCAATTATCAGTAAGACAAAGGTGTTCCAGAGGATGCTACGCTCCTGATGAATGCTTCCTATTTGTAACTTAAATTTATGAAAGAGTATATTTTGGATAAATGTTATTAATAAATTATAGCAAAGTTTATAGTACTGAGTACTGAGAAACAGCTAGTATACTGACATTTTATGTAGCATGCTAATGAAATTATTTATTATTTTATTTATTTATTTATTTTACATTTGTTGACCGGGATGGTCCGACTGGATTCATGTCCATTTTCAGCGGAGGCCCAGGGAGAAAAGCTCCAAGGTAGTCAGAGTCAAAAATATAACAATGAAGACATAATTACAGGTAAGCTATTTACAGAGGATACATGAAAAAACATGAGATAGAAAAGTTCACAGGTATAGTTATCCCTGGTTTAAGTCAGGGGAATAAATTGACAGTAGGCAGAAATAAATATAGTATATACATTCATGATGAGGGTTATTCAGGCTTGCTACAATGGCAAAGCCAGTTTAGTGCCAGATGTTGTCTGAGTTTTGTTTTAAATTGGCATAGGGAGGAGAGCAAAGTAATGTCAGCTGGAAGGAGATTCCAAACTCTACCTGCAGAGTTTGCAAAGAGGGCATCCCCAGCTGTATTGTTAATTTTGATTGTCTGAATTAGTAATTTGTCTGAGGATCTAAGCAGTCTCTGATTGTTATGAAAAGTGATAATATTCCTTAGGGCTGGCATATTATCTGGATTATAGAGAATTTTATTAGCTATAATCAGAAGGTTGTACTGGATTAGATTGGGAAGTTTTAACCACCCAAGCTGTTTGAAGTTAATGCAGTGGTGTGTTCTAAATGGCAGGCCAATGGCAAACCTGGCAATGTGATTGTAACAGGTTGACAGTCTATTTAGTACAGACTTGTTTAGACTAGAGAAAAGGGGGGAGGCATATAGAAGTGGTGAGATTAGGTGGGTGCGGGCTATGGCAATCCAGGCTGGAGGGGTTAGAAAGGCTTTTATTCTATACAGTGATCCTAGTTTTTTATTGATGTTCTTGATTAATTGATTGACATGCAAGTCAAAATTTAGGTTATTATCAATAATGACACCTAGTAGTTTTGTAGAGGGGTCGGGGAGATAACAGTGCCATCCTTCGCATTAGTGTTGAAGGTAAAAGCAGCAGACCTTTGTGTAGATGAGAAAAACAGCATCTTAGCTTTTTTGGGATTTAATAACGTGACGTTCAGAGTATAAGTTCTCTATAGTATTAAAGGTGGACTGGGTAGCAGACCTCAATTCTGAAGGAGATGTAGCAGAGCAAATCAGGGTGGAGTCATCAGCATATTGGAGACAGCTGACATTTGGGATGACAGTGTATATGTTGTTAATAAAGATAGAAAACAGTAGAGGCCCTAATATTGAGCCTTTTTTAGTTTCATTCCTAGCTTGCCTGTATTTAACATGATCGTGGGGGTCTTTAGTGGAGCACCATAGGGCCCATAATTTGTTTCTGCTATTGATTTTTTATCTGGTCTCTTTAGTAAGCCATGGTGCAGTTTTAGCTTTTGTTCATTTTGAGCGGACAGGTACATGCAGATCTAGGATTTCGAGAAATTTATTGTTAGAATATGCAACTGCCTCCTCTAGGGGGAGGTGTTTTAGCATATACCAATTACAGGAGATAAGTTCCTGTTGGAAACTGGCAGGGTGAAAGTCTTTATTGTTTCTGACTTTTCTGATTATGGGAAGTTGTGGGTTAATGGCTTTTTGTTTAATGACATAAGAGAGGAGGTGGTCACTTAGGTCACTGGGAAGGGTACCCAATGTGTACAGTTGGGGGTTGCTATTTACAAGAACCCAGTTGAGTATGGTTTCTTTTTGGTTGGGTTTACCTAGCCTGGTCGGGGGAGTTATAGTTTGTATGAAAGCGTGCAGGTTAATATGGGTAGAGGGGGATTGTGAGGAACAGGCGCCCTAGTCTATGTCAACATCTCCAAGCAGTAGAGTTTCTTGGAGGTAGTAACATGATAGCCAGTGGAGGGTGTCTTCAAGTGTATCTATGTTGTTGCTGGGTGATATACATACAGATGATGTTAATGCATTTATTTTTGTTAAGCTGCAATCTCATGGCAAGAATCTCAGAGCTATTGATCTAAGGTGGTTGATTAACAACTCTGGTCACATTCAACTCAGATTTGTAGAGTATAGCTACCCCACCACCCTTCCTAGATACATGATCCAGCCTGTGTATATTATACCCAGAAGGTAACACCTCATTATCAGTTGTGTGAGGTTTTAACCAGGTCTCTGACAGAGTATCTCAGGGTAGTGGACAGCCAGGAGAGCATGCAGTTCATGAACCTTATTATTAATGCTCCTAATATTGAGGTGACAGGCCAGAAAAGAGTTGGTTGGTCTACTGATTCTAGTTTGATAGCTTAGGTTACAATTGGAGGGGGTGTATTTATCAGAGGTGGGTGGGCTGGGGTTGGGGTGAATATCACCATCAAGTATGAGGATGGGTTTGTACTTAGTAATAAAACTCAGAAGTTTATGTAAGAGTTTGTAGTATCGTCTTGAGCTAGGGCTGGTGTGCCAGGGGTTGGTATGCTGAAAGAGTGAGCAAGGGGCTGAATCGTTCTCATTTTTATGGGCATGGCTGAAGGTGGGATGCTTTATCCCTGGAGTGACAGTATGGCCTCTAGGGTACTGATAACCAGTAAGCATATGGTTTTCTTACAGGGTGAGTACCTATGAGCATAGCAGAATGGGTAGTTAATAGTAGTGCAACATTATGAGAGAAGGAGAATGGTAGTTAGGCTCAGTTGTTTGACACTGCAGTACAAGCACTGATGACTTATTTAGGTATGTACCCACAGTGGTGGTGCTGCGGTAGCGTTGTCGCCTCACAGTAAGATGCTGTCCGGTTCGGTTCTCAGCTAGAGGGTCTTCTGCGTGGAGACATGCGTGAATGGGCATACCTTCGTTGAAGGTTGTGCATCAGGGCTGGTAACTCGGCACATAAAAATCAACTACCAATCATTAGCAGACCGGAGTTGCGCTGTGGCGACCCCTAACCGGGAAAAGCCGAAAGACACAACAACAACAAGAGTGGGAGGAGAGAGTATGTAAGTGAGAACTGATAGGAAGGAGGAACAGGTTGGAGAGAGAGAGGAGGTGAAAGCTGATAGGGTATTGTAGCAAGGGTGTGGTTAGGTACCTATAAATGTAAGGGTACTGGGGGCGAGTGGGATTTGGGGACAGGGAGTGGAGTGGAGTGAGTCGCAGGTGAGTGCAGCTGGGCTAATACAGACTGCAAGTGTTTTCTTATGGTTTGTTAACTTTATGGTAGTCTTTTAAACCAGGTTTATACTGAATTTATATTATGCTGTACTTTTAAACCTAGCTTAATTTATGTTTTCATAAAATTACCTATTAGACATGTATTGTGGTGGACTTTATCAGAAATATTGTTAAACTTACATATACAAATGTAGGAAAAACATGATAAAAATAGTAATGGATTGCATTTTCTAGCCATTTTCTCATCTGCTTATGCTTTTATTCCCTCTTGAGAGGGAATTCTTATTTACTTTTCTGGAATTGGTAAAAATGTTGCTTGAGAGGAATATATTTATGGAAGGAGTCAATAATAATTACTACTAAATATAAATATGAGTAATCTGCTTGATTTGAGACTGTTAACATGATTCTAATAAATCACATTTTAGTATTTTCTAGTTGTTATAAGCTATTCTATTAACTTAGCAATGATATGGATCTGGTGTGGAGAACTCTCGTTTCCTGATCAAAATATATAAATACTCAGTTAAGTGTTTTACTTTTTATTCTTAACAATAATCCTATTTTAACATGAGAATGTATTACTATTTTTTTAAACAAAAAAACATCTTTATTGAATTAGCACTTATGACGTAGGCAATCCTATAGTGATATAAATGCAAACAAACCATATTGGCATATTTTCAGTTGCAAACATTATTCATCACATGTAATCTTCTATACAGTCATTGTCAATTGAACATTACTTAGCTCATTCAATTTCTGTCTTTCCTTAAATCCCATTCCTCCTCTAAAACATTATTCTGCATGTACTGTTCCCACATTTTTTTACATTTTTTTCTATGTAATTTGCTCTTACCCTTTTCTAAAGATCCCACATCCAGTTCTTTCATCTCTGTTACTATATTCACTACTTCTAGTATGGAGGGTTTAGACTTTGATTTCCATTTTCTAGTAATTGATTTTTTGGCAGCCACCAAAATTAAACTCAACAAAGCCTTGCTGTGTTTAGACAATTTTGATTTTTGTATCACAGATCAAAAGATCAAAAATATTTTTTTTAGTTACACCAATTTGCTAACCCAATATTTCTGACAGTGTAGTCTGCAGGGAATTTTTAAAGTCTGCCACCTCATTTCACTCCCAAAAATATGTTTCCAATTATCTCTTTCATTCCCTTTGGTCTTTCAATATTTGCAATCTACCTGAGGAAATATTCTTTGGAGCCTGTTTGGGGTTTAAAAATACTTATGTAAATACTTTCAAACAAAAATCCTAAATCTTCTAGACTTTGTTGCATA
Organism: Protopterus annectens; assembly: GCF_019279795.1. Lineage (NCBI taxonomy): Eukaryota > Metazoa > Chordata > Ceratodontiformes > Protopteridae > Protopterus > Protopterus annectens. Next base: position 388,625,827 of record NC_056730.1, on the reverse strand, counting down.
TTTGAGAGCCATACATATATATTTCCTATTGTTTCTTTGCGAATTGCTTATCCAATTTCTCTTTCCAAGTCTTTCTAACCTCCTCTGATTGATTCATATAGTTATCATTCAGTATATTTTATATGCTCTACTAATTATCCATTTTTTAACAGCAGCTTCTTCTAGATTCTACTAAAAACTCTATGAGCGCTGGTCTTTCACTTAGGATCCTCCTGTACCTTTCTCTTTGCCTATACGTTGATATCAATCCTTGATATGGGCAGCAAACTGTAGTCTGCAGTCCAACTATATTCTTGGCATCTTCACAGTCTATTATTTTCCCTCTCTAATTATTTGCTTTGAATACTTTGGTTAATTTGCCAGTTTTCTCCAGTAAATTCCAGCCCCCTCTTGCTTATTCTCTGTACCCCTAATTGCAGTCATTCCTATTGGCAAAATCTCCTTTTTACATTCCCATGTTGGCATAGTTCTTAGAATACTTTCTGTTACTTTATGAATATAATATTCTGTATGGTTATTTTTATTCTCCTTAAGGATCTGCATTCAAAATCCCGTATCTCCTTATTTCTTGAGCCTTCCACCTGTTTCATCATCATCATCCCTTTCCATTCTGAATTATAGCTTTCTACAGCTTGTGCTATGTATAGGACCCTTAACTCTGTAGCTCTGGAATACTCCTTCAGATCAGGTAATCCCAAAACACCTTGTTCTACTGGAAGGATCAACTTATCTCACTTGACTCTAGCCCTCTTCCCTGCCCAGATAAAATCCTTCAACTTTTTATTAATTGCTATCCACAACTTCACCTCTGGTTGATAAAAATATGCCTGACCAGTGTATAAAACTAAAGGGACTTAAATATCTTCTCAGCTTGTATCTTGCTATCTCTATCTGTAAAACAGAGTTTCCATTTTATCAGTTTTTGTATTATCTTTTGTTTAGTCTCTTCCCAGATATATTTAGTTAACATAACAGAATCAGTTTTAACCCATATTCCAAAAGTACTTCCTTTTATCATGTCACCATAAACATGTATCACTGAACCAATTTGTGCATGGGTAAATAGTTTACAGCTACTGCCTTTGTCTTATCTTCACTACATTTGTATGCCAAAAGAACTTGAAACTGTTTCAGAATGGTCCACAGCACAGGAATGTCCTTTTCTGGTTTTATCAGGTACAAAATAATATTGTCTGAAAATAAAGCCAATTTTTCTTGATTATCATACCAATTATATTCTTGAATTTCTGAGTCCATTGTTTCCTTTGCCAATGGTTCTAAATATAACACAAATAATAAAGGGAAAGAGGATACCCCTGCCTAGTTCCTCTGTTCAAAGAGAGGAGCCACTGCATTTTAATTTTTATATCCAACTAATTAACCTCATTATTGTATCAGAGAATGCAAACTCTTCCATTGCCCTACTCATAAAATCCCAACTTACTCTGTCAAATGTTTTCTCTGCACCAAGACCCACCAACAACAGTGGTGTTTTCTTACATTCTGCTTCCCTCTTGATCACCATTGTTTTATAATGTTGCCAAATGTTTGGATCCCTTCCACAAAACCGCATTGACCCATATCTGTCAGTTGTGGCATTACCTTTGCCATTCTTTTAGCAATTATAGGCATAAACACTTTATAATTGTGGTTTAAAATCTAAATGGGCCTATATGAAGCTGGATCTGATGGGTCTTTACCATCTCTAGGTATTACTGGCACCACCACCTTCTTCCAGGATGTTTGTGCTTCTCCTCCTCTTAAAATACTGTTAAACAAAACCTTCCAGATCATTATCAGTTTTTCCCTCCAAGCTTCCAAACTTCCTCAGGAATACTATCCATTCATGGGGACACTCCTGTAGATTGGTTATACATCATCATTTTATCTCATCTCCTACTATCCTAACTGTTAATAACTGAGCCACATCTAACTTTAACATTGGCATATTTAATTCTTCCATCTTTCTTGATTTCCACACTTCTCTGCTTTATACAGATTTTCATAAAATTTCAGAAATATTTCTAATACTGCTACAGGATCTCAGGCTATTTTCCTTGTTATAGGCTCCCTAAGCTTGGCAACAACCCTTTCTACTTACTGTTGCCTGAGCCTTTGTGCTAAAAGCTTTTGTGCTCTGGAGTTATTATCAAAAAACAGTTGCTTAACAGCAATTTTTCTGAAGTTGTGCATATTATCCCTGTAGTCCTTTATCTTCTCTTTAGCACTCTGCAGTTGCACCTCTTCTTGTTCTGTTAAACATTTTAACATTTATCCTTATTCTGCAATACTTTAATCTTTGTCAGTCTCTGTAAATAATGCTTATTATGTCTTAACCATATCTTTTTTTCTTCTATTTCTACCCTATTTTTAAACCCCATATTGATTTAATCCTACTCCCTAGCTATATTTTCTGAAGAAATGTCTATCTTTCCTAAGAACTCCTAAATAATTTCCACTACCCATTCCTTAAATTCATCTCTGTTTAACAGATAGTTTGGGAGGCACCAGTGTCTCATTTTTATTTCATTACCCTGCATTTTTATTTTGGTTATTATTGGATGCATGTCAAAACTTCCAATTAAATGCATATACGCCTGTGAAATATAATTTCTGTCTAGCCTAACCCAGTTTTTGTACCTTGGGAAATATTATATAAATTCTCTCCAAGCTTCTCCTACTAAATTCACATCTTCCATAAAAATATTTTCATAAATTTCTTCAAAAATCTACCCACTTTTGTTATATTTTCTCTTGTAAGTCCCCAGATGCATCCTCATGGCTGCAAATCAAATTCCAGTCCCCACCTGTAAGTAATATTCCCTGCTGATAGCTGATTATTTCTCCCAGAATTTTCTTAAGCTCCACTGTAGCAGTTTTATGCAGAATATAAATACATGCCAATGTAATCCTCTTCCCTTGCCTGTAGCCCCTTACTACTACAAATGTACTATTATTATGAGAATATATTGATATATTTAAAATAAATATATAGTATGCTTAATTTTCTATTATAGTTGTTTCAGGAATATTTCATTGCCATATTTGTAGCCTGGATTTTATTGATCATTTAATAGGTAACTACTTAAATAGTTTTAAAAAACTTTTTAGATCGTTCTTTCCCTTCTTTCAAGTAGCTTATCTCAAAGTTTAAAACTGACAGAATGCTTGTCTTGCCACATTGTATTCCTAGCTTTGCGTTTTTTTTTATTCTGTAAACTAATATATTTACTCCCAGTATAAGAATAGTTAATATTATCCTACCATTTAGGTTTATGTATATGAATCTAAGATTCAGAATAACTGATGAAAACGTATGAACAGGAAGGAATTGACGGGATAATTATTATTGTATTTCTTCTTTTTCTTCTTGCTTCTTCTCTTACATCTACTAATTCATTTCCTTTATATTATATCATCTAATTTGATGATTTGACTTGATTTCTGGCAGCAAAGACTTTACTAATAATTGAAACTAAGTTACTAAATAGATCTCCTTCATGGATAACAATATATTGCTACATTATAAAATACATGAGTATATGTTCAATGTTTTATGCCATTTAAAGAACTTTAGGGTTACTGTATGTCCAGAGATAAAACAAAGAGTAATGTAAGTATATGGAAAAGAAAGGGACTCCAAGATTAATATTAAGGAACCTGGTGATCATTTTACACACAATAAAAGGAAAAAATATCTTTACTGAGTCACATTTAATCTGTCTTTTATTTCTAAGCTGAGGATAATACTATATAAGAAAAAGGAATAACTAATAAAGAGTTTCATTGTACACTGTTGGGAAAGCAAATATTTTGAGGATACACGAGAATGCACAGAGATAAATATAATAAAACTGGACACACTTATAACATTATATATGTAGTATAGTATTTACATTTCATCGGTTAAGACAGGGATAGAGAAAGGGAAGGAAAGGAATAGGAAATAAAGTGGTAAAAGATATAAGAATATATTTTAGTGAAAATGTTTAACTCTGTAAGTGACTGAATACTGTATAGATGCTTAATTATCTTGAATAATGTGTACATATCTAATATCTTCTTTGCTTCAGTTTTGATGTTTGTCTGTTAAATCTATTAACATATTAATATTATAATATTTCTGAAAGTGCACCCTAATTCTATATTCATATCTTCATTTTTTTAAATATTTTAAGACTAGAAGAGTTGAAAATAATTTCATGTTTTACTAAACAATATCTTTTCTTAGTTATATGCACTCTTTTGCTTTTTTACATTAATAAACATAGGAAGTGGCAGCAATGCATATCCATTTTATCTTTACATTTACATCTGTTTAGAAGGTAGTTATTTCATGATTTATTCCTGATAATGCTATGTTTTTTTTAATTCCACATTAAGCTTATTTTTCAGCATACTAAACTACTGGTTTCTACATGTTAAAGTTAATTTAGGTAATATTAGGTCTGATGTTGTTAATCTTCTTTCATTCATTACTGATGGGTTATCAGTTCCATCCTCAGACTCGAGCCAGCCCAATATCAAGTTCATGTCAGCCAAAAACTCTCGAGCCAAGGTCCTACCCAGAATGCTCTGCTCCCTGTTACCCCAGATCTCATTTACCGTGTTGCTGTACAGCCGTGTCAAGCCACTCTCTCAGCTAAGTGTCTAATTTTTTGAACGTTTTATACATTTGTTCTTACTTTAAAGATTTTCATATAGTTTCTACTAATATTTTCTTACCCTATCATATACTTTAGACACTCTCCCTTTAGTCTTTTTCACTTTATTACCTTTTTTTTACCTCTGAGGTAATTCTTCATTACCATCGTTGGTAATCCTTCCTTTTCTCTTCTTACCATTTTGGGTAGCCTTTCCTCTTCTTTTTGGTACTGTTCTTCTTCTCCACATCATTATGTCAGATAAGAAAAGTAGCGCTGGTTTTAAGCAGTGTAAGGATTGTGGCCATAAGTTACCGCTTTCTGATGGCCATGACTTATGTGTCTACTGTCTGAATGTCTCCCACCTTACTGTGGATTCCCCTGTGTGGGATTTGTAAAAATTTTTTGGCCAGGACAGGACTCTTAAGAGAGGAAGAATAAATTAATATTGAAAGGTCCTCTCAAATCTCCTTTCTCTGAGGCTACTTCTGGGTTGGAGGCTCACCCCATCCTGTTAAACCCTGTAAGAGGTGTTCTTCCTCTTCCTCATCAACGTCACTCCCTTCTTCTCCCTCTGGGGATTGTAGGGAGTCGACTGATAAGAAGGTGAAATTGATTACTACTTCAGCGCTGCCACCTGTGACCCTGTCAGCTCCAGGCTCGGCACTGCCCCAAATGATTCTGGCTCCAACCATGTCTTTCTTATTGACACCTGCACCGAAGTTCCCAGTGCAGACAACTATGGCTCCGACAGTTCCGTCACAGCCCTTACTGGCACCATCCATGCAGGTATAGTCCCCTTTGGCACCGTTGGCACAATCCCCTTCAGCTCCATGTATGACGTTTCTGTTCTCCATGGCGCAGACATTTTTGGCACTGACATGTTCTTCAGTGCAGTCCTTCTCTGCACCATCTTTATTACTAGTGCAGACACTTTCCTCAACGGCACAGTACCCATCGGGGAAGACTTTTGCCTTTACAGTGCAGACACCTTCAACTTCTGTGCGCTGACATAATTGGCGCAGACTGCTTCTACTCCGTTTTATTCGGTGCAGATATCCTCGGTTCCGGGCTCTGCACCTCTCGAATTAGCAAGGACCAAGTATTCTCCTTCCTTGGATCCATTCGCTGGTAGTCAATGTAGTCCTTTTCTAGAAAGGCCAGAATCACCATCAGCTCTCTCTATGAGGTCAACCAGGAGCCTCTCTGAGCAAGATGTGTTGTGGCTTGTTGACCAGTTGCTTGTGCCAGATGTCTCTCTCCTCCATCGAAGTCCATGTTCCCTCCTTCAGGTGAATGTATATCTCCTCAAACTCCTTTGTACACTCCTCCTTTGACTTCTACCCACATTTTGAAGCCTATTACTCCGATAGCAGCTTCCCTTCCTCTGACTCCAATAGTGGATTTCACTTTGGAACTGGAGTCATCCTTGTGACCCTCGCTGCACTGGGCATCGGGCTCTTCTCAGGTCAGTGGCTGTGCCATGGGGGAGGGCATTCCTGGTTCCACGCCAATTATTTTCTATGGCACCCTCCAGGAATCCTGTCTTTCTCATGGTTCACAGCCCTCTTGAGACTCCTGGACTGGGGGTTGGCTCATCAGGGCGGGGTGTGACCCTGATTCTGAGGTTGTCATGCTCTGTTCTGGGCTTCCATCCCTCCTTGGGTGGGCCAGCCTTCCAGGCCATGGAGAGGGTGCTTACCTCCACTGGCAAACCCCACATGTCAGAGTCCTCTCCCCCCTCTGTGCCACAACTGTCACAAGCCATAACCACTGGACACCAGGCACAAGGGCCTCAGGTTTCTTCTCCTCTGGAGACCCCATCTTTGCAGTCTTCCCCAGAACCTCTCACTAAGGAAGTACCCTGCAAAGCGTTGTGCAAGAGGAAGCACATGGACTCCACTGAGGAGTCGTTGACTGAAGATATGGATTTTGATGATGGGGAAGGGTCCCCATGGTCACCCTCTAATAAGGTGTCCTTTGGTGACATCCTCGAGATCCTTAGACAGAGGAGTGACTGAAAGGCTCCCTATTATGCTGTCACAGACACAGGTTGTCGAATGCATCTTTGTCAAACTGAAAAGCATGAAAAGGCAAAATAGCAAAGCAGCTTTTCAGTGAATTCTTTCCCTGGGAAAGAATTCATTTGTCCGCTTCCGCTACTTTGCCTTTTCGGCACTGTAGTGCGATCTCAGAGTTGGTATATTTAAGTAGGGGGGTGTAGGGGGTGAAGCCCCCCCCATTATGTAATGTTTTACAGTTTTTTTTTTGTTTTGGAACTTGGAAAAATATCACTGTTCTTAGGTTTCGACGTTGTAAGCTTTTGCTTACATGGGGTCGATTATATGTCATTTGCTCTTCTGAGCATGCGATATCATAATATAGACCCGACTGGAAGTCCTCTAATCCTTCCTCTGAGGAATCCGTATTCCTACAGGCTTTTCGTGCCCGGTCCCCTACTTCCTGGGTCACCCCGCTGGCCAATGAGCTCGTCCAACTCATTGTCCAGTGCACATAAAAGGCTCCTGACACCCTGGAAATGATACCAAGGAGACCGGATAAAATATTATCGCTCCCAGATGAGCACCCACATTGATTATGAGGTCTTTCAGTAGATGCTTTGGTGATGGTGGCTGCAACTAAGAAGGATTTGGCAGAAGAGAGACAAACTGTCCATCCGCCCAACAAGGAGTCCCGGGTAATAGACAGACTAGGGAAGCATGTGTTTACTTTATCAACCTTCCCTGTAAGGTCTTTGAACTATTTGGCACACTTTACCAGGCTTCAGAGGGATCTTATCAACCAGCTCTCTGAAACCTTGGCAGGAACTGTTTCTGACGAGGTCCGTGACAACATGGCTTCTCAGATAGCCACCCTAGAGTCCATTTCCAATTCTTCCATGTGTCTTATTTCTCATGCAATTGAAGGAGTGACTAGAGTGGCAGGCACGGGTATAGTCACCAGATGACATGTCTGGATGCACCTTTGTGACTTTGCGGACTCCTTTAAGGCTTCCTTCATGAACACCCCCATCGAGGCTGCTTGTTTGTTTGGCCCTAAAGTGAAAAATATGCTGGCAAGGTGCGAACAAGATGGCAAGACCCTGTCTGACACTGGTGTCGGACACTCCACTCCTCAACGATTCTACTCTAGAAATCAGAGGAGTGGGAAGATGTGGCACTGAAAATCACAGGGCTCTTTCCGTGATGCACATGCCGAGTTCTCCTATAGAGGCAGAGGGGGAAACTCCAATGGAAGATGCCCCTTTCGAGGCAGAGGAGGTCCGCAAAACCGGGGTTCCAGAGATTTGTTCTCTGGCCAACCCTATCAGTGCTCCTGAAGCATTGCCCGACTGCTCACCTCTGGAAGCGGTTGAGGGTTGTTTTTCCTTGTACCCCACTGCCTGGCAAAATATAACCACTGACTCTTGGGTACAATGGATAATATCCAGAGGTTATCACATCCCCTTCCTTCTTTGTCCAGTCTCATGCAGAGTATTACCCGATGTTCCACCCAGTCAAAGGGAAGCAGCAGCACACAAAATCAAAAAGCTGCTACAAGTGAGAGTCATCCAGGTGGTCCCCCCAGACCAGATAGGATCTGTTTTTTATTCAAGATTCTTTTTATTGCCAAAAAAGACAGGGGACTGGAGACCAGTTCTGGATCTCAGTACACTGAACAAATTTGTAAAAACAGAGAAATTCCAGATGGTCATGGTTCAGTCTATCCTTCCTCTTCTGGAATAAAACAATTGGATGTGCTCTGTAGATCTTCAGGATGTGTATTACCCCATAAAAATGGACAAATGCTCAAGGAGATACCTCCACTTCCGCATAGGAGCCAGTCACTACCAATTTCGAGCTCTGCCCTTTGGTCTCTCTACAGCCCCCAGAGTGTTCACCAAATGCATGGCAGTGGTTATCGCTCATTTGTGACTTCAAGGATTCCAGGCATTTCCATATCTAGATGATTGGCTCCTCACCGCCCCCACCAAGCATCTACTGGAAGAAAACCTGCACTACACTCTCCTCACAGCACAAAGCCTGGGAATCACTATCAACTGGGAGAAGTCCAACACGACCCTAGCTCAGTCTCTGGAATTCATAGGGGTTCTGTTGGACATGAGAAATTGCACAGCATCTCTTCCAGACCACAGGCTTCAAAGAATAAGGCAACAGGGTCAACCGCTGCTCTGTCACCACAAATCTCCCGCTCGATCTATACTCCAACTTTTGAGGTCAATGGCAGCCTCAATCACTATTGTTCCTCTAGCCAGATTCCACATGAGGCTCCTTCAGTGGCTACTTCACTCAGTGGTACCCTCTACAACATCCTTTGTCTTTTCAGATAAGTGTAACTCAGAGATGCAAGCAAGATTTACTCTGGTGGACATCTCAAAATCCCCAACAATGGTCTCGCTCCTTCAGTCCCCATCAACCGATAGCCAATGTGACCATGGATGCCTCCCTGATGGGGTGGGGGGGCTATGTTAGGCAAACTCAGTCCAAGGCACCTGGTTGGAGACAGAGGCCCTTTTGCATATCAATGTCCTGGAACTGAGGGTGGTGCTACTAGCATTGCAAGCAGTTCATTCCATCCTTCTGTCAGGGACTATTGCAATCCAATCAGACAACATGTCAGTGGTCTGGTAAATCAACAAACAAGGGGGAGGCAGATCTTACCCCTTATGCCGAGAGGCCCTAAGAATATGGCAATGGGCAATAGCTTCCAACTGCTTTCTAATTGCAATGCACATTCCCGGGAGCTCCAACGTGATAGTGGACAAATTGAGCAAGTGCATTCTGCAACCTCACGAGTGGTCCCTCAATCCTATGATAGCGGCAAGAATCTTCAACCTCTGGGGCCAGCCTTGCTGCAACCTATTTGCCTCCCCAATGAACTACAAGTGCAGCAACTATTTTGCCCTGATTCCCCCTCGGAGACAGTCACAGAGAGACGATGTAGCTCACACTTGGACCTCAGGTCTACTTTATGCTTATCCTCCTCTTCCTCTCATCTCCCAATTTCTGAAGAAAGCTTGACAGTTGAAGAGCAAAGTGATCCTCATTGCTCCATATTGGCCTCGACAAGTCTGGTTTCCCTTCCTTTTGCCTCACCTACTAGATCAACCGTGGATCCTCAATCCATCCCCAGCGTTGATCTCCCATCCACAGGGTCTGACTCACCCCACTCTAACAACCCTGAAACTGACAGCTTGGTTTCTCCACTTCCAATGATTGCCAGGCAGGAAAACCTCTCGGCCCCTGTGTGCAATATTCTTATTGCATCTCATAAATCATCCACCAGACTAATCTATCTTAATAAATGGAAAAAGGTTGTCTCTATGGGCAGCGAATAAACAGTTAGACCCCTTGTCAGCCCCAATTTCTGTGGTTTTGGATTACTTATCACATCTTTTCCACTCTAGGTTGTCTGCCTGTACTATTTGTGTGCATTTAGCTTCCATCTCAAATTTCCACATTGGTTTTCAGGATTCTTCACTTATGTCACATAGACTCTGTAAAACTTTCTTGAAGGATGTTATCCACCTAAAACCTCCCTTTAGAGAACCAGTACAACCTTGGGATTTGGCATTGGTTCTGCAAGCTTTTTACAACCCCCCCCCCCCCATTTGAACCTGCATCTGCATGTGATGTGAAATATCTCTCTTGGAAAACTTTTTTTCTGATTGCTATCACATTGGCCAGACGCCTGTCAGAACTTCAAGCCTTATGCATTAAACTTCCCTATCTTATTTTCCATAAGGATAGGGTATCACTGAGAACGAATTCTTCCTTTTTACAAAAGTGGTGTCAGAGTGGTCTATCAACCAATCTATTGATCTCCCAGTGTTCTTTCCTAACCACTTTAACAAGGGAGAGTATTGCGTGCACTCCTTGGATGTTCATAGACAATTATGTCTTTATTGGACAGAACAAAATCTACCCGTAAATCAGACCAACTATTTCTGGCTGTTTCTGGATCTAGACGAGGTCATCCTGTCTCAAAAGTTACATTGGCTTCATGGCTGAGAAATTGTATTACCTTTATCTACAACAAAAACAATGTCACTTTGCCTCACAGAGTGAAAGAAAATTCTACAAGATCTATGGCAACTTCAGCAGCTTTCCATGCTAAGGCTGATATTTGCTCAGCTGCGACTTGGGCCAAACCTCATACCTTTATTCTTCATTACAAATTGGACTTGGCCACCAGAGGTAGAGCTTCTTTTGACTCCATGGTGCTCAGGAATGTCCTTCTATGAGGGCCACCCAGGGATACAGGCAGCTGGGGACTCTGTCCCATTAGTAAGGAATGAACGAAGATTAACAACATCAGATAAAGAAGTTATGTCTTACCATAACGTTCCATCTGTGTTGTTGATCTTTGTTCATTCATTACTTCCCACCCTCCGTCCCGATCCGGAGGTTCCTGGTTGATCTCACATACTCCTTTATTGTAGGTCTGTTATGACCAGAGGTAGCCTCTACTTTTATCTATCAACTTGCAAACTCGATCTGAGGTAACTGGGAGCAGAGCATTCTGGGTAGGACCTTGGCTCGAGAGTTTTTGGCTGATGGAAGCTTGATATTGGGCCAGCTTGGTTCTGAGGACGGAACCGATAACCCATCAGTAATGAATGAACGAAGATCAACAACACAGATGGACATTATGGTAAGACATAACTTATTTTTTTAATGCATATAGGTATGTAACTAATTATGTTCATTGTTAATTAGAATATTTAAGATGCAGTTTTAGTTATCAACCATCCTATGCTATTGCTTTTATTTCTCTTCTTAATGTGTCATGATCCATGTTTACTTAAACCAAGTTGAATGTCTTTAACTTTTGTTTCAGTAACTGTAATGATTTGAAATGTTCAAAGAATACCCCCCCCCCCCAAAAAAAATATATATATAGAATGTAAGAACTTTACAAGAAACACACATTTTGGAAGAAGATTTTAATGGAGTACATTCAGAAGAAGAAAAAAAGAAAGGGCATGACAGTGTTAAGAATTAGACCTACTGTACTTTCTCATGTGGTAAAGGTATATTATCCTTGATAATTCTGGAATACTAAAATAAAAAGCCTACTTTGTTTGGCCTGTATTGTATGCTGGATTTAGGGGCAAAGTAGGAAAGATTCTACTAAATGTGATCTTAGATAATATGAGGGGGAACATGCTGATGGCAGGTGACTTTTTACTATACTACAGATAAGGGAGACACTAGTATTTCCAAGTAACCAAGATTTTCAGTAACTGAGAGAGCATGATTTGTTTAATGAATTTAAAATGCATTGATGAATTAAAGGATAATAATTATGCACATTATACTCACTCTTCATATGTATTCTGTATTCAGACAAAACCTGATATAGTTTATATTTCCTCTAGTTTATTTTATAAAATTGCTTCTTTTGGAGTAATTCTGCAGTCTTTTTCATGCTTACTTAATCTACTGGTAATAAGTTATCAGCTGCATGATGAATCCCATCTTATATGATGAAATTAAAGGACCTTAAATAGTTTAGTACTCTGACCCAAAGGAAATAGCTAATGTCTGAGTTCACAAATTTATTGCATATTTTACACCATCAACAGTTATAGCTACTCCATAGATTCCACAGTGGTAACAATGCTGATTAATACAGCCTATCTGGACCTCTTCATTACACCTTTAATCTTAAGTCTATTCACTGGTTACATTCCTGAAGTCTGGAAAACAGCCATTGTAATGATGTTACACAAGTGTGACCCAACCACAGAGTCTGGTAAACTATAGACCCATTAGTCTCACTAACCTCATTTGTAAAGCTGTGGAATGTATCTTCTTACATTTTATTAACCTGGACATTGAAAATCTCTTAACCCTGGACCATCATCAATTCAGTGTTGTCAAAGGAAGGTCCTACCTCTTTAAGCTCATTAATTTCTTTGAAAAATCACTGAAGCAGTGAATAATAATTACATTGTGTACATAACCTATCTGGACCTTGCCAAAGCCTTTGGCACTATTCCATAATTGCAAATCAGAATATGAATCCTTCTGCTGTATGGTGGATACTTAACTGGTTGGCTGACAGAACCCATGTGGCTAGAGTCACCAGTTTCAATTCTGGGGGAAAAAAAAAGGTTATCAGTGGCGTATCACATAGTTCAGTGTTGGGGGCCTCTGTTATTTGGCATCTGTTTCTCAGACCTTCAAACAAGCCTGCTGGCATATGATTATCTAAGATTAAAGCTGACTCCAAATACTCTAAATTGGTTGTGGTTATTTGATCTTTCACTGACTCACAATTGCTTCAACAAAGGTAAGACCATATTATCAATTGGTGTAGGGGCAATGCTTTCAAATTAAATATGAAAAATGTAGAATGGTTAAGTCTGGTAAATGGAACTGTTTCCCTTACCATATAGGTGATGCAGCCTTCTAGTCAGGAAGCACTCTTTTTGATAATGGTTTATCTTTTGACCACCATGTATCTGTAGTCATTCAGAAAACCTTCCATCTTGCTCATCTAATTTCCAAAGACATATTTTTGTAATCCAAAGAAGTCTTGGCTTCCCTTTACTCATCTCCAGAAGAACCAATTACTGAATATATATCCCTTTTGGCATGTATTTGTCTAAACATATCACTCAAACTGGGAAACTTCAAAGATTTGTAACTAAAAAGATCAATGTCCAAAAAATCTTAGTTATTAAAATAGACTGTCAGAGCCCTCTCTATACTCAGTTTCTTATAAACTCCTCTTTGGGGATCTGTGTCTAGCCTTTTCAGCCATAAAGGAGTTTACCTTTTTTGATCTCTAATTCATTCAGAGAAGAAATAGTTCCCTTAATATCCAGTTAAATGAGCTAAGCCCTCATCAGTATATAAATAAGGCAGGCTGAAATGACAGATTCATATCACAACATATTCCCCACCCCTGGAACAGACTTCACTACTTGTCTAGCAGACCAGCACCTTTCTCACCCTCAAAGTAAACCTAGATAATTGGATGGTCAATCTGAAGTCTACCACATACTATCTTAAAATGCCCTCCTTGATGCTGGAGGGAACTTTTGAAATTGGGTCATTTAATAGCTTGGTAAAGGTATGCAGACTGATTGTCTTGTACTTACCTATGAACCTATGTATTACTTCTGTGGAATGTAATGATAATGGAGAAGTAAACATACAAATTCTGTGGAACTGTTTAAAAATATTTTTGTGAAAAATGTTGATGATATTCAGATAGAATTACATTATGCAATAATCAATTAGTCGAAGTGCGAGAAGTCTGCAATCATGATCAAAAGATTATTCAGATTGGTGAAACTATATCTTAAGGCATGGTTCATTCATTAAGCATGAGATGATAAATATTTGACAAAAAGACTGCTACTGCAGTAGAAAATTTAAAACTCAGTTGCCATTCTTTAACCCCAAATAGATAAGAGATTTAAAATTAAAAATGTGATAAATCATATATCTAGAAGTATTAATACTAATAAAAATAAAATAGAGATGTTTAGGACATGTTACACAATTTTAAAGATAATTTTGGTAACATAAAGTATGTTAATTAGATGTGCATAGGATGGAACATTGCATTTTTAGCAAATCTAATAAAAGATTATCTGAAGAATATATTACTTGCTTAATTAACATTTAAGAATTAATGAAATTATTGATCAAATGAAAACACTGAAAATAAGTTCCTTGTCATCAATTGGATTCCTCCAAAGGTATAACTTAATATATAATGCTTTAATGGTATTAATATGAGTACTATCTCTCCCTCTTAGTAGTATTCTGCAAGTAATCCCAACTAAAACAAGATAAAAATTCTGCATTATACATTTAATATAGGATTCACTGATGACATATTTATTGTAGTAAAGGATGGTACTAATATGTCTATGGAGGAGATGTGTGATAAAACTGTTTATAATCATTTAACTGTTGATATTAAAATTGCCACTGACAGTGCAGTCTTTTAAATGATATGCTGTCTAACAATAAAATGAAATAAAACATATTCCATCAGTTCCATTACTAATTTATAAAAATTAGATGGCTGTATCTTAAGTAGATAAACACAGGATACTATTCAAAATCTTTAACACTAATTGATCATGCCACTTGTAACAATAACACAGGAAACCAGCAACTAAGTTCACTGAACAGGTCCACTCAGAAACAGAAAAATAAAACTGGATAATCATTGTATTAAAAAAAGAAACTGCAATCTACCTTTCAGACATTTCCTTCATTAGGCAGATACAAACTGGTCTTGTAAACATATTTGCTTAAATAACATTTAATTAATTGAATAACAGCTTTAACAATTCTGAAGAAAAACACATTTTCTAGAGGAATTAGTTATAAAGACCTAGCTCTGCCCCACTTCTTTAATAAGAGTGTCACTGAAAACATCTGATGTAAACAAAGTGCAATATTAGTATTTGAACTTATTTTCCATTTAACTTCTTGATATGACAATTTGTATAGTCCCCTCTGACTACCTGGACTAGCAGTTTCAAAAATGTGAAAATTAAAATAAACCATGTGAATGACAACATTGCTATGTCGAACTAAATCATTGTAAACATAGACCCTAATCAGTCTTCACATATATGTCACTTCAAAACATATTTTTTCCCTACGTAGTAACAGTTGCATACTTTGTGTTTACAATACAAATTATGGATGGTATTCATATTCATTGTGCTTAGGCATAGTGGGATTTTGAGCTGGCTATGACTAATTTCTCAGTGACAGTGGCCTGAATCTGACCTATGTCACTGCACATCTCATGCTAGGCAGCCAATGTCTTGCATTTCTCAGGAGCTAACTGTGAAATATGGCTTTGTCTCAACCCCCATTTGAACTGTGTTATGCTGGGCACTGTTACCTCTGAAATGGTAGTGTCTTCATCAAGGTGTTTAGGCTGTTCACAAGGATCTGGTAATTGAGCTACATGGTTTTCCAACCTCCCTCTGCTGGAATGTCATTTCCTCATTGTGTTGTGTGTGTGAGGCATGTCACTACCTATGGAATTATCCACCTGTTGAGGGGTGGGTGGGGTCCTGCCAGTACACGTTACTACTGAGTGTCACTATCCTCAGGTTGTGTCATTAATATCAGAGTTATTGTCAACAGCCATTTTGCTTTAGTTTGTTGTTTGGGATATTTTTGCAGTGACCCAAATGATAATGGACATCAGCTGCGTATAACAGCCCTGTGTTTCTAATGTTTAGTCAAACACTCTGCTTGTGCTGACAAGGTCATAACAAGGCTGAAATATGCATATCGGCAGCTAGTGGTGTTTGGCTTTATTGGCCTGAAATTGTCCATTAAAATGATGAAACAAGTCATGGGCATTCAGAATCACCAATTAGCTGAAACACCTGATGTTCATAAGGATCATTTGCATATATCCCATGTGCCTCTGATACAAGAGGTTTGGGAGGTCACTCAGTGGAAGTTCTAGCTTTGCTGGAGTTTTCATTTTGTATTTACTGAATGGCCAGTAATCATAGAAAGCCAAGGTGCCTGGAAGGAATACTGAGTAATGGGCCAGTGATTCCTCAGGGAAAGCAGCCTTTCTCCCCAGCAGAACTCCTGTGCAATGCCCATTACACTTTATTCAGCTTCACAGACAGACTACTGTTTATCTGAACTTGTTGACTCTGATCACCCAGTTACAATATAAACAACAGGGGCTGTAAATTGTAAAAGATTCCCAGAAATGTCTCCCAACTGTAACAAATGGACATTCTGGTCTCGCCACATACAGGACTTTGAAATGGGCCGGTAGTATTGTTGGGAATGTGGTGAATTTCATCCGTCTTAACATTACTGAAGACTCTGTTGCGACACTCATCTGTAAAGCTCGGGAAGGGATACTCACCAGGAAGAGGAATTGTGGCATTATTCATCTTCCTATGAAAACAAAATATCTGAACAAATACTTGTTAACAGTTTACACACCCCTTGTAAAGTAACCGCACACCGTTTTGCAAAAACATTACAAGTCATGCCGCTTCACAATGTGGTTGCGATAATACATAAATATCATAGTATCATTTCAACAGTTACAACATGAATATAATCTAAGGAATGAATATTAGCATAATTTTCAAAATATAAGAAATGTATGCATTTCTAAAAGTGGAAGGTATTATAAATACAGATAAAAGTAGTATTCCTATTTTGTAATATAATTCTAAATAATAAAATAAATAATGATTCTGTTTATCAAACAGTTATAAGACTTTGATATCTTATAAAACAACTATCCTAGTGTCTTTTTCAAGTTTTATGAACAACACTTTTTATCCTAATCTAGATTATGAACAGAAATTCATTATTTTGAAGTCATCGGCCAAGACCACTCCTCGCTTCATTTATCCTTTTTTGTGTTTTTTGTTTGAGAAATGGAAGAAATAATAATTATTTTTAATTGTGAACATTAGGGTTGCAGAAGGAAGTACAGCCGTTGTGGTACGGCGGTAGCATTGTTACCGCACAGCAAGAGGTTCTTCCGTTCGATTCTCAGCATGGCTTGAGAGTGCCTTCTGTGTGGAGTCTGCATGTCCTCCCCTTGGTTGGGTAGTGTTCGAAAGACATGCGTGCGTAAATGGCCGTGCCTTCATTGAAGGTTGGGCTTCGAGCTGGCACCTTGGCTTTTCGTAAAAATCTACTGCCAATCGTTAGCGGACCGGAGTTCTGCTGTGGCGACCCCTTATTGGGAAAAAGCCGAAAGACAAACAACAACAAGGGTTGCAGAAGGAAAGACGTTTGCTATGTTTTTCAATACAGCTGGTCTTTGTGTCATTTAAGAAGGTAATAAGTATTCTTAATATTTATACCCCCAGTAAGATGCGATTAAAGGGCAGAGAAAAGGTTAAAACAATGGAGATTAAAATAAACTGTCATATACATTAAAGATTCTGATAGACAACAAGAGTGAAGTGTTTTACAAATAATATTTAACAGAGAAATGCATGGCATGAGGTTGGATAATATTTGGGTAAGGGAAGTATGAAGACATTCTGTTTAGAAAAAAATTGATGGATGCTGACAAGAGAGCATACCTCTCAACCTTTTAGAGCAAGAAATCTGAACAATGCCACAATAATGGGGGGGAGCAAAGGCCCAAAAATAGGGACACTTTTTAAATATTGCTCTTACAAACTTAGAAAGGTTTGCATTAGCATGAATTTTCTGAAGGATACAAAGTCATACCTCTCAAGTTCTTAGCACAATAAATTTGGACAAAGCTTGACATAATGGAGGGGGGCAAAGGCCGAAAAATAGGAACAGATTTTAAGTATTGCTCTTATAAACTTACTTTTTGGAATAACAGGATTTTCATTAGCACACATTTTTCTGAAGGGCATGAAGTTTGAAACTCAAATGTATGTCATTATTTAGTGACTTCAATCCACATATCATCCGAGTAATTTGCCAGAAAAGTACAAATTTTAAGAGGAACGGACCAAAAATATGAGGCAAAAATCTGGATAGTATGCAATAATCTGGACATTTGAAAGCTATGTACAATGTATGAAACTCAAATGCCTGACATTATTTTCTGACTTTATTCCTCAATGATTTGCCAGTGATTTTATAGAAAACCCACAATTCTATGAGAAACAGGCCAAAGATATGAGGCAGAAATCTGGGCATTCTGCGAAAACTGAACAGTTGAGAGGTATGCAAAAGAATCATCAAAGAGGTATAATGTGTCTTATAATATGACCGTTATATCTGCACAGCAGTCTCCAAAGACAGTCAAAAACTGGATACTAGATGGAGTCAAACATTTCTTAAATGACTATGCATATGCTAGCACGGCCCCTATATACTGTTTATCACTATATATACTACAAAAAGATAAACTGACAAAATTCTCCACCAAAGTCCATTCAAGATCCCATTACTGTCTTGCATTAAAAAATTCCAGTGGCACCAAATGACACATTCTATTGCAGGAATTAATTTCATTTTTTGTTATGACAGCTTAGCAAATGACCCACAAAAGCAAATGGTTAAGAGATGATGTAAAACTGGGAAAATGAAAGCTGTTGATAAAAGTGGCTTTCATTGAAACTGCCACTTTGATTAAATTTAACGTTCCCTTATTACTGTCTTAAAGTTATCAGCTATTTAAAGTAGTCCAGACTGATAAACCTCTGGAAAATGTTCTGATAACCTTCCATCAAGAATGCACCAGTGCACTGCACTAAACAAGTGCAGAGGCTGAAAATGAAGCACTGCATTGCTGCATCGCAGCTCAGACTGGTAAAATGAAGCACTGCATTGCTGCATCGCAGCTCAGACTGGTCCTTTCTGTTCTATAATCTGTACTGCAGTGGTATACTCCAGTTGTGGTAATGGCATATCAGCAACATCTCTGTGTCAAAAAAAATCACTTGCTTAAACTGGTTTTAGTCTAAGGAAGACATCAGAGAAACTACGAGAACAAACTACCTCCTGATTTCAGCAAAATATTGCCAGAGTATTAATGTTGAGAAATCTTTAACAGTGTCATAGTCCTTCTTGTTTTTTTTTTATGGGAATCTTAATGATTTGCCAAATGCTATTGCAGTGAATACCATTTGCACAAATAAAATTTTCTGAAACCACTTTCAGCAAAAATCAAAGAAGGCTTCCCCCACAGGGGGATCCCCAGAACTCCCCAACTTAATATACCAACTCTATGGTTACACAACAGTTGGAAAAAGTCCAACCTCAATTACTCTGAAAGTAGTTTTCAGCAATTTGTATTCAGACAAATGACATTCACTATAACAGAATTCACCAAATCAACTGTCTTGTCATTTCATGGTATGTAAATTTAACATCCCAGAAGAAATTACTAAATTAGTAGAATTTCTATATGAAGAATGAAGTGTTTGCATACATGAGTTGCCTTTTAGGATAGGTGAACTATTTGGCCTCCCAGGGTGCCATTTAAAATAGGTGATCTGTGATCTTCAACATTTGTATTTATGTATTTTTAGGGAAAAAGAAACAAAGAAAGAAAGAAGCTGTTGCTGATACTGCACTGCCAGTCTATAAAACAAATAAAAACAAACATGGCTGTGGTTGCTTATTTGGAGGATGGCTTTTTTATGACCCATGATCTAGACAACCTCTGGGGATGTCAGACTGGTTGTTTAGATTATTGTATGGCAAGAAGCAGAAGCCTGGGCAATATGAAGAAGAAACTGAATATGATGACTGTGGCCCTTGTAGTTGGGGAGGGGATAATGAGGATCTGCAAGGAAATGCTGTGGTTGGGGTACAGCTCATTATGATTACCTGGATTGTAGTAGATAAGTATTTTTATTTTGATGGGCAACCAGAAATCGTGGACAGCAGATGTAGCTTTGAAGGACTAATGTGTAGTTGTGTGAAGCAAGTGGATACATTTTCTGTGGCTGGCTACTTTGTGAATGAAGCAAAGTTGAGATAAATTACTCAGACAATTATTTTTGTTACAGACATCTGTGGAGGTACACAGTTAGCAAAAGTAGCTACAGTTGCTTGGAATGGGACTGGTATTTATGGGGATGAAAATGACCAATCCTAATATAATTAATGGTTTTATTTTGGCTTTGTGGCAATAATGTGACTCTGTGTGAAACAAGCTGAAATACTTTATTACTGCTACTGTTTGTGTACAATAAAGATGAAATACGTTGGTGTGGCACCTTCATGCCCTCTAATTATCTGTATGGGCATTATTCAGATGCTTTGATTTCCTCCAACAACCCAAAAATGTGCCATAAGTGCATTGGCATTCCTCCAGTTTGGCACTGTATGTGGATGAGTATAAATGATCCTTTTGTTGTTTACTCAGTTTAAACAGCCATTAATTTGGGTTTGCCAGACTAGTGTGCTTTTCTGTAAAGGATGTTGGAATACTTTATTGTGGCTAGTACGTTTTGTGTGAAACTTGAGATATATTATTATTATTATTATTATTATTATTATTATTATTATCATCATCACAATCAAATGTTTGAGGTGTACAGTCAACACTGCAGCTATAGTTGATGGGTATGAGGGCTGTCTGTGGATGAAAATGATAGCTCCTGCTTTCATGATCACTGTAAGCAATAAGTACTCTGATTTTGCAAGACTGCTGTGCATTTGTGTAAAGCAAGTTGGATACTTTATTGGGGTTTCTTTTATAAGCCATCAGATTTCATATATGTACAAAGTCTATAGCGTGGTTGTAATTGATGGGTACAAAGGCTGTCGGTGGATATATGACTTACCCTGCTGTTGTTTGATCACTGTCAGTCTCTTATCTGACATGGCGTGAAATGTGTAACTTGATGTAATTGTATTTGCAGACATCTATGTAAAATGATTGTTGCTATAACTTATACTTACATGTGAGTGTGTGAGGAGTTGTATTTATTTATTTATGAGTGACAAAAGTGGGCATAATTCATTTTACTTTCTGTCACAGTCAAACATAAACACTGTATAAAAGTGTTTATCGTTAATGATCTGTTCAGGATGTGTTTGAAACCAACTGATCAGTGACAAAGCAAGCAGCATTGTCATCTCACAGAGCTGGGCTCACTGGAGTTTTTGGCAGTGGCACCTTCATGCCCTCTAATTATCTGTATGGGCATTATTCAGGTGCTTTGATTTCCTCCAACAACCCAAAAATGTGCCATAAGTGCATTGGCATTCCTCCAGTTTGCCTGTAGTTAAGTGTGCAGTGTGAGTGTCACTGTGTGTGTGTGCGCGTGCTCGCGCACGTGCATGTAAAAATAATATCACTGATTTTTATCTGTGCACTAAAAATATTTGAAGGCACATGCATAACTCTCCTGGGAAACATTAAGATAGGGCAGTTAACAAGTCATTATTTTTCAAAAATAAGACATGCATTGCATCACAGTACGTGCATGTAAAAATAATATCACTGATTTTTATCTGTGCACTAAAAATATTTGAAGGCACATGCATAACTCTCCTGGGAAACATTAAAACAGGGCAGTTAACAAGTCATTATTTTTCAAAAATAAGACATGCATTGCATCACAGCACGTGCATGTAAAAATAATATCACTGATTTTTATCTGTGCACTAAAAATATTTGAAGGCACATGCATAACTCTCCTGGGAAACATAAAGATAGGGCAGCTAACAAGTCATTATTTTTCAAAAATAAAACATGCATTGCATCACAGCACAAACTCTCAGAGCTTGTGATGGCCTGGAAACCCCCAGCTATATAAATGAATTTTGACAAAAGCTTAGTAGAGACCTCTGGCCTGGATCCCACATAGTCTAATACCCTAAAATAAAATCAACAATGCTTGGACATGGGCACAGAGGGTCACTATAGCTTGAATGTGGGGGGCTGGGGACAATATGGCTATTATTTCTTTACTTTTCCTCACATTCAAGCCTAAGAGGTGTGCATGGAAGGTTGCATTAGCTTTTCTGTGTGTTCTGGACCACGTTGCCATTATTTCTGAAAATTTCCTCACAATCAAACTCAGAGGTGTGCGCTGAAAGTGAATATAGTTTATATGGGAGTGTGATGATGTGAGGTATTGCCAGCTATGCCAGGAGAAGTAGGGCAGTGGATGTGTAACATTTGCCAGCACAGCTAGCTGGAGTTTTGTAAAGAATTATATATCATTTGTATATCAAACTAATTTCTACCAGGTGATTGTATTGAAAACATATTTGTAAAGCTGCTTGTGTTAAAAAATGTACCAACAGTGGGTCCTGCTGGACAGAAAAATAAGCATACCTGTATGTCAGAGTGTGTTGTAACTGTGGAAATGCATATATTGTAACTGAGGATACTGGAAAAGAAGAGGTTAATCTCGGTCCAGCTAAATTTGAAAAAAATGTTGAAATTAAATTGCTTAATTTAGGCTTTAAAGATTGTATCTCACAGGTCTCAGTGCAGCCAGAGACAAAAAGTCTTTACTAGGAAGCCTTCTGTATTGTCTTTAGTAGTGAACTAATTGCTACTCTAGAAGGGTGGAAGTTTGAAATTGTTTTATGGCAACAGATCTTAGCAAAGCTCTGTGTGTGTATTATGACACATAGTTGTTAGATTCTACTTCATTTGCTAGTAAAGGGGGTGATATGAGAACCACAAATCAGATGACCAGATTTGTGTGATGTCATTCTGTAATACAGCACAAAAATGATATTTTAATGCAAGGTGAGACAGAAGTCCCAGAGCAGTCTGTTTTCGGGAACTTGACATAGAAGGATCATTCCAGGCCTGACATCAGAGAGGTACACAGAAGATGGCTTTCTTTTGGGCATAGTGGTGAAGAGACATGCTGTGTATATGTATGACAACAGGAACTTGAAATATGTCCGCAGTCATTTGTTTTTTCACTTTCTTCTCAATCTAACACCAGTGGAGTACACAGAAGGTAAATATTTTTTTTATTTGGCGAGAATCTAGGAAGATCAGCATAATTTCCAGATATGACTTCCATCCTTTGTTTGAAAAGTTGAACCAATGCTCTGTCTGAGGTGGTAGTAGCTCACATGGATGTAAAAGAACTCATGGTCCTTATTAAAAATGTATGTATGTATGTATGCATTTATTTATTTATTGGCATTTGTTTCCCAGGATAGCTCACTGGGTCAGTAAGAACCTATTTTCAGTGGAGGCCCAGAGAGAAAAGCTCCACAAAAACATGTACATAGATAAGTATTTAACAATTATATAATGTAAAATAGAACAAGATGTCAGTTTGTTACAAATTATTACAACCATAAGTTGCAGTATGATACGAGAAAAATAATTAAAGGCTGACAATATATAAGCTTCTGCCAAAGAAGAATCATGTTAGAACAGGGGGGTTTGTAGGATAGTGCTAAAAGAGAAAGTAAGAGAACAAGTGTTAGAATATATTCAGGAAGTAGAGGCTGTCAGGATTTAAGGGGTAGGGGCTTGGTGCATATGCAGTTCCAGGACGAAGAGAGATACTCTTGTAAAGAAGTTTTGAAAGATGTTAAGATTTGATTAGCTCTTATTATTAATGAAAGAGCATTCCATGTTCAGGATATAGTACAGGAGTATAGAAGCTGACCAGCAGGAAGCTTAGGTTTGTGGACCAGTAAAAGTTGTTGATTAGATCTTATTATTAATGGAAGAGCATTCCATGTTCTGGATATAGTACAGGAGTATAGGAGCTGACCAGAAGGAAGCTTAGGTTTGTGGACCAGTAAAAGTCGTTGATTTCAGATCTGAGAGATATTTTGGGTTGGTAGTCACTAAATAATTAGCTAAGAGCAGGGCAGAGTAAAAGTTTATAGATTATTTTTTGTGCAGTTGTCAACTGCTGGTAGGTGAGTTATTGAGGGAGTTCAAGCCAATTGAGGGGGTGTAGAGAATTACAGTGGTGGGCAGAATACTTAGCATTTGTAGCAAACTTTGCAATTTTGTTGTAGCATGTTTTAAGCTTAGTTTTTAAGGAGGATTGAAGGTTAGTGAGTAACAGGGCACCATAGATGAGAGAGGGTAGTAAGTAAGTGGTAGCAAGGGTTTGTTTAGTGGACAAGTTAAAAAAGTGTTTGTGCCTATAGAGGATGCCTTGTTTCTGATGTGTTTTGTTAATATTATGTTATATATGCAGGTCAGTTTTTAGATGTTTGTCTATTATTACTCCTCGTAACTTGGTGTGAGTAAGAACTTTGATTATTGTATTGTTTTGAGACTGTAAGGTGAACTGTGTTTTGTTTAAAAAAGTTTTTTTTTCTTTGGGGTAAAAAGGAGTTGCTTGGTTTTGTGAGGATTAAGTACTAGTTGATTGTTATGGAGTCAGGTCTCAATGGAGGTGAAGGCCAGCTGAGTGATTTGTTCTAGATGAGACATGGAATCAGTGGAACAGAAAATAGTAGAGTCATCTGTGTATTGTATGAGAGATCCCTAACTGAAAGAAGAGTGAAGATTGTTAATAAAGATGTTAAATAGGAGGAAACCTGATATAGAGCCTTGGGGAACACCTGTACAGTTGTAAAGATACAAACAGAGGGAGATGTGCCATTTTACTACCTGTTGTCTATCTGATAAGTAGCTTGAGATCCAGTTAAGAAAGGAGGGAGAGAAACTGATTTTTGAGAGCTGGTTTAGAAATAGTGGGTGAGAGACAGTATCAAAAGCCTTTAATAAAGCAAGAAATAGGGAAGAGATGATTTTCCAGAGTCTCGATATCCATGAAAGATATCAAGGCAGTCATAGTACTGTGTCCTGGTCTGAAACTGTGTTGTGTAAATGATAGAATTTGGCTGTTAAAGAGAAAGTTTAGGAGTTGTGTGTATATATACATCTTTCAAGGATCTTAGAGCTTGGTGAGAGGATGGCTATGGGACAAAGGTTTGAGATATCAGTAGAGTTGACACCTTTGTGAGGAGGTAGAATGAATGTCTTTACCAGAGATTTGGAACATAGGATTCAGAGATGGATCTGTTGATCGGTATGCTGATGGGGTAGACAATGGCATCGGTCGCTAATGTTAGATATTCCATAGGCAGGTTATCATCTGTGGTAGAGGTAGGTTTGAGTTTAAGAAATAGTCTTCTTATGGTATTAGTTGGGATGGGTTTAAGGGTGAAGGTGGGTGTGGACTGAGCAGTTGCCTCACAAGAATTGAAAGGGGTCACAGCGGGAGGAGGGTGAATGGGAGCGGATTGTTTTAATGGCATATTGTTTTTAGTACTATTTGCGAATGGGCTGCAGTGAGGTTGGGGAAAGTTGGCAGTAATGTTTGATATACTATTGATAAAATGAGAGTTAAAGAGACTGGCTAATTGAGATGGAGATTTATCGAGGAATGGACATGAATTGCTTTTGGTACCAGGGCTTAGTAGTGAAGTAATTGATGTCCAGAATGTTCTGAGGTTCTGCTTGTGATTGGTTTGAAGTTTTAGACCATATTTTTTTATCTTTGGTTACTTGTTTTCTAAACTGGTTTTGTAGCTGCTTGAAATTCAACAGGTCCAAAGGGCTTTTCGTTTTTAGCCATTGCTTGCACGTTTTGTCCCTAGTTAGCATTAGTTCTTTAGTTGGTTTAGTTAACCAAGGGGCATGGTTGGTTTTGATTATTTTTATTTGAGGAACGTGCAAAACTGTCGAGTCTCTAGGAATGTTGTATTAAAATAATTTACAGCGTTGTCTAGATGTATTATTTTTATGATGCTTCAGTTCGAATTTTTTAATATATTAATAAATGTCTGTGAATTGAAGTCAGTCAGATACTGTATTTGTTTGTAATGATGCTCCTTTTGTAATGAGGGAATTGTTCTATGAATAAAGGCAAGGGAGATGGTCACTAAGTGCATTTGGCAGAGTACCAACTGCGGAGATTTTACTTGGATCAGTGACCATTATCCAGTCTAGGATGGGACCTTCCTTATTGCTCTTGTTGAACCTTGTTGGAGTTGTGATGAGTTGGGTGAATCAAAATAGGTTTATGCTAGAGGAAGGGAAATTAGAGCAGAAGTTTAGCCAGTTAATATTGACATCACCCAGAATGATCGTTTAATGTTTAACTGTATTAGAGATCCAAGCAAGGATGTCTTTCTAAACTAGGTATATTATTGACAGGCAGTATATATATATATATATATATATATATATATATATATATATGGGTCTACTTAAAAACACTGAAAATCCACTTGTTCGAAAACGAACAGTGGATTCTCGGTTTTGCAAAAGTGCACTCAAGCGAACATCAGTTCAACAAACCGATAAAAACAGTATAACATGGTTTTTGCAGGGGGCAAGCCCCTCTGCACTCCCCATGTGGGGGGCTGTGCCCCCCACATCCCCCCTACTTAAATATACCAACTCCAAGATCGCACGACAGTGGGGAAACACATAAATTCCCTTTCCCCACTGTAGTGTACTTCAGCACCCATGTTCCTTAATGGTTCATTGAACCGTTCTTTGTGGAAGTGCACTTTTGTTTAAGTGCAATTTCACGAAACCGAGAATCCACTGTTCGTTTTCGAACAAGTGGATTTTCAATGTTTTTAAGTAGACCCATATATATATATATATATATATATATATATATATATATATATATATATATATATATATATATAAAACTATGATACATATTCTTTTAGAATCGTTTATTTTTAGAAAAGAAATGAGAATTTTGGCATTACAGAAATGTAGAATAGAATTTGAGTATGGGGTTATATTGTACGTATTAGGGAAAATAAGTGCAATACCACCTCCTTTTTATGAAGTCTATCTGACCTTATTGCATTGAAGCCTGGATGGAGAAATTCAGAGTCTTTTCTCAGTAGTAGCAATGATATCAGGTTGATTGCGCAACACCCAGGCATGAAAGTGAGTGATATTTTTACAAATTCATTGGAAGTTTAGTGTAACAATATTTAAGATTTATAGGAGTTAGTAGAGTTAGATGAAAATGAAGTGGGTCCTGGATTAGGATGGACATCACTGCATAAGGGTAAGTTAGAAAATATGGGAAATTAATTAGTCGGTGGTTGGTTTCTTTTTAATGTGCTAAGGAGACTCTGATGGTAGTGGGTAGTGCATTGTGAAGGAAGAATTAGTTTGGGGAAAAAGTAGTGAACTTATTTGAAATAGGGAGGGGGATATATCTAAGTAGCTGTAAGACGGGATAGACTAGAAAGACGTGATGGATGTGGGTTTAGAGAGAGAGAGGAAGTAGAGTTGAGTGCTGTATGATTTAGCAGTAGAAAGAGAAATAGGGTTAAATGAGTGAGACACAATATATTTATACTTGTGAGGGACATTAAGAGAAAGGTGGTAAGAGTTTGCTCTAGTGAGATAATTGGTTGACAATTAGATTGAAACAGCAGTCAAAGTGTAGTCGTATAAAATAGAAGAAGAAAGGGGGATGCAAATAAAGAATGTGGGCAGTGCAAGCAAATTTAGTGAAAAGATGTTGAATATGATGGAGAGATATACTTAGCTAGGGGACACTAGGTGTAGTGGATGAGAGATATGAATTGAAGAGTTGGTTTAGTTCATGTTTAAGTACATGTGAGGTAGTAGTGGGGGGTTGGTTACTTCTTCTTCTTTCGGCTGCTCCTGTTAGGGGTCACCACAAAAGATCAACTGTTTCCATTTCTTCCTGTCCTCTGCATCTTGCTCTGTCACACCAACCACCTGCATGTCCTTTCTCACCACATCCATAAACCTTATCTTAGGCCTTTCTCTTTTTCTGTTACCTGGCAGCTTCATCCTTAGCATATTTTTCCCAATATGCTCTGCATCCCTCCTCAACACATGTCCAAACCAATGTAATCTTGCTTCTCTGGCTTTGTCTCCAAACCTTCCAACCTGGGCTGATCCTCTAATATACTTATTCGTAATCCTGTCCATCCTCGTCACACCCAGTGCAAATCTTAACATCTTCACCTCTGCCACGTCAAGCTCTGACTCCTGCCTTTTTGTCAATGCCACTGTCTCCAACCTATATAACATAGCTGATGAGGGATAATTGCTGGAGAATATTAATTTATTGATAGAGTATGTGTTGCAGTAGGAGATTAAGTATAAAGGGAAGTAAAGAATGTAGTATATGAATAAAGGAAATGGAATTGGTGAAGTGGGGCTAAGAGGTACTTGTCTTTGTGGAGATTCATCAGGTTAGGAATAGTGGGAGGAGTTAGGAGTTATAAGTTTAGGAGTAGTGGGGGTGGTTGGAAATTGGGGTATGTTAGGGGAGCGGAGTGAGCCCAAGCATAGTGAAGGCAAATGAGGTGGGCAGCACCTGGGCTGGAAGAGCACCTGGGTTGGAAAAATTGACAGTGGTGAACAAACTACGAGTAAAGTATTCCATGCACTATACTTGTATGTATCAAAAATGCCTGAGGTAATGGGTGGTAAATTATTATAACGTATCAAATAGGGAGTAAGTAGATTGCACTAGTTCCAGCAATACCAAAAGGTACTGTAGAAGAACGTGATTGCTTAACGTGCACGGATAGCTAAAAGAAGGAATGGATGAGAGAAACAAGGAAAACAATGTAAAGGGGTGGTTCAACAGTTAAATGGCATTTAGTTTTAAAGGGATTAGGGGCAAGAGTACTTGGGGAGGGAGAGGAATAATGAACAGCCATGTCTGAGGAACTTGATTATGCTGTCCTGAACACAAGCACTGTACTACCCACATAATGTCATGTAGGTGAGGTACTGTGGTATTCCACTGGTATGTTTATAAGTATAAGAATATTCAGAAATACTTGTTTTAAATGTAGAACATACAAAAACTATTTTGGTACGATTTGGTCACAAACAGAGTGTGGGAGAAGGGCTCACTTTGAGTAAGACTGTGACTGCTGACTGCAGTGGGTGGGCAGGCAGTGGCGAGCATACCCAGCAGAGAGTCCTTGAGTTCTATATAAATAAGTAGAAAGCAGAAGGGTGAGACAAATAAGTCTAGATGCATGAACTAAAAGTGAGCTGAAGATGTTCACAAATAATTTGAGAGTACACTATATTACAAATAATCCAGATTTTAACTAAAATAATGTTCACAGCAAGATGTCCTGAGGCTGGTCCAAGAGACTAGAAGAGTTAAAGGGTGATGTTATGATATGCTATTAGCGTTCTTTGGTCAGGAAAGTAAATTAGGAAAAGGATGAGCTGTTCAGCGCATGTGCACACTGAATTAGTACACTATGGCGAGGTAATTTCAATGGAGAAGTGATGAGCTAATCAGCGCATGTTAGAGTCTGAGCAGGAATGGGTACAGTTAAAATATTAAAGCTGTCTATGGTTAGAAAAGGCTCTATAGATATAGGAAGGGACCACACTTTACAAAGAGAGAGGGGTCAACACAGAGCACTGGGGGTGAAGGGAGAAAACTGGACAGGTTTGCCTGTGCAGAAGAACAGAAACTTATACCATTACATCAAATCAGTGACCCACATAACATATTCTATAGTGGTTTCACTAAACCTAGCTGGAACCTGACAAACACAATAGCTAAGAAACATCAGTTTAACCTTAGTAAACTTTGTAGTACATTCGAAGAGCCAGGGAAACACATTGGTTAGCAGTCAAGTATAGGTAGAGCAATTATAATGTATTAGCAGAATTTACCACACAAACAATCATACTAGCAGATAAATTACTGAATTAAGCTAAGCAGTGTAAAAATATGTTGAAATCACAGATAAGCAGTACAGTTCAGCACCTGCAAAAGTCTAACAAATGTACATAGGTGGCATAGTGTTCCAGGAAGGGCTGTGAGAAGTAAGCAGAAGGGAAGGAGAGGCAGAATGTTGCCAAAGAGGGAACAGATACTTTTAGAATGGCACAAAGGATGGTTGGAGTGCTGGATTACAAATAAATCATATCAGTCTACTTGCATTCTGTGAGCACCTGGGCTGGGGGAAATTGCAAGTGGTAGAGAATAAACTATCAGTAAGGTATTCCGCGTACTATACTTGTTTGTATCAAAAATGTCCGAGGTAATGGGTGGTAAATGCAGGGTTTCAATAATGCATTATTCTCAAACAGTTGCAATTGTGGTCATTATAATGTATCAAATAGGGAGTACATAGATTGCACTAGTTCCAGCAAAGCCAAAAGGTATTGTAGAAGAAAGTGATTGCTTAACGTGCACTCGCAGCTAATAAAAGGAATGGATGAGATAAATGAGTTAAAGTAAAAGGGTGGTTCAACAGCTAAACGGTGTTTAGTTTTAAATGGATTCGGGATAGGATTACTTGGAGAGGGAGACGAATAATGGAAAGCCATGTCTGAGGAACTTGACTACGCTGTCCCTAACAGCAGCATTGTATGTGAGTGCTAACCCTAGAAAACAAAAATGGAGAAAAACTAAGGGTAATACTGCTCAATGCCAGAAGTCTAAACCTCAAGATGCACGCCCTCGAAGCCCTCCTCAGTATGGAGAACATCGATGTCTGTGCTGTGACTGAAACCTGGTTCAAGGCTCCTGAGAGCACCCCAGCACTATCAGGTTATACCTCATATCATGCGTTCCGGCCCCAAAATCCGGACCGAACCACAAAAGGAGGGGGAGTATCCATATTCATAAAGGATGCCCACACCTCCAGGTTAGTGGCAATGCACGAAGCATCGGAGACCATCCAGGTGCAATTAACCATAGGTAAAACTGCCCTACAGTTTGTAACATGCTACAGACCACCTTCTCATACTCAGGAAACCCACACAGCCTTCCTGAAGACACTGGAGAGTATGAATGTCTCTCCAAACACCATCATATTGGGTGACTTCAACTACCCAAACATAGACTGGGAACATTACTCAAGCCCCAACACCCTAGCCCAAAGATTCCTGGAGTTCATAAACTCAAATGCTATGGAACAACTAGTCACCATTCCCACAAGAGGAGAAAATATACTAGACCTGATCATCACAAACATGGGGACAAAATGCTCCACACCGGAAGTATATCCCTCATTGGTGAGATCAGACCATACATTAATCTCATTGGAGATCCACATCCGCCCCAACCCCAGCAAAAAGACCACAGTGAAGAACTTCTCAAAAGCAAACTTCACACTTCTTAAGACTGGAGTGGTATCCTTCAAGGCCCCGAGCCAGTGGAAACCACAACCCACGCTGCTGAAACCCTTACAAATGCCTTCTACAAGCACCTCCAGGAATGTATGGATCAAGCAATCCCTAATAAAATCAAGACCCTTTCCACCAAAGGCAGGCGCCCGGTCTGGTGGACCCCAGCCATAAACAAACTCTACAACAAGAGGAGAAAGCTACTACATGACAGAGCAAAATCCCTAAAAGGGAAGGCATCTCTGATCAATACTAGCAAAAAACTACGATCACTCATAAAATCATCCAAGGCCAACTTTGAGAGAAAAATCGCTAATGACACAAAATACAATCATAAGGCCTTCTTTAGCTATGTTAGAAACTTGGGTGTAAACTCCCAGATATGCTCAGAATTAGTCCAAAATGATAAAAAAATCACTGAACCCACAGACATTGCCAACATACTGGCAGACAGGTTCAGTGCAAATTTCTCCCCTCCCTCCCCCCCAAAAGGAGAAATATCTATCCCACCAGAGTCTAGCCTCCCAAACATCTCAGATGCCCAGGTGAGAGCTGCTCTCTCTAAAGCCAAAAACACAGCATCAATGGGACCGGACGGTGTCCCCGGCTGTGTGCTACATGAACTCAATGAGGAACTAAACCCACACATAAGGCTGCTGTTTAATCTTAGCCTTACTACAGGATACATACCCAAAGAATGGCGTACGGCAACTGTGGTCCCACTCCACAAAGGTGGTGCTTCTATGGACCCTGGAAATTACCGCCCCATAAGCTTGACAAGCCTTGTCTGCAAAGCTATGGAGAGGATCATAATGGAACTCATAAATAAAGACATTGGGGACCTACAGACACTGGATCCTACTCAATTTGGCTTTGTCAAGGGCAGATCCTGCCTCATGAACTTGGTCGACTTTTTCGAAACAGTCACTAAGGCCATTGATGAGGGTAAGGCAGTTCACACAGCCTACCTTGACCTAGCAAAAGCGTTCGACACAATTCCCCACTCGGGCATCATAGAAAAGCTCACCAGCTTAGATGTAAACCCATATGTCACAAGATGGGTTGCAAACTGGCTCAAGGACAGAACACACAGGGTTAGAGTTGCTGGTGCCATGTCAGTCTCAAAGCCGGTCACGAGCGGTGTCCCACAGGGCTCAGTCCTGGGCCCCCTCTTGTTCGGCATTTATTTTTCTGAAGTGCAGGCAAACATAGGGGGATTGTGGCTGACAAAATTTGCAGATGACTGCAAACTGGGCACCATAATTGACACTCCATCAGACACAGACATCCTCCAGAGAGGTCTCATAGAAATGGATAACTGGTGCCAGAGCCATGGCCTTAAGCTAAATGCCAAAAAATGTATAGTCATACCCTTTGGGAAAAACAAGGTAACCCCTAATTACCACATAGGTGGTAATCCATTAAACACGGAAGAAGTTATCAGGGACCTGGGGACTCAAGTTGACAGTAACCTCTCTTTTGACACTCACATTGCCAAAGTGGTTAGGAAGACCTTCTACATTGCCCACCTGATCATGAAGGGATTCACATCCGGATCAGGAGAGGTCATTGTACCCCTGTACTCTTCACTTATCAGACCAATGATTGAGTACAACGCCCCATTCGGAATGTACCTTACCCGACACCTGCAGCAGTTGGAAAGACCCCAAAAGTTCCTCACCAAAAGGATAAATAAAGGGGCTCAAACATATGTCATACGATGCCCGACTGAAGAAACTCCAGCTCTATTCAGTCGCATACCATCTGCTCAGAGGTGATCTGTGCCTGACATACAAGGCCATGTCCAACCCGGAATTAATGGACATGCTCCACCTCAAAAAATCCAAATCCACCAGAGCCATGAGAGCAAGAGACTTAAACCTCAACATGGATATAAATAGGACATGCTGGAGGGACAGATTCATCACCCAGAGACTCCCTACACTATGGAACAGAATCCCAGTCTATGTGAGGCAGAGCCCCTCACTGACTCTGTTCAAGAGAAATCTTGACGAGTGGATGGGAGATCGTAGGTTTACCCCGGGAATCATCTCTGTGTCACTGCTGGACAGAGTCACAGCAAACTAATGGGTATAGTATTCTCATCCTAAGGGGTGGTGAAAGCCACACACACTCTGGCTAGGCTTATAAATGCCCTAGGGCCGATAGCCTAGTATGAACCTATGAACCTATATCAAGAAGGTGAGGCACTGTGGTATTCTGCTGATATATTCATAAACATAAGAATATTCAGAAATACTTGTTTTAAATGTAGAACATAGAAAAACTCTTTTGGTGTGATTCGTTCATGAACAGAGCATGGTGGAAGGGCTTGCTTTGGGTAAAATTATGACCGTTGACTTCAGTGGGTGGGCAGGCAGTGATGAGAGTACCGAGCTTAGAGGCCTTGTCAAAAATTCTTTTGGTGTGATTTGCTTATGAACGGAGCATGGTGAAAGGATTCCCTTTGGGTAAGACTATGATTGCTAATGTCAGTGGATGGGCAGGCAGTAGAGAATGCACCTGGCAGAATGTCCTTGAGTCAAAAACTCTTTTAGTGTGATTCACTCATGCACAGGATGTGGTGGAAGGACTCGCTTTGGGTATGACTGGTTCCCTGGCTAAATTTGCCCTTTTCACTATGAATACTACCTCAAGTCTCTCCTGAAAAAGGCCATTGGTTTAGTGGGACTAACCCTGTCAACAAAGTGTAAACAAAAATAAGTATATCAGTGAATGAATTTGCATTATTTGTTTATTGAGAACTACTCTTATAGGTTCATGGGTAAGTAATAGGCTAGCTGCCCTTGTGGGCCATTTTAAGCCTAGCCAGTTTCCCTTTGGCTTTACCTATCCCATGATCAATAATTACATATTAACCCAATGATAATAACTGGGATTATACCAGAGATAATTTGAGGGGACCCATGCATGGAATAAAGCATTTAGGAGATGCATCGGTCCATGAATAGTACAGGAGACAGACCTGGGTAAATTTTCTGTTTCCCATCCAGAGATCTAAGTTATACTTGAAAATGGACAGGGATTAACTTTGTTTTCTGTGAATGGGGAGTCTGTTCCATAGCAGTAGTATCCTCTGAGAACTATATCTGTCCATCCAAACATTTCTGTTGATGTTTCAGAAGAGGTTTAGATTCCTAGACTGAGTGATGCTGATGCCATTTGACTTGCTGATGTGAAGTAAAATCCATCAGTAATGGGTTGAATAATGCATTGTATGGCAGACACAAGTCATCTTTGTCAACTTTTGTCAACTTTGAGCAATAAGTCCTGGACATAACTTTTACTGAAAAAGAAGTTTGAATGAAATTATTTCCTTAGATGTGATTTTGTTCAGAATATCACTGGATCTGAAGGTTGGAGAAAAAGCTCTGAAATACACTTCACAGCACCTAGAACTCCATGGCATTTTGGTTTGTACTGGTCCACTTATCCCCAGGTTATTTCAGATATTTCTTTCAGTGCTATTACAGTGTAGTCTTTGCCAATTAAGCTGTGTTGAAATGGTTGAGAAAAAAAGATGAAAAGTAAGACAAAGAATGAGAAAATAAGAAAAAAAAGTAATTTGGCTTGTGCAGTAAGGCCATGATGGGGGGAATCCATGGACAGCATGAATGTGACCTGTTGGGGAACGGTTGATGGTAGTGGGGTGCCATGGAGCCTCTACCTAGGACTCAATATCAGGAAGATGGAAGGTGCAAACGTAACTAATAATGCAAAAACATGCACCAAAACCCAGCGGTAGTGCGAAATTAGGGCTAAAAGTTTTGCTGTACTCAAAAGTTGTAGTGAGCAATAACCAGCTCAAAGCAGTAATCCAAAACACACGATTTATTAGGAATGAACCATCCAAAAACCTAACATATAATATCCACTTGTTCTCAAATCTAGGTGTCAGGACGTATTTGTTCTCCCAATAAGCCATAATAATGTTGGCGTAGGTGGGTGCATAATGTGCTCCCATAGCCACGCCCTTTATTTGCTTGTAATATTCTCCCTCAAAGACTAAGAAATTATTTTTCAGTACTATTTCCATTAAAATCAATATAGTTCTAAATTCGTTGTGAGAAATTCTTCTTAGAGGCAGTAACATTTCTTCAAACCAGGCTAAACCTGTGTCATGAGGTATACTCGTGAATAAATCAACAACCTCAAGGGTCCCAAATCCAACTGTCTCCCCATACAAATGAGGCTTTATTTTAGTTAAAAAATGCCAAGAGTCCTTCAATATATTTTCTTTTTCATTAACTATATGCTTAATTTTGAAGTCTATATACTTGGCAAGTGGTGCAGTGACCGAGCCTTCAGAAGAGACAATAAGTCTCAGGGGTGGATTTGAATAATCCTTATGAACCTTGGGGATTCCAAATATAGTTGGAATCCTAGGCTTCTCAACATGTAAAAATTTAAAAGTCTTAAGATCAATCAAACCTTCAAGCACTAAATCATTGAGTGCTGCCTGAATTTTCTTATATGTGACGTTGATCTCATTTATAGAAATGACACTATATTTACTAGTGTCATTTAATGAATTTAACATTTTTCCTTCATACATATTACGGTCCATAAAAACAACGCCCCCTCCCTTGTCAGGTTTCATAACCCGTACTTCTCCATCATTACTCAAGGTTTCTAATATATCCTCTTCATCATTAGTGAGGTTGAAATGTATATAGTCTTTCTTCAAACCATTTCTCAATTCTCTTTCTAATGATAATTCAAAATTCTTGAGTTGAGGGTGCAACGGGGGGTTGAAATGACTCTTACGTACCAATTCATTTGTTTCAGTTGTTGTTTGCTTCCCATTAAAAAATAATTCCAAGTTTTTCTTCCTGATAAACAACTTAACATCAACAAGTAACTTAAAAATGTTAGTTTTACGTTGTGGGACAAAACCAAAACCTTTAGAAAACAGGCCAAAATGGGACTTAGTGATAGTAATATGTGGATAATTGAAGATATTGAAATTTTTGTAGGTGAATTTGTGTCCTTCAATTTTAAAGTGATCTACTGGTCCACTTATCTGCCCTTCCATGTAAAGTGGTCCCCCTTCCCCCTGTAGTTTTTTGAGTTATAATTAACAGGGTTTTTAACCATCAGTCTCTCAGACCTACGTAATGGGGGAAATTCTTCATTATCCACTTCATTTATATTGTGTAAATCCGAATCC
Source organism: Protopterus annectens (assembly GCF_019279795.1). Taxonomy (NCBI): domain Eukaryota; kingdom Metazoa; phylum Chordata; order Ceratodontiformes; family Protopteridae; genus Protopterus; species Protopterus annectens. The sequence continues at coordinate 388,589,407 of NC_056730.1, read as the reverse complement.
TGAACAGGAAGGCCATCATTAACTCTATAAGAGTTGTTCGGCATCTGCCTACCCCAAGACCTAGGCTTCGGGTAGTGTGTGTAAGTTTTGTATTCATGCAGGTCTCTATCAATTTTAGAAAATTTTCTGTTTTGCACTTCAACACAATGCTTCTCAACATCTTTTAATAAATTCCTATAGTGGCCTCTCTGTTCATCAATGGAGAACATAAGGTAATTTACCACAGCTTTATTCACTTCATCAATTATATTATACAATTTCTCCATTTCATGTTCATTATTCAAAATAATAGCACGCATAATGGAAAAACCACATTCATCAAATATTTGTACCAAGTTTTTATGAAAATCTGTTCCTTCAAAGACATTGTTGGGGTATTTACTAACTCTTAACCCCTTAGGAACAATCTTTAAACTAATACAATGTTTTAAGTAGGCATTGTCCATCTCTAACATTTTGTATTTGTTGAGAAAAAAATGTAATTCATCAAGCAACTGTTTGTACGAACCATGACCTTTTTTAGAAGCATTAGCATTGAGAAAATCAAACTTCGTGTTAACCACGTCTTTAAATAACTGTTCAGTACCTTTTGATAGTCTTAGTGCTTCCACAGAGTCATTATGTCCAGTGTTAGCTCGAGGTACACGAGCAGTGCGTCTCTCTTTAGCGTTGTCAAAAGAAAAATGTGGCAATTCATGTAAAATATCCAACCCAGAGCTGGCGCTCACATTGACATGGTTATCGGAAAGTTCATGTACCCTTGGCGTCCCTTCATTCGAAGCTGACCGCCTAAGGGCTTCCTGGTTGCCCGGTAAGGAAAGTGTTGTAACAGCCGTTACAATAGACTGACTCAAAGGAGTCAGCAAACACACAAGCTGCGTAAGCTGTCCAATCAGCTTACGCAATTCTCCGGTTTCGTTTTTCTTGCCCTCAATATCCGAAGCACTGTTAGCTAAGAGCTCTATGATAAGAAACTGGTAACAGGAAGATGGAAGGTGCAAACGTAACTAATAATGCAAAAACATGCACCAAAACCCAGCGGTAGTGTGAAATTAGGGCTAAAAGTTTTGCTGTACTCAAAAGTTGTAGTGAGCAATAACCAGCTCAAAGCAGTAATCCAAAACACACGATTTATTAGGAATGAACCATCCAAAAACCTAACATATAATATCCACTTGTTCTCAAATCTAGGTGTCAGGACGTATTTGTTCTCCCAGTAAGCCATAATAATGTTGGCGTAAGTGGGTGCACAATGTGCTCCCATAGCCACGCCCTTTATTTGCTTGTAATATTTTCCCTCAAAGACTAAGAAATTATTTTTCAGTACTATTTCCATTAAAATCAATATAGTTCTAAATTCGTTGTGAGAAATTCTTCTTAGAGGCAGTAACATTTCTTCAAACCAGGCTAAACCTGTGTCATGAGGTATACTCGTGAATAAATCAACAACATCAAGGGTCCCGAATCCAACTGTCTCCCCATACAAATGAGGCTTTATTTTAGTTAAAAATGCCAAGAGTCCTTCAATATATTTTCTTTTTCATTAACTATATGCTTAATTTTGAAGTCTATATACTTGGCAAGTGGTGCAGTGACCGAGCCTTCAGAAGAGACAATAAGTCTCAGGGGTGGATTTGAATAATCCTTATGAACCTTGGGGATTCCAAATATAGTTGGAATCCTAGGCTTCTCAACATGTAAAAATTTAAAAGTCTTAAGATCAATCAAACCTTCAAGCACTAAATCATTGAGTGCTGCCTGAATTTTCTTATATGTGACGTTGATCTCATTTATAGAAATGACACTATATTTACTAGTGTCATTTAATGAATTTAACATTTTTTCTTCATACATATTACGGTCCATAAAAACAATGCCCCCTCCCTTGTCAGGTTTCATAACCCGTACTTCTCCATCATTACTCAAGGTTTCTAATATATCCTCTTCATCATTAGTGAGGTTGAAATGTATATAGTCTTTCTTCAAACCATTTCTCAATTCTCTTTCTAATGATAATTCAAAATTCTTGAGTTGAGGGTGCAACGGGGGGTTGAAATGACTCTTACGTACCAATTCATTTGTTTCAGTTGTTGTTTGCTTCCCATTAAAAAATAATTCCAAGTTTTTCTTCCTGATAAACAGCTTAACATCAACAAGTAACTTAAAAATGTTAGTTTTACGTTGTGGGACAAAACCAAAACCTTTAGAAAACAGGCCAAAATGGGACTTAGTGATAGTAATATGTGAATAATTGAAGATATTGAAATTTTTGTAGGTGAATTTGTGTCCTTCAATTTTAAAGTGATCTACTGGTCCACTTATCTGCCCTTCCATGTAAAGTGGTCCCCCTTCCCCCTGTAGTTTTTTGAGTTATAATTAACAGGGTTTTTAACCATCAGTCTCTCAGACCTATGTAATGGGGAAAATTCTTCATTATCCACTTCATTTATATTGTGTAAATCCGAATCCTGAACAGGAAGGCCATCATTAACTCTATAAGAGTTGTTCGGCATCTGCCTACCCCAAGACCTAGGCTTCGGGTAGTGTGTGTAAGTTTTGTATTCATGCAGGTCTCTATCAATTTTAGAAAATGTTCTGTTTTGCACTTCAACACAATGCTTCTCAACATCTTTTAATAAATTCCTATAGTGGCCTCTCTGTTCATCAATGGAGAACATAAGGTCATTTACCACAGCTTTATTCACTTCATCAATTATATTATACAATTTCTCCATTTCATGTTCATTATTCAAAATAATAGCACGCATAATGGAAAAACCACATTCATCAAATATTTGTACCAAGTTTTTATGAAAATCTGTTCCTTCAAAGACATTGTTGGGGTATTTACTAACTCTTAACCCCTTAGGAACAATCTTTAAACTAATACAATGTTTTAAGTAGGCATTGTCCATCTCTAACATTTTGTATTTGTTGAGAAAAAAATGTAATTCATCAAGCAACTGTTTGTACGAACCATGACCTTTTTTAGAAGCATTAGCATTGAGAAAATCAAACTTCGTGTTAACCACGTCTTTAAATAACTGTTCAGTACCTTTTGATAGTCTTAGTGCTTCCACAGAGTCATTATGTCCAGTGTTAGCTCGAGGTACACGAGCAGTGCGTCTCTCTTTAGCGTTGTCAAAAGAAAAATGTGGCAATTCATGTAAAATATCCAACCCAAAGCTGGCGCTCACATTGACATGGTTATCGGAAAGTTCATGTACCCTTGGCGTCCCTTCATTCGAAGCTGACCGCCTAAGGGCTTCCTGGTTGCCCGGTAAGGAAAGTGTTGTAAAAGTGTTCTTTTGACAACGCTAAAGAGAGACGCACTGCTCGTGTACCTCGAGCTAACACTGGACATAATGACTCTGTGGAAGCACTAAGACTATCAAAAGGTACTGAACAGTTATTTAAAGACGTGGTTAACACGAAGTTTGATTTTCTCAATGCTAATGCTTCTAAAAAAGGTCATGGTTCGTACAAACAGTTGCTTGATGAATTACATTTTTTTCTCAACAAATACAAAATGTTAGAGATGGACAATGCCTACTTAAAACATTGTATTAGTTTAAAGATTGTTCCTAAGGGGTTAAGAGTTAGTAAATACCCCAACAATGTCTTTGAAGGAACAGATTTTCATAAAAACTTGGTACAAATATTTGATGAATGTGGTTTTTCCATTATGCGTGCTATTATTTTGAATAATGAACATGAAATGGAGAAATTGTATAATATAATTGATGAAGTGAATAAAGCTGTGGTAAATTACCTTATGTTCTCCATTGATGAACAGAGAGGCCACTATAGGAATTTATTAAAAGATGTTGAGAAGCATTGTGTTGAAGTGCAAAACAGAAAATTTTCTAAAATTGATAGAGACCTGCATGAATACAAAACTTACACACACTACCCGAAGCCTAGGTCTTGGGGTAGGCAGATGCCGAACAACTCTTATAGAGTTAATGATGGCCTTCCTGTTCAGGATTCGGATTTACACAATATAAATGAAGTGGATAATGAAGAATTTCCCCCATTACGTAGGTCTGAGAGACTGATGGTTAAAAACCCTGTTAATTATAACTCAAAACTACAGGGGAAGGGGACCACTTTACATGGAAGGGCAGATAAGTGGACCAGTAGATCACTTTAAAATTGAAGGACACAAATTCACCTACAAAAATTTCAATATCTTCAATTATCCACATATTACTATCACTAAGTCCCATTTTGGCCTGTTTTCTAAAGGTTTTGGTTTTGTCCCACAACGTAAAACTAACATTTTTAAGTTACTTGTTGATGTTAAGTTGTTTATCAGGAAGAAAAACTTGGAATTATTTTTTAATGGGAAGCAAACAACAACTGAAACAAATGAATTGGTACGTAAGAGTCATTTCAACCCCCCGTTGCACCCTCAACTCAAGAATTTTGAATTATCATTAGAAAGAGAATTGAGAAATGGTTTGAAGAAAGACTATATACATTTCAACCTCACTAATGATGAAGAGGATATATTATAAACCTTGAGTAATGATGGAAGCACGGTTATGAAACCTGACAAGGAGGCGTTGTTTTATGGACCGTAATATGTATGAAGGAAAATGTTAATTCATTAAATGACACTAGTAAATATAGTGTCATTTCTATAAATGAGATCAACGTCGCATATAAGAAAATTCAGGCAGCACTCAATGATTTAGTGCTTGAAGGTTTGATTGAGCTTAAGACTTTTAAATTTTTACATGTTGAAGCCTAGGATTCCAACTATATTTGGAATCCCCAAGGTTCATAAGGATTATTCAAATCCACCCCTGAGACTTATTGTCTCTTCTGAAGGCTCGGTCACTGCACCACTTGCCAAGTATATAGACTTCAAAATTAAGCATATAGTTAATGAAAAAGAAAATATATTGAAGGACTCTTGGCATTTTTTAACTAAAATAAAGCCTCATTTGTATGGGGAGACAGTTGGATTCGGGACCCTTGATGTTGTTGATTTATTCACGAGTATACCTCATGACACAGGTTTAGCCTGGTTTGAAGAAATGTTACTGCCTCTAAGAAGAATTTCTCAACGAATTTAGAACTATATTGATTTTAATGGAAATAGTACTGAAAAATAATTTCTTAGTCTTTGAGGGAGAATATTACAAGCAAATAAAGGGCGTGGCTATGGGAGCACATTGTGCACCCACCTACGCCAACATTATTATGGCTTATTGGGAGAACAAATACGTCCTGACAGCTAGATTTGAGAACAAGTGGATATTATATGTTAGGTTTTTGGATGGTTCATTCCTAATAAATCGTGTGTTTTGGATTACTGCTTTGAGCTGGTTATTGCTCACTACAACTTTTGAGTACAGCAAAACTTTTAGCCCTAATTTCGCACTACCGCTGGGTTTTGGTGCATGTTTTTGCATTATTAGGACTCAATATCACCTTAGACCAGCCCTGCTACATAACTATAGGATTGTGTATTTCTGAGTGAAAAACTCTAATGGTTGGTGCAAGATAGGGATGTCCACCCTTCCCATTGGTACTTGGTCTTGTAATTAAACCCCATTAATAAGAAAGCTGCTGAAAATCAAAGTAGGGCTTTGGGGACACATGAAGAGTTACATGTGCTTGCATGTTGATAACTGTGCATTATATTTTGTGTTCTTTAGGTATTTTTTCATGTCATGACTGTGCACAATGCATTTTCAATAGTTTTCAAGTGTAACAGGAGAATCATAAGCAGTATGTACTAAGGTCACACTGCTGCTTTCTTCTTCATGGTCATTCACCAGTTGACAGACTATTTAAGATCCTGGTGACATGGGCATCTCCTACTGTGAAAGAAATGAGAGATTTATAGCAAGAAGATATTTTTTCTCATAGAGGATCACACCAGTGAATCTGCTACCTTGAACAAACTGGAGTTATTTCAAGTTGTGATGATGCCAAAAATATTATATCCATTAATCACCCCAGTGATATTCCTGAATAGAGCTACAAACCACGGTGGTGTCCCCACTCTGGGCCAGTAATTAAGGAGCCAGAATCCTCACCACTGACACTATAGAGACATGTTCACTTGGAATACAAATTGATACACTCAATATTCCCAGATGTAGACCTCTCTGCATCAAACACAATTTCCTTTAAGAGCACACAGGGAACACAGTCAGCCTGAGGTCTAGATTTTTCTATATCTGTCTTTCCCCATGTCCCCAATAAGGTTCTCCACCGGCACAGCTGTGTTCAGCACCCTCACCATGAAACTTGTCCTTTGCGCCCCTGCTCCCTGTTGCTGACACACACACAGTCTTTGAGATTTAATTTTCACACACACACACGCACACACGCACACACACACACACACACACACACACACACACACACACACACACACACACACACACACACACACACACACGCACACACACACACACACACCTGGGAAAGGCTGGCACAGATTACTCGCTCTTCCAACTTTGCCCAGACTATAAGGTAGTTTCACTGCCACCAGTCAGTTACTATAAGGTTCTTAAAAGGGTATCCAATTATGCTGAGTGAAGTTAATATTAATACAAATGGTAATGTTGACCAAAAAGTAAGGCTTTCAGGACTGGCCAGAGTTATCACCAAATAAATATATGCAAATACTCTCAAAGCTTAAATATTTTCTAGAAGGACCAGCCACAATGGAAAGTTTAAATATATGTAATAAATAATAAAAGAACATGAAAATACTAAATATCTATTTACAGTAGACACCAGAGTTTTGGTCACAGGGAATATTAAAAATAACACAGCTGGAAAGATTCACACAGTTACAGAAAAACAATACTTAACTATTCTCATTATGTGTTCCTGACTGATTTAGAGAATTACTATCCCAGGTCACTTACTAGCACAAGGCTAGATGAAGTGGGTGAAAGGCCTTCCTCCTTTGTCAGGTTCCAAGAACAGACTGCTCCTGAGACTTCAGTCTCCTCTAATATTAAAACATCATTTCTGTACAAAATGACATCACATACATCTGGTCATTCTGGTTCCCATGCAATCCCCATTGCTAGAAGATGTCAGGATTTAACACCTGTATATTACCATACACACAGATAGAGCTTTGGTCAGATCTGCTGCTGCTCATGGAAGTCATAAAACAATTTCAAACCTCTACCCTCCCAGAGTAGCAATTAGCTCCCTGCTAGAGACAATAAAGAAGGCTTCCTAATACTTGGTTTCCCAGGCATTTTTTTTCTCTGGCTGCAACCGGAACTGTAAGATGCAACATTTATGGCCTAATTTAATTTTAACTATTTTTCAAAGTTTGCTGCAGTTGGACTGCGATTAACCTCTTCTCTTCCAGTATCTTCTGTTAAAACATATGCATTTAATGCAGTTACAATAATGCATGTATATTTCTTTTCTTTCATGCAGGCCACACTCTTGATACATTTTAACACATCAACTTCACAAATACATTTTTAAACGTAAGCAGTTGTACAAATCAGTTTGATACACAAATGACATACACTTCCTTCTTAAATTCCAGCTAGCTGTGCTGGCATATGTTGCACATCCACTACCCTACATCTCCTGGCATAGCTGTCAGTAGCTCCTATTGTCACACCCACAACTATCAGTGTGTGTTTTCATGATTTTTTGCAGAAAGTTGAATAGGAACAGATATTTGAACAAATGAAAGGGGTGGAATTCAGTTTCTGGGCATAGAAAATTATTTACTGCTGAGCACTGCAGCATTTTAGTGCTGTGGCTTTATAAGGAGATTAATGCCTCCTCAAAGGCATAGGAACAGAGGTGGCTACCTCTGTCTATTAACCCATAACAGCTAGTAGAAGCACATCTAAATAGATGAGCAATTCCAGATAGTGCTTGGCTCAAGCTAACATCTCTGCAATTTCTGAATAGGTCTGGGACAGTTAATGATACGTTTAAAGCAATTAAAAAGTATTTTTCTTTCCTTCCCTTCAAAAGCACTTTCTCTTTCACTAGTACAAAGTTTGATATGTAATTGGAAATTGATTTGACTAACCTGTGCTACAATATTATATGCATGGCTTACCTTTAGGATAACTCAAGAGTTGTTTAATGTACCTTTAGCAGACTGCTCTGCCTATAATGGCCTTCTGAACTATTTGACAAGAGTTTGATTTTTTTCCTCGAAGGGTAAGAAGATAGATTTCATGATCCCTCTGTGACAGTGACTGGAAATACAGACACATGGAATTACCTGGACTTTTGCTACATATCTTTTTGTGACCAGACCTATAGAGTTCTGACTTATTTTAAATACATTTGGAAGAATGCAATCAAGATTAACTTGCTTCTTTCAAACAAGGTGTAGTACCTTTGGCACCAATGTACTGATTGATCCAACTCTGACCATAAAAATCTTGGACAATGTTCCCTGACACTCTTAACATGTGCTGGAGATAAATTGATTCTGCACCAGGCACTTGGAAACATGTTTACTAAATCTCCACAGCTAGACATTCTAGAATGAGATATTGACAGCCTGCAGGAAAATGATGCAGCCTAATATTTTCATTACTATTGTAATTAGATTGTTGGGAATATCTTTACATACTAATCTTGCATTTGCCTCAAGGGTCACAGCTGACTCTTGCAAAGAAATGCATAACAAAATGTTGGAAACAAATTATGCCATCTAGGGTCAACAACTCACGTTTATTATTAAAGAGAAAGAGAGAGACAGCTGGATGTTCCTCTCATGACAAGTTGAAGAAATTGACTTTGTTGTGGTTTTGGCTTGCACCATATTTTGACAAACTACGCTACAATCAATACATTGAATGTAAGATAAAAACAGCAGATGTAAATGATGGCAGACCTTTCTATTTAGTCTGAATTTGTACTGGTTAATATTGTTTCCTTTTTCAGATTGTCATTGCCAAATTGGTGTTAATTTCACTGTATGTTAGGTTTGAAGGTGGTTGTTTTCAAATTGTCTGAATGTATGCCCTATGTATACATCTCAATAATCGTCTGACACTTCCTCTTTCAGAATCTCTTACAGCCACATTCTCTAATTGTTTACTTTTTCCTTCCTCCTAATTCCCCACTTTATTTTACTGTCTCTTATGCCTTTCCTACTCCACCATCACTTTTACATTTCCTAACCTCTTTCTGCCCATCCCTCTTTAGGCAACTCTGTACCTCACTATAATATTCTGTCAGTCCTTCCTTCCCAGCATAATCCCTATAGCCTTACACTTGTCTCCATTACCGCTTTCTCTTAACTCCCAGCTCTGCATTCCTAGCATAGCCTAACTCATGCTTCTTCCTTACTTCCTAATAAGTTCTTGTCTCAATTACTATTCCTCATCCAAATGACAAGTGCTATATCTACCTGATTGCTTTTCTAGACGTTTTCTGGAGGTAATATAAATTATTGCAATAAGCATATACTAATGCTTCCACAGAGATGTTCATTAATATAATTGTACATAACCTATATATCAGTATTATATGGTAATATACTACAGATCTGCTTTTGTTTTACTGTGTGTATAGTAAAATAAAAAGCAGTTGTGGGAAGCTTTTGCTGGAATTGGGCTATGTTCTGTTGGACTATCCTGCTCAAACAATACAATGCTCAAACGAATGAACGAACAGATAAATATATTTTATATTTGCACTGAGTAAGTACAAACCTAGGAATGAAACGAAAAAAACGGGAAGCCTATGATCAAGCAAAGAATGTAAAGTTAGTGGAAATCTGCAAAATTGATGATGAAAGTAGTGGTTTCTGTTTACTGTCAAGTCTCTTGTAATTGTTCTAATGGTTAGAAGGACATTTCCATGAGGTTCATGTTGTCTGATGTAATTCTAGTAGTGTTTTATATGTTGGCATTGGTGTTTCACAGTCAGTCAAAAGAAATTCGCACTCAGAAAACCAATATTTTCAATTAAATTATGCAGATATAGAGCTACAAACACAAACAAAGCCATGCATGGCAGCATTAAAAGTGGCGTACACACACACACCCCATGGCTCTCAACCTTCTTTTGCTTTCCAGAGGTGAAACGCTCCTTCTCATAATGTGGAACAAATGAACAAAATATGGAGCACTTAGTAAGAGCTTCAGTAATAACTTCATAGCGACTTCAACTAGGAAGCTCACGGTTGTTGTTATGGTTAAAATTACTCCATACTTATAAAAATTATTTGCATAAATTAATACGATTCGTTATTATTTACCTTGGATATTATCTAACTCTGAATTTCTGAAAGACCCTTCTAGTGTGGAACAGGGAAGATCGTGGAGGTTTTTTTTAATGTAAATGAGAAAAGTAATAACGAGGAAATACAAAGTTGAAGTATCACACGCGCGACCGCCAGGTATTGTAAATAGAAGTATGACTGACAGTCATGAGCATTATTTTATCGAGCCTACCTTCTATTTTACATGGCTGATCACTAAGTACGTAATTCATAATAACTGCAAAATGTGAAGTAACTGTAGGTGTAGGAGAATACACACAACACCGAAGTAAAAACTGCCTCGTTCTGCACACAGGTTTGCAGTACCGCCTACTCTAGTTTGATGGATGTGCGGATGTTAGTGTTGTGCTTACAAAGCAGGCTACTTTTGCCCACGTTTGGACCGATTTCGCGCCCCTCTTCCATAGCCCCTCTTTAAGAGGCATCACAGTTACCCGGGACGCACAGCTGCCCTGGGCAGCAGGCGCCATCTCTGCCGCTCAGCAGCAGCTACTGGGGCCAGGGCCCAGAGCTGCAATTACAGCTTCTCTTGGGGGACGCCGCTCCTTGGAAACGAAAGGAGAGCTGTGATTGGGTGATGGCCAAACTAACGGTCAAATATACAGTATAAGACAGACACTTACTTATCTGAAAGGAGGTTTATTATTGTACAGGTATAATAAGCACGTTAAGTAATTTCTAATATAGTTTGTGTGTCAGAAAATTGTTATTGGTGAATTTAGTTTCAGCTGAGGTCAGTAATATGCAAAATGCAAGAAAAGCCTTTGACAAGATCTGCCCAAACAGAGTGGCAGATTTATCCAACCGTGTGCTTACGAAAAAACAAAACAAACCGGAAAAGAAGGTAATATGTGTACTACTACTACTACTACTAATAATAATAAATCTGTGGGTAGGAAAGTGGGATTTGATTATTCAAAATCCATGTCTCAATGCATGGGTATAATGGTGTCACAGTACTGGTGTCCACTACTAAATAAGTTAAGCATTTCATGCTTGTTTTCGTTATAATATGGTTACGTCTTGCAGTTAAAGGAGAGGCTTAAGGGAACAAGTTGTTAACATGGTGCTTCCCGTAGTCAAGGGTTTGAATCCTCCTGTCACCAGTTATCTACTATATGACTCTGAGTAAGCAAGCCATTTAACCAGGCATTGCTGTCGGTTGTCCCTGAAAATGAGCGCTTTGGGTCAATTGTGCTTACCATGTTATTAAAAAAGTCACACTGTTTTCTTATCTTTGTAGCCAGTTCGAAGAGTCCTTGTCACCAACTCTCCAACAGTGTATGTTGATTCATCTACCACTTTAGGAGATGAAGGTATCAGTGCCTTTCATGACTTTGCTATTTTGTTGCTAGTATGTTTCAGCTAGTGATATATTTATTTTTTCCCTCCCAGCCTTTGCAACCATTGACTGGCAAGACTTGGCAGACTGCTCGTCAGTTCTCCAAGGAACTTCAAATGATGCTCCACATCAGGTATGGGATTATTTTAATTTTTACGCATACTGTATAATATCTGAGATAAAAGAGCAGGCACCTTCACCTATATATAGAATATGCACAGCTTTGTTGAAACCAGAAATAGTGTCAGCCATACTTCGCAACCGCTTAACGCAAGAATCTGGGGGGCGAGGGCAAAAAAAATAGGGACAGTTTTTTTTTTATAAATTTAGAAAGCTGCTAGAATAACGGGATTTGTGTTAGCATGCATTTTCTGAAGGATAAGAAGTCTGAAACTCAAATATATGTTATTACTTGGTGATGTTTTAGTGACTTCAGTCCCCCGTGATTTTCTAGAAACCCACAGATTTTATGAGGAAAATTTGGACGTTCTGCGAAAATCTGTACAGTTGAGAGGTATGTTAAACAGCTATAAAAATAGAAAATAAGGTGAACTAAATTTCTATTAATTATTTTTCTTGTTGGGGTTGTTACGTTTAGCAAATGCTACGATGATAAAACGAAGAACAGATAGAATAGTAACCGGAAAAGGCAATTCTACACAAACGCAATTTATAAACATAAAAGCATCTTACTTACTTAGCCTTGGAGTGCAACATTGTATAATAATGTATCTAACTGGGAACGAGCAGTGTTACTATGTATACTTCCCTGTAGTGAGGTTACCACCTGTCCCACTTTGCGAGGGACATTTGGGCATTTGTGTCCTGCAAAGAAATCGAAAAAATGGCAAATGTCCTGAGATTTTAGGACAAACATATTTCCTATATTTTATGTAACAGTTACATAAAACAGTTATTCTGTATCTGAAATGCCTAAAAGTGATAAGAAACAGAATAAGCAACTAAAATGTTACAAAAATAAGCTTTTATGTAGGCCAAAAAGTGAAGTTCTGTCCTTTGTATTGGCTGTGGGCATTTTTTGCCCTGTAAAATCTGACTTTTGTACCAAAAATGTCCCACTTTGGGCATTTGAAAAGGTGGCAGCCTACCCTGCAGTCATTTCAGGCTCTGGCGGGTTGTCAGTGTAAATTTAACGTAATGTTAAGCGTGCATAATTATTTTGCTGCTTAATAAGGCCGTTTACTTCTTATAAGCATAACCACCTTTTTACCAAAGTGTTATTTTTCCTGGAATTAAAAAAATATAATATTTGCATGACCAATACGGACAGAAACAAAACATACAGGTGCTATACTAATGTCACGTATGCCTTTCAAATACTTTGACTTTTACTCCTATTTTGATCTGTTCATCATACAATTTGTGTTTTTATGGCAAATTACCGAGGATTAAAGCCACTAAATAATGAGAGGTTTGAATTTCAGACTGCATAGCTTTTAGAAAAATGCATGCTAATACAAAAACACATTATCCTGTCATCTTTCTAAGTTTATAAGAGCAATATTTAAACAATTGACACTATTTTGGGCCTTTGTCTCACCATTATTTTTGGCTTTGTCCAGACGTTTTTGCACAAGTATGTCAAGTGGTTGAGAGATATGATGTCACTGTAGCACTCTGTGTAATTATTACTAATATATATATATATATATATATATATATATATATATATATATTATGGTAACTATATCGTTTGTTATTCTTAATGTGGAGCTTTTCTCCCCGGGACTCCACTGAAAAGGTGCTTGACCATCCTGGTAAACAGATGTAGAATAAATAAATTATTTTATTATTATTATTTTTATGTTTTATTTTGTTCTAACCCTAAATCCCAGATGACCTGATGTGAGGGACAACGAAAAAGGTGTTTGGCTAAACTTTATCTTTATCACAGTGCACTATGCATTCTCAAAAGACGAAATTATATTGGCCAAAAACCTTTGCATTTACATAGCTTGGCAGCACTGTTACTGTTTACTTTGAACACTTGTATACAAACTGCCTGAATATTTATTCCAGTGACAATCTGGTTTGCGTTCTTTGCACGTTTCAGACACACTGCAATAAACCGTTTTTTTTCAACTGTAAAATAATGCTTAGACTATATATATATATATATATATATATATATATATATATATATATATATATATATATATATATAGATATATAAATAGACATAGCTTAACTCCACCTTCAGTCTGTTTCTGTCATTTATCATGTTACTTTACTCTGGCAATCCCAGTTGTGGGGGGGGGGGGGGGGCAGCTGTGAATGACAGTACACAGCCAAAGAGAGTTATAAATTCCTAAACACTCGGAAATGTTAATGACTCCGTTGGGTGAGGGCTAACTCAGACATCTACAAATGCAGCAGTATGTGGTCTTTTCCCGAGTCATAAAGTGGGAAAGATGATGTAAGAGCAGTGGAGACTAATTCTTAAAGAAAATATTAAAATATGTTACTCAGGCCCCGAAATCTGTGCACTAAAGAAGCTGAACAGCATAGGCATGTAACAGAATGGGAAAAAAACCCAGAAATATTGCTTTTAAATACGTGACCAGCGTAGGAATGGTTTTATATAGAGGCAAATGGGGAAAGCCTGCTATAGTAGCAGTTGCCCTTTATAGGTAGATGGTTTTGAATACAGTGGAGGATGCAATTCATCTGTTAGACTGTTGGCTGCTTTCACAAAGCACTCTGCAGAATAGAATTGTAGCCAATATTTTTGGAATTGTGTGCAAATTTCCACGTGGTTGCTCCACCTAAATATTACATAATTCAGTAAAAACTGCAAGAAAAACCCAGCCAAACTACTCTCCACTGTGTAATAAGTCAAACCTTCAGTAGTGAAGGCTCTTTGTTTCTTTGCTTGGGATATTCCAAATGTGAAATTAGAGGTATGGCACATATAATGAAGCAATTACGTTAGAATATGTTAGCTACTAATATAACAACCCCGCATCGTCCTGGACGTATGCATTTTCCCTCATGGATCGATTGCCTGTATTCTTAAATTGATAGTATAAAGTTGGAGAATGTTGTGCTCTTGCCATGGGCAACATATCATTTCATCTGAAATGAATATGGACACTACATCTTACAATATGCACTCCTTGATAAACCCACGCTGCAGAATTAATGGATATGCTAGAAAATGTTAAATATTTAGCTGCTAATGTAATATTCGTAGACCCTATATTATCCCGGGCGCATCCATGTTATCAAGGTTTACGCCATGTAAGACATGCCATAGGTACAAACTAATTTCTTAGGGGCAATATTTTGCCAAAATCAAACTCATAAAAGTAAATTAAAATGGTAAAGGTTATTCGTAAAGGAAGATGAATGTCTGACATGCTGCAGAATTAATAGTTTAATATATACATCCAGCCGTGTGCGTTCGTCAATTTTCTTCTTATTTCCCGATTTATTCATTAATTTGTTTCGGGGTATTTTCCTGGCACACGTTTCTTTTACAGGCAACCCAGTGAAGTGACACACCTCTCAAGTCCAGAATTTTCCAGAACGTCCAGATTTTGCCTCATATTTTTGTCTGTTCCGCATAAAAGCTATGGTTTTCTGACGAATTATTTAGGATTGAAATCACTTAATAATGAGAGAGATTTTAGATTCGGACTTCATATCACTCAGAGAACGCATGCTAATGCAAAGCTGTTACTCTGTAACATTTCTGAGTTTATAAGAGTAATATTCAAAACCTAGCCCTGGTTTTGAACATTGTCCCTCCATTTTATATATATATATATATATATATATATATATATATATATATATATATATATATATATATAGTATTGTCCATAATTTTTGAGCTAAGAGTCTAGGAGGTATTCAATTGTACATTTACGCAATAAACACAAGGAGAGAATCAGTACTAGAACTCCAGGAAGCTTATCTCTCAACTGTCTTGATTTTTGCCTCATATTTTTTGTCTGCGCTTCATAAAATGTGTGATTTTCAGGAAATCATTGAGGATTGAAATAATTAAATAATGACAGACAATTGAGATTCAGACTTCATACCATTCAGAAAATCCATTCTAATGAAAACAAATGCTATTCGGTCAAGTTTCTAAGTTTAAAAAAGCAATATTTAAAAATTGTCCCAATTTTTTGGTCCTTTTATTATTTTTTGCTTTGTCCAGATTTCTTGCACTGAGGTTGAGAGGTATGCCAGGAAGGAGTACTTTTTAAATGTTGGTGCTGTGCAGCTAGACTGCTTATATGTGTGCTTATCTATCCATCCTTGCTATTTACACACACACACACACACACACACACACACACTATATATATATATATATATATATATATATATATATATTTGCTTATATAGACCAAGAACTCTGTTTGCTATCATGCACCCATTCTAGAATTTTCTGTAAGAATCATAGTACATGATTTGATTAAAGGCCAAATGCGCCAGTGTATGGTTTAAATCAGTCTTTCATGATACGTGTGTATATTATGTGAGAAATTAGACATCTTTTGATGTAGTAATCAACCTGTAAGGGGCATTTTCCGAGCTGCATTTCTTTCCACTTGATATTCCAAACTCTACATTCTGAAATATTAGTACTTTTTGGTAATGGGATGAATGGGTGGAGAACGTCAGAGCGATACTGATAAATTGGTGATTACTACCCATGCTGTAGTCCCACTGCACTCCAGTCTGGCTGTTACATTCGCATTACTGTCAACGCTACTGAGTCAGAGTGATATAATTTGCAAACAATAATTTATGAATGCTTTCTTTTCTAACTATAACTCTCAAGTAGGTGCTATGACTTGGGCCATATATACATCTCAACCTCTCAGTGGAAGAAATCTGGACAAAGCCTCAACTAATTGTGGGAGGGGGGGGGGGGCAAAGGCCCAAAAAATACGGGCAGATCTTTCAATATTGTGCCAATAAGCTTACTTGCTAGAATAACAGGTTCTGCGTTAATACGTATTTTCTGTAGGATACAAAGTTTGAAACTCAAATGTCTGTTATTATTTAGTGACCTCAATTCTCAGTGATTTGCCAGAAAACCACACATTCTACGAGGAAAAGACCAACCCCCCAAAAAAAAGTGAGGCAAAAAAATCTATTGCATTCTACGAAAAATCTGGGCATTTGAGATTCATGAAAGGAATTGGGCTACTATGATTTTGTCCCTCAGATTCGACCTTAGCAATTTTCTTTATAAAGTTAGGTCTGATTATGAGAATATGCCATATTTATTACGTAAATATAGAAATACTGCCCCTCGTTAACTATAGGTATAGTTTAGTATATGAATACATTCTATTGTGAAAAATAAGAAAAGGCTTCTCTATCTGACCGTCTGCTGTGATTTTTAAAACTCAGAGGTTTAGAGGTAGGTTTCTGACGAATTTTAGGTCTGTAGCTGGTAGTCACCCTCCCACACACAGTACAGACATAGCCGATTAGCATTTATAACAGACTTGTTAAACATTTTGCGTTTTCAAAACTGACAGTAAAATCCCTTGCTTTTGTAAACTGTCAGCGTCGTTCAGCACCTCTGAGTAGACTAGGTTTTAGAGTGACGAAAACTGAAACACCAACACCCCGCCCCCGGCACTCCCCCGCACGCGCCAGGTCTGTGTTGTGGTAACGGTCCAATATGTTACTAAAGTAACCATGGGAGACATCCTCCCGGCCAACGTTAGCCTTTGTAGGTTAGTACAGCAGACAGCAGATAGCCTTTACTGTGAGTGTGAGGTGGGATTGAGCAAAAGTGAAATAAACTTTCACGATTCGATGAATAGGCCATCATGTGTATTAAAACGAATGTCATGTATAATCCCAGTTTCTGACTTCTTTCCTCAAGAACCCGATATAAAATCAGAAAGAATGGGGAACAAATACCCAAAACAGAGACAATGTTAACATATTACCGTGAAAGGGTTAATGGAACAACGTGTTTTGCACTAGTTTGAATTTTCTGAGCAATATCAATCTGTAAAATCCGACATAATTGACTGAAATATTGATTTACCATGAAATCAAACAAATTATGAAAATCGGGGACATTTTAAACATATCAGAGAAAATTGAGAGGTAGAGGTATTTAACATGTGCTGGCAATTGGATTGAATGACCCACCAGTACGCAGAATGCTCAGTATTTCAATAGATATGCAAATAATATTGCTTTAGGCTGGAAAAGAGATACTATTTTAATACTTTGAATACCCCTGAAAACACAATTATTTATATAAGGAGTATATGAAATGAATCTGTCTTGAACCAGAAAGTAACACACACGCGCGCACACACACACACACACACACACACACACACACACCTCTCAGTGCAAGAAATCTGGACAAAGCCAAGAATAATGGGGGGAGAGAGGCAATGACGCAAAAAATGGGGGCGGATTTTAAATATTGCGCATATAAACTTCGAAAATTGCTAGAATAATAAATATGTTTTGCATTGTTATGTAAGTTATGAAGGATATGAAGTCTGAAACACAAACATCTGTCATTAGTTAGTATTATTCAGTGACCTCAGTCCTCAATGATTTGCCAGAAAACTGCAAATTTTATGAGAACTAGACCAAAAATATGAAGCGAAAATCTTGACAGTTGAGAGGCATGTCATATACCCTTAACTGTCCAGATTTTCGCATAATGTCCATATTTTTTGCCTCATATTTTTGGTCTGTTCCTCATAAAATTTGTGTTTTCTGGATTTTTGCGGCAAATCAGTGAGGATTGAATTCACAAAATAATGACAGATATTTGAGTGTCAGACTTCATACCCTTCAGAAAATGCATAGTAACCTTTTATTCTAACAACAACGTTCTAAGTTTATAAGAGCAACATTTAAACTTTGTCCCTATTTTGAAATATCTGTCTCCCCCCATTATTTTTGGCTTTGTCCAGATTTTTTTACTAAGAGGGTGAGAACTATGATTGCCCCATGTGTGGGAAGAAGTGAGTACCAGTATGTAAGCGTTTAACTTCTGCAGTCCAACCCAGCACTTCAGGTTTTGTATGTCAAGCGGCTATACGCCACCTTGTACTTACTTACTGAATTATTTTTCTTAAGAATGTTGTTTCCATTCATGTTAGCAGCTACTAGGCTTGTGACCCCGCCCATCCCAGTGAAAAGCAGCGGCAGCTCAGTTTATTTACTAAGGCTGGAACCCGCACTGTGAAGGAATGTATCTTCTGGATTATACTGGTTGGCTGTTTGCCTCGTGCTATTAGCCAATTGGAGTGCACTCGAGAAGCTATAGCTCTAGCGCCCGAGGAGTTGAGCCTGTGCCGCGTGTGCCACTCAGACTTCAGTGTTCTAAAGTTGATAAAAGAAACACGAGGTCGTAGCAACACACGCTCTCCGTCTGCCAAGATTTGGAGTTGGGTTATGAGCAAGTCAGAAGATACGTCTGTTCCACCAGTATTTATATTTTCTCAACAGATGTTCTATAGGAGAAAGTGATTTCTTTCATTACATTCAGCTTCTTCAGACTTATATATGCATAGGTTTATTACGTCCTGTCACAACTGTAGCCTTTCTAGAAAATCTGCTTCCTTTGAGAAACTAGTTTGAGTGGTTAAGTCTGAAATGGCAGTTGAAGCCTGTTACATGCAATATCCTTCGTGGGGATACGATTATCAGGTATGCATTGTAAAAACTAATTTATTCATATAAGGAGTGTATTTGTATTGGAGCAATTAAACTTAATTCCATGTGTTTTTTTTTTCAGAACCACCGATTGCAAGATGCAGCCGAATTTAGTCTTCAAGATTTTAGAGATGCAGTTGATAATTTCATTTCAGGTAAGTATGCTCGTACTGTTTGATTAATGATATAGCGACACTGTTCACTCCATACATTTACTGGAGAGGTACAAGTCAAGCAAGGGGCAGCTCGAATTATCTTGAATATATATTAAATGCGCGCTCAGACGGGCGCGCGCACTCATATAGAGCTCTGTGAGTGTCTTTTTCCACAGCATTAAGTTATCCTTAGGAGTGAAAATACACTGTACTTGGTGTGAAAACATTTTACTCCATTACGTTTAATTAGAAGACACCGCTGAATCTATAAAGGAGGGTTGGGTGGGGGTTAATACTTAACAGTTCACTCTTAGAGAACATACTCAGTAGTACGTAGTAGTAGTTTATCAGATAAGATCCATAGGCAAGAGCCCCACAGGCTGGTATGGAGCTAGACACTACACAGGTAAAGATAGTGGTACCAGACTCGTGGTAAAATGTCATTAACTGTTTTAGCTATAATCCTCTATACTAAACTTCTAGAATAACTTTCATTTGGTAATTACGCCAAAGTCCATCCTTGCCTTGCTAGCGATTTTACTAGGATCCGTTAATAATACAGTTATTTGATTTCTAGATGCCTTTAAACTTGCTACTGACATTATTGTCGTATCTCTCATCCTCTAAACGCAAGTAATCTGGATAAAGCCAAATACTACTATTACTACTGCTACTAATAATAATAAGATCAAAGGCTCAACATCAGGGGGACTTTTTAAATAGTGTCGTTATAGACTTGAACAATTGGGAGCCTGATAGGTTTTGCATTAGCATGTATTTTCTGAAGTACAGGAAGTCTGAACTCAGATGTTTGACATTGACTTCAATCCAGAATGATTTGCCAGAAAAAGTAGATTTTATGAGGAATAGTGACAACATTTGCGGCAAAAATCTGCACATTCTGAGAAAATATGGACAATTCAGATGTATGATTATTGCAGAAGGATTTTTGTTTCACACAATTAGCTTTCTCAAATAAATTATTATGCCATACTTTGTAGAATGATTTAGTTAGGAGACTAGCAATATGGGACCTTGTGGATTAAACAGCCTGTAATAATCCTAAAAGCAATGTTTTAAGTAACAGGTCTCTGTTGACTTGGAGGATGAAGGTAAATAAATATAAATTCAAATAATAATTGGTAAGAAACCAGGTTTCATCAACAAACAGATGTTTCAAAACCTTCATACTGCAACATGTTATTTTAAACAAAATTGAAGTGAGTTTGTTGCTTTTTCAGTGGCCTTGCAATTGGGACATTCAGAGGATTAAATATTCCCTTTCTTATTACTAGATGTTTTCTATTATTTGATCTAGTTACATTTTTGATAGCATAGCGTGTACAGTTATAAAACTGTAGGAATCAGATATTACCACACTTAGAGCTTTCTAGAATGATGTCTAAAGTGTCTGTTGTATTTCCATGTTGTTTGATGTTCCTAAATTGTTCTTCAGAAAATTGTATCACCTGGATGAGTTTTTAACCAATGAATGTACACCATATTCAATGCTACACTTAAAGAAACCCCAATCTCTCCAAATCACACGCTCCAGGGACCTAAACCTTGTCACCACAATAAACAGAACATGCTGGAGGGATAGATTCTTATCTCAGAGACTTCACATACTCTGGAATAAACTACCCATTCATGTCAAGCAAAGCTCCTCATTGGCCCTCTTTAAGAAAAATCTTGATGACTGGATGGGAAATAGAAAATTCACTCTGAGGATCACTTCTGCGGCATTGCTTGACAGGGGCACAGGAAAGTAATTTTCTTGGGTGGGAAAAGTCAGGGAACCTTTTTGGCTAGGCTTATATCCCAGGGCCGATAGCCTAGTTACCTACCTATGAACCTAAAAGTTTATGAGCTGTTAATGAGCAGCTTCCTTTGGTCCACTGTTTGATTCCCTCAGTTTCCATTTGCCTAACTGTGAGGCAAGGTCTGAGCTAGGTTTATGTAGGTCAGTTCTTTACCCCCCCCCCAAAAAAAAAAGAAAGAGAGAAACAAAATACTTCAATACATAATTTTGTTAGTTTTGTTAGGCTGTTAGACACCTTTTGGATGTTCTTATTATCATTTTTGGTGAGAATTAGGTAATCATCCTTGTAGGTGTTGGCATGATTGTCTTTGCCAAATCTTAATGTAGTAGCTAAGGATGAAATAAATAAGCAAATAATCCTTTTCCCAAAACAGGTTCCTTGAAGGACTATACTTATAATAATATTTGTTTAGAAACATGTCTTTTCTTTGAATTTGATTTGTTATGAGATGTTTAGTGATAAATGTGTATTCGTCATCAAATTATGGTCTACAGATTGGATGTTTTTCATTTTCTTCATAAATGAAATATTATAATATCTATTAGAAGAATTAAAATGTGATGACTGTGTGTGTGCATGTGTGGCATGTGTGTAGGGGGATCTTGGCACCTTATAAACCATTTTCTTATGTAGCTTTACAGTAGAATGCAGGAATGTTTGATATATTTCTTGTAATAGATGCCATTACAAAGTGTACTGCTAATGCTGCTGCATCCCAAGTTGCTTTAGAATATTGTTCCATGACACATACTGAAACATCTTTGTGATCCTCATGCAAGTCCCACATCTTGAACATCTGGGTATATCCTGAGGCATAGGAATACAAGATTTGTGAATGGATTGATTAATTTTCTGTTAGAGCTGTTTGTGTATTGCTGTCTAATGTTAGTCTTAGCTTTGTGTTAGAGATTGTACTTGATTGCCCTATGTCTGAAACTGTTGTGGATAGGAAGCAGTCTTATAATCAAACTATTGTTAATTTCTTGTTATACGAGATAACCTGGAACTGTAACTTTACGGACAATATTTTTGTTTGCACAGATCCCTCATCCTTGATCCATTCTGAACTTGGAGCAGTAGACCTTCCTCACTGTGCTGTATCTGACTTTGATGCCTGCCTTGCATCTTCAATCCATAGTCTAGATGGACATATTTTGCAAATGAATATCCCACCAGTCCCACCTCCAGAGCAGTACTGGAAAGATGTGGCTGACCAGAACCATAAGGCACTAGGAGATGCGTTAGAAGAAAATACTCAGGTAAATGAGTCTTGTTTAGATATTTACTTCATTACTTGTAGGTGCACAGTGCTTGTGCAAAAATAATGATGCTGACTGTCAGTTTTATCAAGGCTAACTGGGACTTGTCACATTGCTCTCCTCTTGTGAACAAACCAGGCTTATTCAATTTATTTAGGGGAATAATATGGTATAACATTGGCCAGCTGAGTTACTTCTCAGCAAACCAGAATCAGATGCATCTAGGGACAGCAGATGGTGACTTTTGCAATTTACCCCAATGTTTTGTAACATGACGTTAGTTATATTAAATAAAGAGTGCCTACTATGAATCCACTTATGTGGTTGGAGGTGTGGAGGTTCTGCCCCCATGTAAGAACCTTTTCATTGGCCTTTAATGATCTAACATGGCTTGTGTGTAATCACAATTCACCAAAAAGTGACCTGATTGGATTAATTATATCTGAATAAGACTCTCATATATAATTACATATTTTATATGTATCATACCTGATATAGCTAAAAAGTTATTCCTTTTTGAGAATAATGATAATTAGAACATATCAGTCATTTCTGAAGTTTTCTATATATCCCACATATACATGCATACACAGAAACACACGCACATGCATGCAATCACACAACACACACACACACACACACACACACACACACACACAAAATCCCATATTTAGCAGTCATTATCGGAAGTTACTTTGGTCAGTCAAGTCACTGGTGCTGCCAATTATCAAGTCATTAGGAAGCTGTAACAGAGGCCATGGCAGTAGAAGAGAAGCAGCTCCCCCATGGTTTATGTACTGTGTGAAGGGTAATCTGTACTGATTCATTCACCCTTGGACACCACACTTCAGACAATGAGTAGTCAGGCCAGACAATATTCAGAGGAGGGCAACAAATGGGATATAGAAGCCACAGTGGAACTGCTATGAGGAAAGGTAGAAATGTACCATGTTCACCTTGAACTGTATCAGAGGGAAGGCATTTGGATGAAATCTTCACATTTCTAAAGGTGATTTATGCAGCACTATAAACATTCCTCAGCAGATGCATACATAATGCAACTAAGTTTCATGAATAAAACCTGCAGATTGTGCATTTTATACAGGTGGAGGGAAGGCTTTCTTTATTATTGGAATGGCATGGAGTCAATGCGCTTTTATCAGAGATGATTAGTGTGGTTACACTGCTTAAATGCAGGTAGGGCAATGTTTTGCTTTAGCTGTATCATAGATAGGAATGTAATTTCACTTATTAACATGGAGAAGGATTCCTTTCTATAATGCATGTATTTTGAGTTTGCCTATTAAGTCAGGCACTCAAAGCTTGGCTAAGGGAACAGAACAGGTCCTGTTGTCCTTTTCCAAGAGGGAGGGTGTTAGCATGAGGTACTGTTATAGAGACTTTCAGTTGACAACAAGAAAATTATCAGTTTGCATTTTTACATAAAAGTGACTTAGACATACTGCTAAAAGGAGTAGATTTAAGCTTGTATATTTGCTTCCATTTTTGTCATCTCGTGTACACTTGTAGGATTTCTAGACTGCATAGCGATATATTGGTGCTTACTGTGACAATGGAATTAATCGTCACCCTTCCAAACTGTTACCTTGGCTGGTCTGTACATTTGCCTCATCAGCAAGGCAAGACAGTCTCTGCAGCATAGGAGGAATGAACCTGCTTGGTGACGGGACACATCACTGAGGCAAGAAAGAAACATAAGTAAAGGGACAAATGGGTTTGCTGGGGAGTGGCCTGAGAGGGTAAGCAACTCAGAGAAAGTAAGTTAAAACAAACAAACAAATAAACAAAAAACAAACAAACAAAAAAGGATTTCAATTTTGTAGGTTGTTGCTCTGTTCAAAAATGCTGAATTTTGTAGTCTGCCCATATTAACACCCTTCCTTTCTATTGTACACAAATCCTTTTAGGATAACAAACATTAATGGCCTTAAGCTGGTAAAAGATGGGTCTACTTCATAACACTGAAATTTCATAATGTTGAATTTCATAACATTGAGACCAAAACATCTAAATCCCAAAACACTGAAAACCCAAAACACTGAAAACTCTAAACATTGAAAGTGTGCTTCAGAACATTGAAAACTACAATGCATATGTAAATAACATCCTCTCCACCTTTAACAACACCTAACTAATGAATACACTTTCTACTAAGTTTTTGCAGATGGGGCAAGCCCCCCTGCACCCCCCATGCCCCCCGTAAATTAAATATACCAACTCTAAGATCGCACTACGGTGGAAAAAAGTAAATTTTCTAACCTCACTGTATCACATGTGAAGTGAAGGTAATTTAGAAAAAGATTATAAAAAATAAAATGCACAAAGAATAGAATAAAACACATGGCAAAAATATCAGAAAGGAGCACTGAAGTTTATGATATCAGATAATTATAAGAATGGGCATGTAAATATATTTTTAGGGAGCCACTGTCTATGAGGGGACTCCTTTAGCCATCTAGGCAGCATGTGCCAGAAATACCACCCATGGTAAACAAAGGTACAACTGTCGGGGGGTTCATTTGAATGTCTGGAAGTGTCAGCAGCACTTGGGTGGCCAAACACAGGGAATGGGACTGTCAGTGCCTTGCAAGAAGTCCCCACTTACACTGGTGTTGGACTGAGTAGGAAAGTCTTTGTGTAGTGTAGGCAGTAGGGTGCTGGTACACATTTTCAGCTCTGAATACTTGATTCATCATGGTGGTGATCTACCCACAGAAAAGCCAAACTGTAAAGTTTTATCAATGTTGAAAAAAAAATATACCCAAAATGAAATCATGTAAACTGGAGAAATGGGAGAAGTCAATTAACATACTGTGATGGCCTGTGTCCTCACATTACCAGTGAGATATTCCTGAACTTCAAATCAACACAGTTATCTCTGCAGTTGTATTTCTATTGAACTAGGGCACCTTCTGTCCATTCCATATATTCATTACCTGAAATACCTAAACATGATATTTATTCTCAATCCTCATTCACTGAAAAATAGAGAATATGGTTTCTAAAATGGGCTAGCAATTGGTATACCATTTCCTCTACTTCTATGGGCATTTATTCACTACTTAGAAATGAATAAATGCATATCTGAGGCACAGGTGCTGGCATTTATTATTCATCAGGTGATCTCTGATTTGTGGAGGAAGACGGCTGCCCATTCTGTGACTCATTTCTCGGAGGGAACTTAAAGAGGGCTGTCCTATTCCATGACTTAAACTTCATTTCTAATTTGGGCTGTAGATCAAAGTGGCAACAATAAAATCACACAAATTGCAAATGCAAAGGCCCAAACAAAGAACCAAAAGGTAAAACAAACCAGGCCAGCACTTGTGTGAGAGGAAAAAATGTCTTTTATTATTTTCTAATAGGTCTTGAAGTCTGACCTATATAAACTGTTGCAGACACATATATCAAACTAAAGAATTTACCAGCAAAAATACACCCTGTATATTTAGCATTAATACATTTGCAAATTGCAGTATGGATTGGGTAGTGTATTTGGCTGTGTGCACATGTTCAGCATTTTATATAGGTCAGACTTCAAGACCTATTAGATTATGCATATCTGAACATCTCAGCAACATTAGGAATAAATGCTGCACTAATTCATTGGGTCTATATCAAAACCACGAATGTTCACAACCGCGAATGCAAGAACACCGACACATAAACGCCAAAGTGCTACAACACTGAAAGAAGTGAACAGCGAAAATCAAAACACCGAACGTATTTCTGAGAACAACAGCACCATACAGGTAAGGAAAGCCTACGTAAACAAACTTCCGCAGGGGGCAAGCCCCCCTGCACCCCCATGTGGGGGGCTGCACCCACCATACCTCCCTACTTAAATATACCAACTCCGAGATCGCATTACAGTGGGGAAAAGGATATATTTCCTCTTCCCCACGATCACTCTGCTGGCCACGGAAATACATTCAGCATTCCGATTTTTGCTCTTTACGTCTTTTGCTCTTGTAGTACTTCGGCCTTTATGTGTCGCTGTCCTTGAATTCACGGTTTTGAACATTTGCGCTTTTGATATACACCCAATGCATTATATAAGCATACCATTAAACATTCAACTGCCCATTTTCAATTTATTGTCATTGACAGTGTATGTGGTATCAGGAACTTTATTTTAAATAAACAAGTAAAAGCATGGATTGTTAGACTGGTTGGGCTTTTTCCACCTGGTTTAAATGAACATCTGTGAATAATGTGCTGATTGGTTCATTTGTAAATGATATTCTAAATTTCCCTATATATATATATATATATATATATATATATATATATATATATATATATGGGGCTTGATACTGCAGTCTGTGTTATGCATTGAAAAAGGCTTTGGGCTGAAACCGGTCTGCTAACTGTTGTTTGACTTTAATAAAAGTCAAATTTTCCTCTCACACAAGTGCTGGCCTGGTTTGTTTTGCCCTGTGGATCAAAGTCACATATTTATGAACTACATAAAATCTAACATCTGGTACCTGGCAGAGTCAACTTTCGCTCTAGATGATTGTCACTGCTGAGATGACACCCCGACCCCATATGCAAAAATGGGAAAAAGGGGTTGTGGATGCAGGGAGGGATGGATGTGGCACATGCTTTAGGATTAGAAATGAGCAGATACCAGTAGAAAGTAATAGTATGGATTTGTGATGTGATAACTAGGTTCTGGTTATTAAAAGTTTTTTTTTATTGAAGTATACATTGGTATGCAGAACAATGCTTAAAAATCTCCTAGAGTGTATGTGCTGATGCATCCCAAAATGCATGCTCATTGATGGGGTTTCCGTGCTTTAGCATATCAGAACATTTACTGGGACGTTCCGTCTTTCTAGATTTTTTCTGGGAGATTTTTATCTTTTATATGTTCTGTAATATGTAATGTGTTTTGTATAGTTAAAGCTAATTGTTTTACCAAGGTACTTAATTGTTTTCAGAACAAAGGTTTAAACTGTCTTCTTTATAGGACAGTGTCCTTAAACCATTTAACTTGTGGCTAGTTGTGGCCATACCATAGCTGGGTGGAAAAAAGATATTTTCTTTATAGAGGATGGGCAGTGATTTCTTCTCGGTTCCTATTGTGATATATTTCCCAGTAGAAGCTTATGGAGCTTACAAGGGGATTTTCAACAATTAAATCTTGTTTTGCTCTAAACCTGAACACTTCCTATCAGATAAACCCTTAAAATGACCTGTTCTGAAGTAGCCTGTTGAGAATGAGGGCAGTTTCTATCTGAAATACCAATAAGAAGGGAAACTGTGTGTCATGCTGGTGCTTTTGCATTACAAGGAACCCCTTCCTCTTTGAAGCGACTACCTATAGCACTGAGGAGATTTAAGGGGGACTGTGAATAAGTTATTTGATACTCAGTGTGACTGCTATAAAATCACAAGGTAAAGAAACGGATCATGATTTTGGCGATTCATAATAAGTTTTATGCTTAGTTTTCCAGATATGCAATGAACTTTGTGCATATATAAAATGAAAATCCATTATTATAGGCTGGTTTTCAGAACATGATCACATGAGATGGAGTAATGTAACTGAACTTACATTTCTGGTAATACTTATTGCAGTGTGCTATTAAATGTTTATTAAATATGCCAGAGTTACGTATCTCATGAATTATTTAGAGCATTTATTATAAAGTATTGTGGTTTCTCATTTCATAATAAGTTAAGACATCTAATACACTTTTTATTCATATAATTTAATTTATAACTTGTTTTTTCTACTACTGTTTATAGCTGCATGTTACACTGACCAGGAAACAAGAAGAGATTGCTTCCCTGAAGGAAAGAAATATTCAGCTGAAGGAACTTGCAGGGCAGGCAAAACATTTGGCTTCAGTACTTGATGTAAGCTTTACTGTATGATATCCTGGCATTAATTGGTTGCAATAATTTAAACAATTTTAAATTGTAGCTTAGCATGTACATACCATGTGACTAGTTAACAAGGAGCTTCAATAAATCTAAGTAGTTGAGACTACTTAGTTATTGATATATGCTATGCTATAATAATGTGATTTTATTTTGCTATTCTTTTAAGTATCCCTAGTGTTATTGCATATCTAATAAAGATCTGTGAAGAGCTTAACAGATTCATTCTGACAGACATTTTTAAATGAATAAGTAACACTACCTGCCAGGATTGAAACTGTGCAGAAGCAGTAAGTACCCCATGAGCTCCAAGAACACTATTAAATTTGACTAGCCACAGTGCTTCATATTTTTTTCTTGCAAGGCATTGGTTCACAAAAGTTTTTTCTGTCTTAATCACCCTGAAATCTGATTGACATTTTTCACTTCTTCTTGACTTTCACCACCACCTTTATATTATCTGAGATAATGTCCTCAAGTTCCTTTCTATTTCTTGTTAATATTATCTAACTACTATTATATAGTCTTGTCCTGGAAATTTGCTAATAAGATGCTATAACCTGCCTGTCTTTGCATTGAATCCAACCTGACATACAGCTAACCATTTGTTTAAATTTGCAAAGTTCATTCTCATTCATTCCACTTCACTGCATACAATGGTTCTGTTGCAGAAGTGCATGGTAGCTGTATACAGGCTCATGTTTTCCACCAGTTCCTTTGTAGTGATGGTTGCAGATAAA
The DNA here is from genome assembly GCF_019279795.1 of Protopterus annectens. Classification (NCBI taxonomy): domain Eukaryota; kingdom Metazoa; phylum Chordata; order Ceratodontiformes; family Protopteridae; genus Protopterus; species Protopterus annectens. The sequence continues at coordinate 388,560,228 of NC_056730.1, read as the reverse complement.
TTATTAACCCTGTGTATACCACTTTTAAGTAAGTCCCTTGTTTCATCATGTATTCCTTTCCTTCCCTTTCATTGTGGATTCAATTTAGAAATACTATTTGTGCCACAGTACCCTCCATGTCCTTATGGCAGGGTCCTATTCTTGGACCCACTCCAGTATTAGCAAACGTGAACATAATTCTTGGGTGGAACTGTGCTCTGCATCAGAATTCTTTATAGATTCCATCTGCAGCTCCCCTCTCATGCTATCATGTAGTTATTTGATATTTGTTAACCAACATAGTGAAAAAAAGTCATAAAATAACTCATTCCAGCCTTGGCTTAGGTCAAATGCAAGCACAGTTATAGATATAGGCCTTCTTACAACATTTAGGCTTCTGTACAAACAAGAGGTCCATCCACCCACCCAGCCAGCAATTTTCTAAATCACTCATCCTGGTAACGGTCAGGATGCTATTAAACTGATCAAGGTAGGTCAGACTTCCCTATCCTCAGCAATAGTCACCTGCTCATTACCAGGAAAACTAAGAAATAATCACTCTGGTGTGTCCTGGGTCTACCCTGGGGTCTCCTTTCAGACCCATATATCTCATAAAGGGGGACCATGGGAGTAGGCATTCTTACAGTCTGTTCAGACCACATCAGGTAACACCTGTCAACATGGAGAAGCAGTAAGTGTTGTCTGATATCTTCTCGGATTTCTTGAGACTTTTATTCTGTCTTAGAGAGGGAGCCAGCTGCCTTGCAAAGGAACTTTATCTGCAGTCTATTCCTTTCAGTTAATGCCCAAAGCTCATAACCATAGCTGAGGATGGACACATAGGCTGACAGGTGCATTTATTTATTTTTCTATCTATCTATCTATCTATCTATCTATCTATCTATCTATCTATCTATCTATCTATCTCTCTATTTTATTTACTGGGTTGCCCCTGTTGGGGTTATGCACATTTATTTTTTTAGTTCTTTTCCACACTCCCCACTTCATCCTGCAGTCTCTACTCCAGTACTCATGTACAGCACTGGGTCTACCAGCCACCCCATGCATCCTGGACTATCTCTGTATACATGTTGGGGCTGACATAGATTCTAAGGGTGTCCTGGGTGTCTGGCGCTGACCATTTGCCTGAGTGGTGCCACTTATGACCTATCCCTGCCTCCTAATACCTTGCTGACATGTACCCTAACAACCCTGCCAGTTCATGCTGCAGGCTGACTGGACTGAACTGCTCTCTACTTCTGCACAGAACTGACACTGGTGAGTTGTCCCACCCATCATCTGAAGAGCATTCTGATTTGGGTTCCTGGTCTCCTGCAGGTTGCTCCACATGCCACCTACTCCTCTGGGATATGACTGCACACATCCTCTTTGTCAGCACCTGAGCCTGAGCTGCCAATCAAACTTGGGCTGTCTGGGATGTAGTAACAGCTTTGTCCCCCAGTGCCACTGTGATGATCATGCTCATTTTTAGAGTGGACCTAGCAACTTAACATAATGCATTTTGAAAAAAAAAAATCAGATGTATTTGAAATGAACAGGTACTGGCATCACTGTATCTATCTGCTGGTGAGAATCCCAGTCTCTTCTACCTTCACTTATGAATAAGACTCAAAGATACTTAAATTTCTCTGCCCATTTCCCATCTGAGCTGCAGAGGGCAATGCACTATTTCCTAGGAAAGAATAATGTGTCAAGTTATATAGACACATACATAAATAAAGTAAATAGATAGATAGATAGATGTTTGTGTATGTATATCTATATAATATAATTTAAATGGACTTTTATGAACTGGATACCTCAGACTTGTATGCTTAAAGCTAACGACATAGTACAGGGTAGCCGAATAAACACCTACTGAAGACCTGAAATTCATGCTGAAAATCACTGACATCCCCTCCTTTGATGAACAAAGTGAGTAAAACAAGAAGTACGGCACCAGCATCTTTTTCAGATAAAGCTGAGATAGCGAGAGCTTAATAACTTAATTCCAAGATGTTAAATGTTGACCCAGTTGTTATTGGGAACCAGTGTGGATCCCATGGCATACAGCTGGCGTGACCATAATGAGATTTTTGTTCAGCACTGCAGCTGCTGAATTCCCCAACTACTGAACGTGACACTGGTCAGTAGCATGGAGCCCAAGGTAGCCAAGATGAGACCACCGTATAAATCATTGCTGCTATATAACTGTAAGGAATTGGGTCTTTCATGTATGAGAATTTTCTCTGTCTTCATTACATGCAGATGACAGGTACATAAACTTTGTCATTTCTCTCAGTTTTACTGCTCACCTTCAGTGTGCACTTCTGACAGATTAAAGTACAACACGATACTTATTTCTATAAGAAACCCTAACTATGTATGTATTAGTAACTTACTGAAGCAGCAACAGCCAGGCATGTTCCATATACTGCATGCAAGAACTGATTCGGCTAAAATGTTAAACAAGAATATTGGCTGGCTTAGAAGTAATATATATAGATAACTGAGACATTTGTAAGGCAAAATGAATAAATAAACTACAGAGGAATCCTAAGATTGGGTCATGACATCACAGAGGAATCCGAAGACTGGGTCATGACATCACAGAGGAATCATAAGACTGGGTCATGACATCACAGAGGAATCATAAGACTGGGTCATGACATCAGCTGTTGGTGGATCTAGGAAGGAACCAAGTAGTTGCAGGCCTTTTTATCTTCCATTCCAGTTAAGGTTATGGCAGATGTGTGTGTGTGTGTGTGTGTGTGTGTGTGTGTGCACATGTTTGTGTGTGGGTTGTATGTTATTCAAGCTAACCGGGTTACCTAATGGTAAATATCTTAATTTTATGCAGATAGACAGCATTATGCCTTTGGTTCATAGGTTTATAGGTTCATAGGTTGGTACTAGGCTATCGGAGAAGGATTTCCTGACTGTTGTGGCAATGTGGCTATCAAAGGTGAGACCACTGTCCACCTGTGTCCCTAAGTCTCTTATCACACTTTCGGTGTTTAGTGTACTGCCACCTATGTGGTAATTCATGGATACATGGTTTTTCCCAAAGGGGATAACTATACATTTCTTGGCATTAAGCTTGAGCCCATGGCTCTGGCACCAAGCATCTGTTTCTGTAAGGCCCTTTTGTAGAATATCCACATCATTTGGGGATTCAGTAATGGCTCCCAGTTTGCAGTCATCTGCGAACTTTGTTAGCCAGAGTCCCTTAGTGTTGGCCTGTACTTCAGAGAAGTAGATGTCAAACAAGAGAGTTCCCAGGACTGAACCCTGAGGTACTCCACTTGTCACTTGTCTGGAGCTGGATTGGAGTCGGCTACTTTTACAGTCTGGTTTCTGTCAGTAAGCCAGTTGGCAACCCATAGAGTGACGTATGGATTTATGCCCAGCTTAGTAAGTTTATCTATGATTCCAGAGTGGGGGGTGGTGTCAAAGGCCTTGGCAAGGTCCAGATAGGCTGTGTGGACTGCCTTACCCTCATCCACAGCTCTGGAGACTGATTTGAAGAAATCAATCAGGTTCAGGAGACAAGATCGTCCGTTCACGAACCCAAACTGGGTGGGGTCCAGTGTTTGAAGGTTGCCAATGTCTTTGTTTATAAGTTCCATGATAATGTGTTCCATGCCCTTGCAGATCAAAATTTGTTGCATAGCAAAAGAACTGTCAGCCCATCTTGATTCATTTGTGTTACTGGTTTAACTCATGGGTAGCTTCTGAAATATATGGATCCGGATGTCAGTAAAGTCTGTAACTTTGTTTGGGGAAGAGTGGTGGAAAAGTAGAACAGGAACCAACATGATGGGACAGCCAGGTAACTGGATGGATAGTTAACTAGAAGGAGATGGTATTTTGATGAGAGGGAGTCTACCTAGGCAAATTACAGTAAATAGAGCACTGCTAGAATGTTTAGCTTTAGTAATGTCTCTGTTTACGTTATCATGTTTACTACTGATCAAGATGGTCCAGTGGTTAGAAATAGAAAGACCAGCCTTTAGTGGACCTTGGTGCTACTGTCAGAGTGGACAGATAGGTGGTAGCTGGAATTAAAGAGAAAAACATATAAGTTTATACACCTTCATGGGAAAGGAAGAGTGATGCTATGGGTTCTAGACTAAGAAGAGGATCCGGTAATTGTCTGCGTGCAGAATTGTACAGTACAGTGTGAAAGGAGAATGACAGTGGCCTGAAACATAGTGGATTATGGACCTGAGTGACATAAGAAAGGCAGTTGTCAATTTTTATTTTAAATAGCACTGATGAGACTGCATTTAGAGAAATATATCTATTTCTGATGGCCATAAATATAAGAAGAGATTTTTCAATGACAAATTAAACGGTATGAAGACTACGAGGTTTGGAATATAAGGAGACAATGATAAGAAGGGAAGCAAAGGGGTGATAAGAAATGTATAAAAACTCAGTGGACATGTGAAAGGATATAAATGACAATGAAGAACAGATGGTGAATAACTTGGCAGGTAGAAATGAACAGTTGATGACTGACTTAAGGAAATAATATTTCACAGAGAAGTTTGTGGAGTCCTGTCCTCATAATAACTTAACTTACCAAAAAAAAAATAACCAAAAGTTGTTTTTCTGCATAACTTTATAGCAGCTGCAATTAAGGAAGAAGTTCAGAATATCATTCTAGATTCTAGAAGCATTCTTTGAGTTGCATTCCAGGAGATGCTGAGAACCTGAAGCTTGTCTGAAGTCTGACCCTTAAATTATCTTGTGATTATTTCATTTAACATTGAGGAATCTGTAAAGATGAGTGAATTTAGTGAAATGAGGCAGAATGCATAACATTCTGGTAGAATATTGGCATTTTTGTTATGTCAAAGATCTTGAAATATACGTATACATACACATATACATATACATAGACATAAACACACACACACACACATATATATATATATATATATATATATATATATATATATATATATATATATATATATATATATATATATATATATATATATATATATATATATATATATATATATATATATATATATATATATATACACACATATACATGTACATACACATATACTTTTGCCACCCAGGAGCATGTGTAACTACCTCATTTATACCCCTACTTGGGTATGTGATTGTGTATCTGTCTTGTCTGTTTTTCTGCTGAGAATTATATTGTGATGTGTGGCATTTAGTGTAGAGAACACAATGGATTTGAGCATGCCTGGCAGACATGCCTGGTATGTCACATTCCAAAGTGTGTCAAATAATGAAGGCAGGAAAGCATAAGAAAGATGTAAGATGCCACTCTGGTAGTTGCTAAAGAAGATATCAACTGATGCCAAAGAAAGAGATATAGATGAAATGGAAAAGCAAATAAGCATAAATTATAGAAAAGAAGGAACTGAAGCTATGACTATGTAATTATTCTGTAGCCTGGCACAGTTTGTATTGCATCATAGCATTGTTTTTCACATTACAGGTTGCATTATAAATGCATACCAGTTTCTGAAACATGTGGACTGCCTCATGAGTCTTTAACTGCATTGTTAGACAAACATATACAGCAGCATTATTTAAAGAAAGTGTGGATGCAGACTGCATTGACAAAGTAGTCTGTAATTTAATATTTAAATGTTTATGGCGTACAATTTGACAAATAATACATAGTGTCTGTGTAAGGGTAAGGCTAATGCCTCTTCTGGCTACAATGATAATAGTGCAATGAGCAGGAATGAAATATTATTGATTTGTTAGCTTTTCTGTCTGTCAGAAAAAAAATGTTGTATCAATCTGAATGCAATTTTTGTTCAATGCTATAGATGGCGTTGCTGACTGACTAACAGTTGAGTAAATCGTCAGGCAGTATCTTGGCAGTATCTTGATAGTAACCGTAGTACCAGTACTAATATAACTTTGTGTTTTTAAACAGAAGCTGATGAAACAGCAGGCAAAGGGCAATAGTGATGTTGCTTCAGAACCTTTTCCTCTGAGAGGTGCTGGGAAAAGAAAAAGGCTGGAAGACGTATATGAAAATGAGCAGGAATGCAAAGAAGTGGATGCAGTTTTGAGAGAGATCTCTGAGAGATGCAATGCAGCTTTACAGCCATTGGACAATATAAACTTTAAGTGCCCTAAACTACATTCAGAGATGGAGCTCTCTAGTGAGTGTGTTGAAGGCCAAGAGAAGATTCGCATGTATGGCTCCTTTAATGGAATACAAACTCGCACAGTATGCAGTTCCCTTAGTCTAAATGACAGTGAGATGGATGAGGAAGACATGGTCTTCAGAACTTCCATTAGGGAACATTGCACTATTCGAACTTTGGCATTTCCTCAGGGTAATGCATTTACCACCAGGACACCTGGTGGGGGCTACAAATTCCGATGGGTTCCCAACTAGGCACATGGATCAGCTAACTACACTGACCGGTTGAACCATGCATACAGCTGGATTCTTATCATGCATGTTTGCACTGCCTGCATTTCGCAGACTCTTTTTTTTTTTTTTTGTAATGTAGCTCTTAGTATTTTACCTCATAAATCAGGGGCAGCAGTTAAAGTCAGGAACAAATGCCAAAATTAGAAAGAAGCTCTTAAATGCAAGGTAATGACCATTAAGTCATTGCAGTGCAGAATGTAGTTTGAAAATATGTAAAAAAAAAAAAAACTTACAACTTCTAACATTATATGATTTGGCTCATAAAAATCAGAGTCAGTCATATCTTCTTCTGAAGGAACATTTCCTTTTTCAAGTACCTGACAGTGTAGAAACTGACACTACAACTTGAAGGTAGGAGCTGAGTATTTCATACATGAAAGAGAATCCCAGCTCAGGTCAGTTATACTCAGACAGGTGGCAGCTGTATTTATTATTTTTAAGTTATTGTGTATATGATTTTATATTTTGACAGATATTTAATATTGTACATTCTCCATTGAATGAATCCTAAGGTGCATAATATATACAGTATTCTGAATGATGTCACACTATATGCATGTCTGGCCTTGCTAATTTCACTTGAATTTGTAATCACACAGGATGATCTAACCAGACGTGTTGTAAAGGGATTGATTAATTTTTAATTGAATGTAATATGTCTAAAGGATTTTTATAAAGCAGTTTTATACTAAAATTAAAATACTTTATAAATTTTTTTGGACCTTGTGTGTGTGTGTGTGTGTGTGTGTGTGTGTGTGTGTGTGTGTGTGTGTGTGTGTGTGTGTGTGAGTGAGTGTGTGTGTGTGTGTGTGTGTGTGTGTGTGTGTGTGTGTGTGTGTGTGTGTGTGTGTGTGTGTGTGTGTGTGTGTGTGTGTGTGTGTGTGTGTGTGTGTGTGTGTGTGTGTGTGTGTGTGTGTGTGTGTGTGTGTGTGTGTGTGTGTGTGTGTGTGTGTGTGTGTGTGTGAGTGAGTGTGTGTGTGTGTGTGTGTGTGTGTGTGTGTGTGTGTGTGTGTGTGTGTGTGTGTGTGTGTGAGTGAGTGAGTGTGTGTGTGTGTGTGTGTGTGTGTGTGTGTGTGTGTGTGTGTGTGTGTGTGTGTGTGTGTGTGTGTGTGTGTGTGTGTGTGTGTGTGAGTGTGTGTGTGTGTGTGTGTGTGTGTGTGTGTGTGTGTGTGTGTGTGTGAGTGAGTGTACGCCCTTTTCTCTTTTCTTGCATCTGACTTAGTAAATATCTCTATCTTTGCAATTTTTAAATTAACATTTCTCATTTAGGAAAATTCTCTACATTTTAGCTCATTTCAATCCATAGCAGAAGGAGCATTGGAAGATGAGGGTCTCGGGTACACAAAGTGAACATGGACCTTGGTAACTGGAAGAACATAACATTAGAGGGCAAACTGTGTGTGTGTGTGTGTGTGTGTGTGTGTGTGTGTGTGTGTGTGTTGATCTGTGCTTGGTGGAGAGGGTGTAGTTTGGAAAAAAATTAAGTTTTATCTTTGTTCTGTTATGATTTTATTGTTTTACTTATTAACTAATTAAGTGCACTGGCCCTTCTTGCACCACATGGGCAAAGGTAACTATTACACACACACACACACACACACACACACACACACACACACACACACACACACACACGTATATTTGGACAGTCTCATGAAGGCAGTATGTTTTCCGGAGGTGGAAGGAAACTGGAATACCTAGTGAAAACTCTCATAGACACAGCGGGATCATGGAAGACTCCTCACATAGAATTAAAAGAGATCAGGATAGAACCCTAGGCCCTAGAGCTGCCAGCTTTCAAAACTAAAGTATGCTACAGGATGAACAGCAAGCTGTTGAGATAATGAATGCAACAAAGAACTCTAACATAATTTTTGAAATAAATGTATCTGAGATGTATCTTGAAGGTCTTTCAGCTCTATAATCCATGACTGGCCATTTTAAATGATTTGTCATACAGATATTGTACTCCTGTCCAGAGAACAGAAGGAAATTAAAATAAAATTTAAGCTCATACTGTTGGCCAACATCTCTTAAAATACAAACTGAAAAACAGACATACTTTCATTCAGCTGTTAGGGTTTTATTGAGTAATAGTAACTGCACAGTCATACTAGTATAAACAGAACTTACCACTTCTACGATGGATTAAAGCCATGGTCAGTCTGGGAACAAAGGAACTGGCTTGGAATGAGCTAAAAGCAATGCAAGAAGAGTATGCAAAACTGAGGAGAGACCTTAACAGCATACACCAGTGGTTTGTCTTGTTCATAGCATGGGTTAGGTTAGACTGTTGTGCATACCAGGTTTCAACATTTGGATGAATGGGAAGAGAGTACAGAAATGTGTCATCACTTCATGCTGGAGACCAATCTTTTGGAATGGAAGTCATTGCTAGCATATGTCTGGTAGGGGACCCATAATCCTAAGTGGTTTAAGTGCTTCATCAGTAAGTGTTTAAACTAGCTAAGAGTGAGCTCAGAAAAGCAGCAGGGATACTGTAGTGTCTCACCTTTAATTTCTGGAGTAGTTAGTGATTGTTGTGTCACTGGGGGGGGGAGTGTAAGCAGTTCCATATTAAATCAACATGCATGAATAAAAAAGGGAAAAACAGTTGACAAATGGAAGGATATAACTAACAATGCCACAGTATGGGTAAAAAAGCTTCCTGATTGTGTGCTGTTGAAGAACAATGTGGTTTTTTTTGTGTCGCTTGCTCCTGCCTCCTGCCAATCATTAGCCCCATCTTGGCCAGTTGAACCATTCCTTCCCTCATCACCAAGGGTGAGAGCTGGCTGAGAGGGGCCATCATTAAGGCAGCTGTCAGGAATGGTTTGAGGATTTTTTCTTATGTGGACCTTCATCCCTATGGATATTCAGCTAAGCAGAGGGAAGTGGTCATACATTTAGCTGATCATGCCGGCCATGCCTCACTTCCATGAGGCATGTTACCAACAAGCAGCCCCACCCTCCAAACTTAGAGCACGGGTGGTGGTTTTCCTGGTCTGCACCATAGAACCTAGTCTACCTCAGTGTGTTCCCCAAGCACATCTTGACCCTCCTTTCTCCCTGTGAGAGGTGAGTAGGCTACACACCTTCACTCCTCTCCCTGTGAGAATGTAAAACGTGGTAGAGAGAGTCAAGATGCAGCAGTTCTTTCACAAAGGAAATGATCATGAAAAAACTTTAGAAGCTAAAATTTGACAGAATACTGAGCTGTGATGGGATTCACATCAGATATCTTAAACAAATTGTAGGAGAACTAATACTACCTCCACTCTTTTCAACAAATCACAGGAAGAAAAAGACAGCAGATCTTCACAAAGCTGTAAACGAGACAGGGCTTAAAATAGTGACTTGTTATTGTAAAATCATGGAATCTCTGTTCAAAAAGATAATTTTGGCATAACTACAAGCCAAATACTAGTCCCAAGGAAGCCTGACTTTACTGTAGGAAAGCAATAAAAGCTAAATCAGGGAGTTTTCTTTGACTGGGTTACCTGGATAGTCAACAAGATAAGTGTTGTAATGTAACTGACTTAGATTTCACTAACACGTTTGACACAGTACTGCATAAAAGTCAGTGAACAAATCACACAGCACTGGAGAAGTTCCTAGAACAGCAACATGGGTAAAACACAGGCAGGACAAAAGGCAGGGCAAAATAACATCTAGGTTCAGACCCCACTCTGATGGACTTCCTGCATGTCCACAAAACAAACAGCACCAGAATTACCTGTTCTAGACTTCAACATTGCCAGTGATATAAATAGGACCTGCTGAAGAGATATGTATGTATCCTAGAGACTACCCTGCCTGTGAAACATGCTCCCCATCCACGTGAAGCCAAGTTCCTCCCTAAAACAATTCAAGTGTAACTTGGACAATTGGATGGGAAACAGGAAATTCATCCTTGGTTCGACACCTATTTCTCTAATGGACACAGGCAACCTATTAATGGTTCATCTCCCAGGCTCCTGCTTTTAAATGTTTCATCTCCCAAACTCCTGCTTATACTTATCAAGGGTATCAGAACTTGTCAGAGATTTGGGATACATGGCTAGGCTTAAAAAGGTCCTTGTGGTCTTTAGCCTATATAACACATATGATCCTATGAACCTATGAAATGGATTTCAGTTTATGGAAGGGATGGATATCAGTGGAGTATATCATGGGTCAATGCTGGGGTCATGGGTCAGTACAGGGGTATGGCCCCATTTAATGTCAATATCATTCCTTCCTTCCGTCCCTGTCTTTCTCTAGCAAGGTGCAAGGGAGTTACAGGGTTCACTGGAAACTTAAGTATACACACAGCAGGCTCATCCAAATAGGCAGTCTGAGTCCATTCAATCCAACCACCATGTAATTAGGACAAACTGTGCACCACCTTTGGCCTTGTGCTTTAAGTTCACTGGAAACTGAAGTATACACACAGCAGGATCATCTAAATAGGCAGACTGAGTCCATTCAATCCAACCACCATTTAATTAGGACAGACTGTGTACCACTACCTCTGGCTTTGTGCTTTAAGTGTTAGAGGCATCCGGTCTTCTGCATATATTTTAGCCTGCATAGTGACTAGTCTGAAGACAAATGCTTCAGTGTCCTAGTTTGTAAGTAATAGCCTTATAGTCTGTAAGCACTCCTGCACTGACATCATGCTGGTCAGCTTTTACTCTCTCCTTCCTAACAAACACTGACATTTACTCTTACTACTCAAACTATTTATTTATCTTATATTTTCTTCACTTCTAGACTTGTTACTCCCACTATTTACATGCTCCTGTCTTTATTTAGTGAGACTTCATGCCTTTAAAGAAGTCACCCTTGGTCTGCCTTCCTTTCTTATTTCTCCTTGCCTGAGACAGTTAGTAAAACAATTTCAGCTCTGAGCTAGTATATGTGCACAGTCAACATCAATTTGATACACTCAGCTGTATCTTTAGTGTGTTTTTAATTTCCTATAGAAGTAGCCCTGCAAGCAAATAGATATGCACATGACAGTGAAGTCTGCATGTTGAACGCCTGTCTTTGGGCTATATTTGTGTGTAAATTACAAATATTATGGCAGCCTAAAATAACGAATTTTGCCCACCATAATAGTTCCATTTTCTTAGACCACAGCAGTCCTACTGGTACTTTCTCTGTGCTCAATTCATCATTTTAGAAGTCCACTGTCTCCTTTTCTTAAGTTTGTTTCTCTTCTTGTGTACCCACTTTTGAGTTCTCAGACAGTATTTTTCCACAGCTGAACTACTGCATTCTGGTTTACTTTTTCTTATTGTTTTGCTGGTTTGTGGGGGGTGAGGCAGGCTTTTGGACTTTGCATTGCAAAGTCCATAGAAATCTCCTTACATTACAGAGTTTTTCAAACAGTCAAGTGTAGTTTTTTACTGTTATCACCATTAGTCAGGTCAAGGTGATATTGGACTAACTCTCTTACTAAAACTGTGTCCAAGAGCAACATTCATCTATCAGCACAGCGGCTTTTTAACCTGCATTGTTCCTTTTCCTTGTCTCTCAGCAGCTTTGTGGCTGTATACATTAAGTCATTGATTGTTTCCTCTGTCTCTTCACAAGTTTTCAACCCGTTTTGCTCACCTTGCTAACACCTGGGCTTACTCAGCTCCCAAATTCCACCCACTCCCTCTCACTCTACATTTATACTTCCATAGCACCACCAACATAGGATCATAGGATCATAGGAAGTTACTAGGCTATTGGCCCTGAGGCCCATATAAGCCTAGCCAAGAGTTTAACCCATGTTTAGACAAGTCAGCACCCAAAGCCCCTGTCCAGCAGGGACACAGGTGGAATCCCAGGGGTGTATTTTCTGTTTCCCATCCAGTTGTACAGGTTGTGCTTGAAAAGGGATAATGAGGTACTCTGCTTGACGTGAAGAGGGAGTCTATTCTACAGATGGGGGAGTCTCTGGGACACAAATCTGTCCTGCCAACAAGTCCTATTGATGTTACAGACCAGGTTGAGGTCACGCATGTGGGTTACTCGAGTGGAACTTGACTTGCGGATATGCAGCAGTCCAATGGAGCCCACAGGATTTTTTGCAGGGGGTTGCAAACCCAGAGCCCCGCCCACACAGCTCCCCCCACTCACACAGCCCCACCCACACAGCCATTCCAGTGTCCCATTACTTGGCTATTTCTCCCAATTTGCCATAGATACTGTTCAAATCTCTTAGTGTGCATACTGTTTTATGCTTTACTTCTACAATGATTACAGATATTTGGATTTAATTTACAACTTTTATTTCAAATGTTACAGCACAAACACTGATAGACATTTATTAAATCTAAACAAAGCAATAGTCTTACAATGAAAACAGACTTAGCATTAAAACGTCTCTACCTTTGAAACCCACATTCACTGAAACAGCAATGAAACCCACATTCAAAGAAAATGCATCTAGCCAGTGGCAGGGTAAGTTTACCTTTGGGCTGTTTTCAAATCATAGGCTCCTTGCACACATTTTTAGAACCATGCAAAAGTTCTTTGATTCACCTTCCTGATTGTATTAATTATACTATATAATAATTGAATTATATCCCTTGTATAATACAGCACCACTTGTTAGAGTGTGTTTTAAATTTATAGTTCTAAACATTTTTCCTTTAAGCAATGAAACAAATCATATGAACCAATAATGGCAAACTGCCCCATTCAAAACATTTCAACCATAAAGGGCCACTCAAACTTCTGTCATGCAATCCACCGATATCAGTCAATATGCAGAATCTCTGCAGAAGTAAAAGTCATCTGAATAATTCCACTTTAAAGAGATCTGAAACCAATGAAGAGGTTGTTGCTAGAAAGCAACTTTATATTTCAGTGTTTCATTTACAAATTCAGTGCCTGTTGCCCTTGAAGAATAAATTGCCTATATTACATTAAAAGAAATGGTAAGCTGGTAAATTGCAATAGGGAATGGGTAGCAAGCTGAAAAACAGGTTCATACTTATTAGGTATCTCATCCAAAGGAGGACATACTCAGGACTGCAGCACCCACCCCCTTCAAATATAAATCTATATGCCGTGGGAGTAGAACCTACAGCTCTCTGCATCAAAATGCATGTTTTCTACCTGCTGTGCTACTAACACTGCTTTAAAACTGTCTACCACAACAGTGTTACCATTTGCTAAACAAAACAGTTGCACATTTTAAGCAAACTTAGCATGAGCAGCAGTAAACTTCTCCTCCCTTGAAGCTCACATTTCCTTGAAAACGCACTTGAAAATAATTTCCACCTGCTAACTCTGCATTTCACTCTCTCTCTCACACACACCTCAACCTTTTAGTTCAAGAAATCTGGACAAAGCCTAAAATAAATAGGGACAGATTATGAACTTAGAAAATTGCTATAATAACAGGATTTGTGTTAAGATACTTCACAAGACTGGATGAAGGGTCTACAAAATAGGTGGCATGAATCTCTGTAAAATAAAACTGTATCTGACAAGCAAAAGAGAAATATGACTGGAAAGAAAGCAAAGGCAATGACAAAGGAAGAATTGGTTAGATGATTTACAGGTAATCAAGCACATGACGTGACAAAACAGATGGGTTAGTGATATGCACAGTAATAGGTGACACCAACAGAAAAGAAGAATATATTGCTCCTTGCTGTTGACAGCCTTTGAGCACTATCTAAAACAAGGATGTAGCGTCCTTCACCGTTGACATCTTGTGTGCATTACTTAAGGCAAAAGCACACTGTTCCTTGTTGTAGACAGTTTGTTAGCACCACCTAAAGTATTGTCTGCATTTTTGTAAATCTCATTTCTGTAAGGGCATAGAATATAAGTAATGCAATTGTGACTGGTATTTACAAGACACCATGTAAAGAAGTATTGCAAGATCAACGCAATCTATAATGAAGTCCCAATAACCTGGAACAGAATATTCAGGACATTGCAGGAAACTTATGTCAGCAGTATGCAGAAGCCACACTCCTAATCAATTAATTAGTTTAAGCGATGCAATGCAATACTTATTAACTAATTATACACACAATGAAACAATTATACGTGGGTACAGAAAAAACAATAAACTTCTTCCAAAGCAGAGGACTTTAATGGTTACCAATGAAGTCCACTGCTTTGGAAGAAGTTTATTGTTTTTTTGCAGTTCCTAGTTTGTTTTATCGGCTGGTGTGAGTTATACGTGGGTGCCTAAATGCTATGCAATGAGCGACAGAGAAATCAATAAATGGAAACTCAAAGGAAGTTTCAAAACAAAAGTAATGATGAGCACAAAGAAGCATAACACTGTTGGGTTCAACACTTGCCTGCAGATTGTGACTATGGCTCTCCCACAGAATTCCACGTCTTACAGATCTCCTAACACCAATTTCTATAGCCTGCATAAATCTGCAATCCATGGGCGCCATCTGCTGCAAGTAAATTACACAAATCCTGCCCAGGATGAAAGAAAAGGAAACTTTTACTTGCGGTTATACACACACAACAGAATGTCATCTTGTATTTAAAATTTTACGCGCGAGCGGAAAGGAATAACAGACTGTGCGACAATGCATGACTTGACAGGTGTGTGAGACTGGAACGCTGTTAAAGAAGAACACCCATATAAACAAAAGCAGTATATATTTTTTTTAATTAAAAAGCTAATGTGACAGACTCTCGGCAAACAAGTCAAAATCCAGGGGGGTGCAAGTGCACCCCCTTGCACCTGCCTGCGGGCGCCCTTGCAACAGTCCCATCAAGGTGGGTCTGACATTGCTTTGTATGCCAGACAGAGGTCACCTCTGAGGAGTCTGTATGAAACTGAGTAGATGGACAAGGCTTTTAGCCTATCTGTGTAGGGTAGATGTTTGCAGCCCTGGATTCTTCTGGTGAGGAACCTCTGTGGTCTCTCCAGCTGCTGCATGTGCTTTGTGAGGTACATGCCCAAATCCCTCATGACTGATTGAGTGCTTAGGATGTTATTAATGTGATAATATGTGGGGACATCACTCTCCCCAAAGGGGAAGATGATGCATTTTTTGGCATTCAGCTTGAGGTCATGTTTCTGGCACTAGTCATTTGTTTGAGGGAGATCCTCTTGGAGGACGTCCACATCACTTGGAGAATTGATGACCATGCCCAGCTTGCACTCCTCTGCAAACTTGGTCAGCCATAGAGCACTGGTTTTGGCCTGTACCTCAGAGAAGTATATCCTGAATAACAGGAGCCCCAAGACCGATCCCTGGGGTACGCTACTTGTTATGGGTCTACTGCTTGAGGTGGCTTCCCCTATTTTGATTAGGTGGGTTCTATCAGTGATCCAGTTTGCTACCCATCTGGTAACATATGGATTGATGCCTATTTGAGAGAGTTTATCTGTTATGCCCAAGTGGGGAATAGTGTTGAATACTTTGGCCAGGTCAATGGCTTTGGTGACTGTCTCAAAGAAGTCGACCAGATTTAACAGACATGACCTCCCCTTGGCAAAGCCAAACTGTGTGGGGTCAAGTGTTTGGAGGTTGCCAATGTCCCTGTTAATGATGTCCATGATAATCCATTCCATGGCCTTGCAGATCAGGCTATTTAGGCTGATGGGCCTATAATTTCCCGGATCGGTGGATGCTCCACCTTTGTGTAAAGGGATGACAGTGACTGTTCTCCACTCAGCTGGGGCAAAGCCAGTACTCAGGCTTTGGATGAATTGGTGTCTAGTGATGCTGCAAGTTCATGCCTGAGTTCATGTAGGATGCATCCTGAGATGTTATCGGGTCCCATGGAGGCTGTATTTTTTGCCTTTGAGAGGGCAGTGATGACCTGTTCCCTAGAGATAAAGGAAGGGGGACAGGTACAGGGGATGTCCTGATTTACTGATGAGGGGACAGAGAGGTGAAGTTTTCACTGAATCTGTCAACCAGTAGGTTGGCTATATCTACAGCATTTGTGTATGTGGTGTCCTTAACCACCAGTTCTGAACAGATCTGGGTGCTTCCTTTGAGATTGCAGACATATGTGAAGAAGGCCTTATGACTGTCTCTAGTAGACGTGGCCAATTTGGACTAGAAGTTGGCTTTAGAGGATTTCACTAGTGCTCTTATTTGCTTGTTCAGGCTAAGGAGAGATTGCTTCCAATTGGGTACCTCCTCCTTCTTGGTCCTGGTCAGCAATTTATTTCCTTTTGTTATATAGTTTATTTATTGCAGATGTCCACCAGATGGCTTACTCTTCCTTGTGGAGGATGATTTTGTCCTGTCAGGTATTCCTGATTCAATGCATCTATATAAATGCTCATATAGCACTTTGGTGTAGTTTTGGATAATGGTGGCAGTTCCTAAAGAGGGGGAGGGAGCTGTCAAGCTGTTTGTACCATTCCTCAGGAAGATGTAATCAGCTTTGGAGACGTTTTCCTCTCACCAATACCATCAGTTTTCTCCAGTAGGAAACAATCAGTCCAATTACTCACAACAGCAACACCCACTCTCGTTTACCACCCAAGACATTATCTCAACTTGTCTTAATACTTCCCCCTATAACTATTAAATTACATCTCTACAACCAACCCACTACCCTCCTAACCCTATAACTATTAAATGGCATCTCTACAACCAACCCACTACCCTCCTAACCCTATAACTATTAAATGACATCTCTACAACCAATCCACTACCCTCCTAACCCTATAACTATTAAATTACATATCTACAACCAACCCACTACCCTCCTAACCCTATAACTATTAAATGACATCTCTACAACCAACCCACTACCCTCCTAACCCTATAACTATTAAATTACA
This sequence comes from Protopterus annectens, assembly GCF_019279795.1. Taxonomy (NCBI): domain Eukaryota; kingdom Metazoa; phylum Chordata; order Ceratodontiformes; family Protopteridae; genus Protopterus; species Protopterus annectens. The sequence goes on along the minus strand of NC_056730.1, from coordinate 388,543,030 downwards.
TCTCTACAACCAACCCACTACCCTCCTAACCTTATAACTATTAAATGACATCTCTACAACCAACCCACTACCCTCCTAACACTATAACTATTAAATTACATCTCTACAACCAACCCACTACCCTCCTAACCTTATAACTATTAAATTACATCTCTACAACCAACCCACTACCCTCCTAACCTTATAACTATTAAATTACATCTCTACAACCAACCCACTACCCTCCTAACCCTATAACTATTAAATTACATCTCTACAACCAACCCACTACCCTCCTAACCCTATAACTATTAAATTACATCTCTACAACCAACCCACTACCCTCCTAACCTTATAACTATTAAATGACATCTCTACAACCAACCCACTACCCTCCTAACCCTATAACTATTAAATTACATCTCTACAACCAACCCACTACCCTCCTAACCCTATAACTATTAAATGACATCTCTACAACCAACCCACTACCCTCCTAACCCTATAACTATTAAATGACATCTCTACAACCAACCCACTACCCTCCTAACCATATAACTATTAAATGACATCTCTACAACCAACCCACTACCCTCCTAACCCTATAACTATTAAATGACATCTCTACAACCAACCCACTACCCTCCTAACCTTATAACTATTAAATTACATCTCTACAACCTACCCACTACACTCCTAACCTTATAACTATTAAATTACATCTCTACAACCAACCCACTACCCTCCTAACCCTATAACTATTAAATTACATCTCTACAACCAACCCACTACCCTCCTAACCCTATAACTATTAAATGACATCTCTACAACCAACCCACTACCCTCCTAACCTTATAACTATTAAATGACATCTCTACAACCAACCCACTACCCTCCTAACCTTATAACTATTAAATTACATCTCTACAACCTACCCACTACACTCCTAACCTTATAACTATTAAATTACATCTCTACAACCAACCCACTACCCTCCTAACCCTATAACTATTAAATTACATCTCTACAGCCAACCCACTACCCTCCTAACCCTATAACTATTAAATTATATCTCTACAACCAACCCACTACCCTCCTAACCTTATAACTATTAAATTACATCTCTACAACCAACCCACTACCCTCCTAACCTTATAACTATTAAATTACATCTCTACAACCAACCCACTACCCTCCTAACCCTATAACTATTAAATTACATCTCTACAACCAACCCACTACCCTCCTAACCCTATAACTATTAAATTACATCTCTACAACCAACCCACTACCCTCCTAACCTTATAACTATTAAATGACATTTCTACAACCAACCCACTACTCTCCTAACCCTATAACTATTAAATTACATCTCTACAACCAACCCACTACCTTCCTAACCCTATAACTATTAAATGACATCTCTACAACCAACCCACTACCCTCCTAACCCTATAACTATTAAATGACATCTCTACAACCAACCCACTACCCTCCTAACATTTTATTATCCTAATTTACAACAAAGATAAAGCACAAGTTAAATAAGATGCTTCTAAATCGGATTATTATACTATTTCTCCTTACTCAACTAGCCTTCATCACTAATAATCAAATCCACCTCCCTCATATACTTAGGACATCAACCAGTGCTTACAAAGAATATTAACATCTACAAAACCAAGCCACTTGTGGAGGAAATAAGGCGCCAAAGTCTTCTTTTGAATATTTAATAATCCACAACACCACAGCAACACAGCAATACACCAACCAGGACCACAGCAAACAGTTCAAAAACTCATAAACGCTAATTCCCACCACTGCGTTTTCGTTTGGATCACTTCCTCGGATGTGACAGAATACAAACTAAGCTTACTTTGCACATTAAATACATACCCAAACCACAATAATTAGATAATTGAACAATCAGTTACCTAATTAAAAAATTGATCAAATCAAATAGAAAACTTGAATTAAAAAGCTAGCTTTGCCGTGTTCTTTTTATCAAATTACTTAAGCTTTAAAAAACCTTGTTTTATTAAATTGTAATAGTGATAAACAAATTGATATGTATGTTTAAAAATGTATGTTTAAAAACTTTCATGTATATCCTAATCTCAAAACTATCTTAAACAACAAATGGAAAGAAATAAATTTGGTAGTCTCTTGCCTATGTATTCCTTAAGTCCAACAGTGCCATCTACTGACTAGAATAGGAATATTTTCTGTATGTATACTTGATGAGGTAAAACACCTTAATACTTTAATAGCCTGAACATTTCATATATAAATAAATAAATAAATATAAATATTCTTATTCAACATTTAAAGTGCATGTATGCATAAAAAACAAGCTATAAAAATACAAATAAATATAAAAATATTACACATTTTCATTTTAAAATTTTAAAACCTAAAGATCAAAAAGGGAATAGAGGGATGGAAGGTTATAGCTTGGCTGCTCTCATCTTTAATACTGGGGCAATGGAAAGGCAGTCATTCAGCCCAGGGGTTCTGTTGGCTTCTAAATATATTTGCCATAACAATTCCTTGTATTCAATTGATGTTTCCCATGGGCCTCCCCTCAAATCTTTGTCAACTACTTCCAGGACAAAAAAAGTGAAATAGGCTTGCTCGCAGTTCACTTTATGTCTAAAAAGAGCATTGTTGATACACTGTGTCTTTATATCATAATAGTGCTCATACATTCTATTTTTTAGCTTTCTCTCGGATTTTCCTACATAGAATGCTTCGCACTTTTTACACATAGCTAAATAGACAATTCCACTAGTTTGACAGTTTGCAAAGTGTTTACTTTGAATCAACAAATCTCTACTCTTTAAATAGATAGTGTCCCTGGATACCACATAAGTGCATTGATTACACCTCCCACATTTAAATGTGCCTACCCTTCCTTCTTTAAAATTTCCGTTATTTCTTTTTCTTTCAAAAAAAATTTTTAAACTTTTACCTTTTCTGAATGTACATTTTAAGGGGGAAGAAAATAGACTAGTCAGGTCTGAAATTTCCCCAAATTTGGTCCATTCGTTCTCAAACATGTTCCTTATTTTTTGTGCTTCTCCACTAAAATCCATTACCAAGTTGCTACAGTCATTATATTGTTCAACTTTACGTTGTTCTATTTGCCAGTTCATTAAGCCTAAAATTGGCTTAAATTTATAATTTCTTCCTATCTTTACCTCATCCTCTATTTCTTTTATTAGTTTATAGGGGTACCCTCTAGCTAAAAACATTCCCCTGAGTTTATCACATTCGTCCATAAAGTCTGCCTCTCTAGAAGACATTTGGCTCCCCCTCACATACTGTCCTTTTATAATGCCTTTCTTTTGGTGATGGGGGTGTCCACTATCATAGGCTAAGAATGAATTAGAATAAGTCTCTTTTCTATAAACTTTGGAGAAGAAATTGTCATCACCCTTTCCTATAAATATATCCAGGTACTTTAGGGAGATTTTATCAATCACATATGTAAATTTCAGAAAGCTAGTGGACTGGCTAATATATTCAAAAAATGATGAAAATTCCATCTCAGTCCCAATCCACAAAAAACACATGTCATCAAGGTAGTGTTTGTACAACTTCCAATACTTTTTGTACGGGGAGTTCAATATAAATTTATCCTCCCAAGCTGAAAGGATAATATTAGTATATACAGGGGCACATCTTGCCCCCATTGCGATACCTTTAGTTTGCTTAAAAAATTCTCCCTCATAATATAGGTAGTTGTTACTTAAAACCAATTCCATCAAGGTTAAGATCAAGTGGAAATCGTTGTTGCTGAATTTTCCAAAATTAACCAGAGCTTCCTCAAACCACTGTAATCCTTCCTTAAAAGGAATAGAGGAGAAGAGGTCAACTATATCCATAGTAATAAAAGTAATTTCTTTATCAAAAATATCTTTGTTGAGATTTTGTAATAAATCCCAAGAGTCCTTCACTATCCCAGCCCCTTCCTGTACTACTTTTTTTAATTTTTCATCCAACCATTTAGCTAGGGGTGCCGTTACAGAGCCTTCAGAGGCCACTATGGGTCTCATTGGTGGATTATTAACATCTTTGTGGACTTTGGGCACTCCAAATATAGTGGGGACTCTTGGTTTATTCACATTAAGATATTTGAACATATTTAAATCAATTGAACCCTCAAGCAATAAGTCATTCAGAGCCAACCAAATTTTCTTATTTCCAATATTGGTTTCATTTACTGATGCTCTTACATATCTGTCATCGTGTTCCAAAATTTCCATCATTTTGGTTTCATAAAATAACTGATCCATTATTACTGTTCCCCCACCCTTATCAGGTTTAGTTATCCTTATGTCAGGGTCATTTGATAGGTTATATAATAAATCAATTTCATCTTTGGACAAATTAGGGGCTACCCAGTTCTTCGAGAGCTCAGTCCTGATTTTCCTTTCCATCAATACCTCAAAATTTTTTAGTTGTGGGTTCAAAGGAGGGTTAAAGGTACTTTTTCTCCTCAATACATCTGTATTAGTTCTATCCATTTTATCACTATGAAAGATGAGATCCAGATTTTTCTTTCTAAGGAAAAGTTTCAAATCTATAATAACTTTCCTTAAATCTGCTTTCCTATTCGGGACAAATTTCAACCCTTTTGTGAATAGTTTGAAATGGGTTTCGTTGATATCCAAGCTACTATAATTGTAGATGTTGTATTCATTTTGCGTCCAAACATGACCATCCTTTCTAATATCACTAGCTACTGTTGCTATTGTCGTAATTCTATCAAATTACTTAATAATTCCCGTTCCTGTTGTACACAACCCCCTTCCCCCCATAATGGTAGTTTTTATTTAATATTAACATCTACCCAGCCTGTCTTTCTCCATAACACCCTATCGGTACAAACAAACCACATATGATTTATTTTTTTATAAATATCTTAATTCATTAACTCTGAGTACTGTCACATGGCCCCTCTGTGCTTAAACCAGAGTGCTGTCTGAGGCTCTAGGAATTGTATGCTGTTCCACCCAAGTGCCTTCCACAAGAGTGAATAACTTTATACTCATATTTTAGCTCCACTGTTAAAAAATAAGTTGGAAAAAGTACCTGAACTTTGTCAGTTACTTTCTAAACTTATTTTTCAGTGTGGAGTTACTAGATGGTCATATTTGAAGTTTTTGAGAAAATTGGCTTGCCGTGCACCTTGTATCATTTTGTGATCACAGCAAGCCGATTCTGTATCCATATATGTCTGCATGTGTGAGTGAATGCATGTATGAAAGCAGAAGAGACTGTGTGTGTGAGAGATCGAGAGACAGAGTGAGAGTGATCTTGTGTGAGTGAATGCATGTATGAAAGCAGTAGAGACTGTGTGTGTGAGAGATTGAGAGAGTGAGAGCAATCGAGCAATCTTCTGTGAGTGAATGTGTGCATGAAAGCAGAAGAGACTGTGTGTGAGAGAGAGTGAAGAGTGAGAACGAACGAGCGATCCCTTGGCAGCAGTTAACATGGGAAATGTCTTTGAAGCTCAGAGGTCTGTTTTATGAGACTAGTCCCACAGACTTTCACACAGCTTTTTTAGTTTTTGGTGTTGATATAGCAGGATAGTGGTTGCAGGATATTCCCTGGAAGAGGTGAAACTGGCTTGATGAGCGACACACTCACACATATTGTGGTTTGTACCATATTCAGCAGATTATTTACCTAGACTGACGGATGATCACAGGATATATTGCTTGTAATTTATTATATGGGCTCAGAGAGATAAATGTTATTACTTGTACATTAATTCTGGCTTGGATCAGCCATATGTTTTGGACAATATTTCTTACATTACACCTACATCAGGAATGTAATGAATGTCTGCTCAACAGTACAATATGTGCAGGTGTAGTATAACACTGAGTCATTATCACTTGTCACATAAAACCCTCATGCAGCTGCCACTGTTGTTCACATTACTGTACTCATATGTACATGCTATGACTCGGTATGAAAACTATGACAGTTTTCATATTTTGTTGAATAAGTTTGTTAGGGAACTTGTCAACATGCTGAGTACAACCTCATTTTAAGCTGGTAAATGAACTATATCTATATGCTGTATACATGCGGAGATGTGACAGTTTGTTTATGACTTAGGTAATGAAATTTATTTATTTTTTTCATATTTGGTGAATAACTGTGGTAGGGAACATGTCAACATGCTGAGTAAGACCCCATTTTGAAGACAATATTAGTACTTACAGGATGGTAAAAGAACTGTATCTGTATGTTGTACACATGTATGGATATCACAGTTTATTTATAACTTAGGTTATGAAATTTATTATATATTTTTTCATATTTTGGTGAATACCTTTGTTAGGGAACATGCTGAATAAGACCTCATTTTGAAGACAGTATTAGTACTTACAACATGGTAAAAGAACTGTTTCTGTATGCTGTACACATGTACAGATATCACAGTTTGTTTATGATAGGTTATGAAAATTATGATATTTTTTCCTATTTTGGTAAATAACTCTGCTAGGAGAGAATGCAAGGTGATGAATGAGGTATTCTTTTTTAAGCCATTATCAAAATATACAACTTGATGTAATAATATGAATTGTGAGTATCATACAGAAACAGATATCACAGTTTGTTTGCTTGCAGGATTATAGATTATAAAAATTAATATTTTTGCCATATTTCTGTTAATATGTGTACATGGAAGTAAGATAAGGTCAGGGGTGAAATGTAATACTCACAACAGAACAAACAAACATCAATTTTTGCAAAAAAATAATGCTCATCTATTGACGAGGACAGAAATCAAATACTTAGCGTATTTATCTCATTATGAAAATTAGGATATTTCTCATTATTATGCCCATATCTTTGCAAGGTAGTATGGTGATGATACACGTGATGTATTGTTTTGAAGCTGACATTGAACTACACAACTGATATGTAGTCTCTGTCTGTTACAGGTGATGAGATATTATGCTTTGTTTAATTATCAGATTATGAGAAATATAATATTAATCATATTTCTGAGAATATCTCAGTAAAGGAGCATCACACAATAATGGTTAAAGTATCATTTTAAAGCTGATGATCACACAAACAAATTACTTACAAATTACATGGGTGTACATGGTACTTTCACCAAGATATAATTAGTTTTACCAAAAAGGGAAAAATATGCATAACATCAGCATTCCTTGGCAAATATTTAATAATGACTTAGATAAACACTGTCACCATTTACAACAATGGAAAGATCGGTGTCTACTGAGTAACTTTCGCCTTTACATTTTTAGTCTAGCTCTTATTGGTAAAAGAGTTATAACCATTTGTTTTCTGTATGGTATTACAAATTAATTATCTGAAAAAGAGCTCAGGCTGCAGCGTTTTTCCTATAGTAGAAGTAAGCAGGCAGCATTTTCTGAGCTGCTTTGGAGTGAATGAAGTGTGAATGAGTTAAACTTAGCATCCAAATTTCCAATCGAATATCCAACCAAGACCAAAATATAACTGGCTGCAATCTTCCTTCAGTAGTACAGTCTGTGGCAGAGTTGAAAATGGACCATGCCATTTCTGAACTTGTAAAATACAGAGTGAAAGGTGTGACATATGTCAACTAGGATTTAGCTGTGTTGTATGGTGAGTTGCTATTTCCATTACAGTGCACTTTGGTGACCCCATACCTAACAAGATGAAGCTAAGAATTACAGGGGACCTCTTTGCAATATTCCCACACCTGAGCATATGCAATGAGCCTCACAGGTGTTCAGGCATGTACAAGATGCCACAAAGAACTTTGCACTTGAGTTTGCTCATAGATGCAATATGTAGATTGACTGATTTATAGACATTCATTTTCTGGGCCCTCATTTGCATGCTCATTGTGCTCAGAGGCCCAGATCTGACCAATATAAATGTAGGCAGCTATAATGAGACTGATTGTGCTATGGAATATGATGGAAAGCTCCAGAAGCAGAACAAGCTTCCCTATTGTTGACAGACATTACTGTGGTTCATAGATTAGTCCTAAGCTAACTGCCCTTGCGAGCCATTTTAAACATAGCCAATTGTCTCTTGTGAGACTCAAACCCTGCACCTTATGTTTGCAAGGCAAACACCTTAACCATTAGGCCACCCCCCCAACCCCATAAACTCCCTCTGCAAGGCTCAAACCCAAAACCCTGCACACCATAGCCAAAGTGATTTACCACTACACCATCTCAGATATGAAGCTGAATTTCTACTTGCTTAAGGTTTGTGCAGCATTTTCTAACTGGTAGTTGCAAGTAGATGTACATAATTGTTTTTATTGGGAAATGCATGATTTGGGAAGCTATGCAGTTGCTGTTAGGTGTTTGGGCAAGGGGAAATAATAGTCAATGAAGCGCACAGAGTGGTATACACAAGAGCTATCAAAATTAATGGGAAGTACATCCAACACCAATTGTAAAGTGTAGCTCTTAAAGGGGATAAGCCAACATTATGTTGCAATGGGACTGTCCACAGCTATATCTGTCTATAGCTTACGTTTATTGCACATATTGCTGGATATAACAATAGCATGGAATTGCCACACTCACAGTATACTAGTCGAGAGGCACCAAAAATAGTAATGTGTGTGTGTGTGTGTGTGTGTGTGTGTGTGTGTGTGTGTGTGTGTGTGTGTGTGTGTATGTATCAATGGTGAGCACAGCAGGAAGTCTCCTGTGATGCCCCTATAGAAGGGCATGTGCCAAAGTGTACACAAGACAGTACTGTGATGAACAATGTCACACTGTTTACCTGTGAGTTGTACACTTGTTTGTGTGCAGTGATGTAAGAAGGGAGGCAAATGTTTGCACTGGTGAATGAGGGCCTGTTACTGTTGGAAGGTTATGAAGTGTATTTCTGTGCACAAGATTAATACTCCCTTTGGAGCTTCCTGAAAGGAATGTGTACTATAATAGAGTAAGCGGACAGGCAGTCCGTGTTGGCATACTGATATGGTGACAAGGAGAAGTAGGGGAAGGCAAAGTCTCTGCTAAGAGGTTGAGTAGAAAGAATAAGGCCATCATTTGGTCACTGCTACAGTAGCCTTAACTATATGGGTTATATCTGAAGTTTACAAGCATCTTCCATGCACCAAGACACTTGACAGCTTGATCAAAACTTTCGAATATCATCAGCCTGGGTGCTAATCCCATCAGAGCTTTCCTGCTCCAAAAGAGTGTTCCTCTTGTAGGCTTTTGAGAATTGACATTTGGCTAGCATTTCTCCATTGCTGGGCAGATAAGTTCCCTTTGGAGGAAAAAAAAACTTCCATGTTTTATTTTATGTCAGAAACATTACTTTTTTCTTTGAAATACATTTTTGTTACTAGGAATTTTATGTTTATTGGACTGTCATGTGACTTTCAGTCAGTTAATGTATGTGGTTGTGTTTTTTACTTTTATGTAAAAAAACTTGTTCAAATAAAACTCTAGACCCCAATTATCCTTTGAAATTTTAGGAATTATTCTAAGGCAAACTTCCTACTATTAAGTGAAACCTTTGGAAAATTTAAAGCCCCCCACCAAAAAAACAAAACAAAAAAAAAAACTGAAAATAGTGCTGCCTTTGTGTAATTGTTCACAAAAATCCCTGTGTAATCATGTTAATGGCTGCATAGAGACAGCTGTACCATCCTGGAGTAAGCAAAAGACAAACAAAACACAAACCACCCTGGTGGAATCTCAACATCAACAGTTTGTATAACAAAAGGTAGAAAACCATGGCAAAAATTAGGAAGTGTAATAGCCAGCAAGGCAAAAACTCCCTCATCAGTCTAAACAAGCATCTCAGGGGGTTAACCAAGTTTACCCAAGCCCAATCTGAAATAAAACCAGCCTCCCAGACCAAGGACAATCATAAGGCATTCTTCAGTTATGTCCACAGCTTCAAAGTCTGTACACAACAATGTTCTGAACCACTTGTAAATAGATTCATGTATACTGAGCTAGAAGATACAGCAAATCTACTGGACAGCAAATGTAGCTCCTGTTTTACTCCCTGTCCCCCCAGAAAACACCCTCAACCATAACTCTCCCAACTATCACTAGGGAACAGATCCTCAATGCACTCTACAAGGCCAAGAACACTACAACAATAGGCCCCAATAATATCACAGGATACCTGCTTAATATCATGAAATACTACCTGTCAGTACCACTAGAATCAGTATTTAACTATAGCCTTTAGACAGACTTCGTGCCAAGCAAAGGGAGTACTGAAACTGTCATCCCTTTGCACAAGGGTGGGACATGTATGAAACTGGCTAACTGCAAACCCATAAATCTAACTAGTCTCATATGCAAAGCTGTGGAAAGAATTATCATTAAAATGATAAACAATGACATAGGAAACCTTCAGACACTGAATCCAACCCATGCTGTTTTCATCAAGGGCATATCATGCCTACTCAACCTGATGGACTTTTAGAAGGTCACCAAAGCAATCGTCATCATTGTCAATCACTTTTTCCATTTTCTACATGGGGTTGGGGTGTTGTGTCAACTGCCACCATGTCTCTCTCAATTCAGTGCAACTCTCCATACTGCCTGTCTGTCACAGGTCTTCTCTTACACAATCCATCAGTCTCTTTGCTGGATGCCCTCACTTCCTCTTACCTTCTTCCTGTCTTTTCCAAATCTTATAGGTTCATAGGTGTTTACTAGGCTAATGACCACAAGGGACTTTTTAAGCCTAGCCATGCATCCCAAATCTCTGACAAGTTTTGTTACCTTTGATAAGTGTAAGCATGGGCTTAGGAGATGAACCATTTACAGGTTACCTGTGTCCATTAGAGACATAGGTGCCAAACCAAGGATGATTTTCCAGTTTCCCATCCAACTGTCCAAGTTGCACTTGAATTGGGTTAGGGAGGAACTCTGCTTCACATGGATGGGGAGCCTGTTCCATAGATGGGGTAGTCTCTGGGATACATACCTATCTCTCCAGCAGGTCCTATTTATATCACAGGCAAGTTTTAAGTCTTTAGAACAGGTAATTCTGGTGCTGTTTGTTTTGTGGATATGCAGGAGGTCCATCAGAGTGGGGTCTGACAATGCCCTGTATACCAGGCATGGATCTCCCCTCAAAAGCCTGTAGGAGACAGAATACAGGGATAGGGCCTTGAGGCGGTCTGCGAAGGACATATTACTTACACCTTGTATTCTTTTAATGAGGAACCTCTGTGGATGTTCCAGTTGTTGGATATGCCTGGTTATGTACATACCAAAGGAGGCATTGTACTCAATGACCGGTCTGATGAATGCCGAATATAGTGGAACAATGACTTCCTTGGACTTAGGTGCCATACCTTTGTTTATAAGTTGTGCAACATACAATGATTTCCTCACCACTGCAGACACATGATGATCAAAGGCTAGATTACTATATATGTGTGTTCCAAGTCCCTGACTACTGGGTCAACTCTAAGGGGTATGTTGTCAATATGATAGTTACCAGGGATGGATGACTTCCCAAAGGATACTATTATGCATTTCTTGGCATTTAGTTTTAGTCCATGGCTCTGACACCAGTTGTTGTCTGTGTCATCCCCTCCCTTAGAACATTTGTGTCAGTGTGAGTTTCAATGACAGCTCCTGATTTGCAATCATCTGCACATTTAGTCAGCCAGAAACCACTGACATTGGCCTTGACTTCTGAGAAGTAAATTCCAAAAAGGAGTGGTCCAAGGACTGATGCCTGAGGGACACCACTTGTGACTGGCCTCTTTGTAGAGGTGGACTCTCCAATTCTAACTTCCTGGGTCCTGTCTGTGATGCAGTTGGCTATCCACCGGGTGACATACGGGTTTTTACCTAACCTCTTGAGTTTGTCAACAATGCCCGAGTGGGGTATTGTGTCAAATGCCTTGGCCAGGTCAAGGTAGGCAGTGTGAATGATTTTGCCCCCCTCCATTGCTTTGGTGACCTTCTCAAAAAAGTCCACCAGGTTGAGTAGGCATGATCTGCTCTTGACAAAACCAAACTGGGTTGGGTCCAGTGTCTGGAGGTTTACTATATCTCTGTTGATCATCTCCATGATAATTCTTTCCATGGCTGTACATATAAGACTAGTGAGACTTATGGGTCTGTAGTTTCTAGGGTCTGTAGATGGCCCACCTTTGTGCAGAGGGATGACTGTTGCCTTTCTCCATTCATGAGGCATGAAGCCTGTTTGGAGGCTACAGTTAAATAGTAATTCCAGAGGCCCTGATAGGTCATGTTTCATGCTATTTAGAAGGCATCCTGGGATATTGTCTGGGCCTATTGATGCAGTGTTCTTGGTCTTAGAGAAAGCATTAAGGACCTGTTCCCTAATGATTGTAGGGGGGAGTTATATTTGATGAGATTTCTTGAGGGAAGGTTGAGGGGGAAAGAGGAGTAAGGAGTAATCTTCACCAGATTGTCTTCTGCAATTCTGCACATGTGCCCGCCCCGAACCAGCATGATCTGTAGTCTTTGATCTTCCCTGCAATTGGAGCTATTTTGGCTTCTGCTCTGATTTCTTCATTTCTTTGTTTATCCCACAGTGTGCATCCTACTACCTGTCTCAGCACTTCATCTCTATCACCTCTAGCTTCTTCAACTGCTCTGCTTTTAATGCCCAGGTTTCTGTATAATACAGTAGCACTGGTCACACCACTATTTTGTACACCTTAGTTTTCAGCTTCTTTGTCATTCTTCTGTCATAAACTACTTCTGACACTCTGTGCCAGTTGGCCACAGCCCCTCAAATTCTAGTTTTGACCTCCTCATTCAGACTTCTCTTCTCCTCAACCACCCCTCCCAGATGCTTGAAGCTATGAACCTGTTCCACTATTTCCCCTTCTGTCTCAGTTCTCAGCTTCTGATTTCCCCCATTTGCTGCCATTACAACTGTCTTATCTGTACTCAGTTTAAATCCATGTGCCTTCAGTTTTGCAATCCATTTCCCATTTCTTTGCTGAAGTTCTTGCTCAGAATCTGCCTGTAATGGCACATCATCTACAAATAGCAACTTTGTTGATCTATCCCCACAAACCTGTTTGCTAATGTAGTCCATCACTAGTATAGGGTTACCAACTATCCCACTTTGCGAGGGACAGTACCTCTTTTGGCAGTTGTGTGCTGCATAAAAATTGAAAAAATGGCAAATGCCCTGAGATTTTAGGACAAACACATTTCCTATATTTTACATAATACTTGCATAACACAGTTATTCTGTATCTGAAACACCTAAATGTTCTAAGAAACAGAATAAGCAACTAGAATGCTACACGAATAAGATTTTATTTAGGCAGAAAAGTGAATTTCTGTCCTTTGTACTGGCCGTGGGTATGTTTTGCCCTGCAAAATCTGACGTTTGTATCAAAAATGTCCCACTTTGGGCATTTGAAAAGGTGGCAACCCTACACTAGTATGAACAGCAGTGGGCTCAGAGCTGAAACCTAATATACACCCACTCCTACTGGGAACCCTCACAGTGAGATTTAACACTGTTCGTACTTGAGTCATTGGGTCCTTGTACATAGCCTGCTCTAAGTCTTCCAGTGTTTCTGGGACTTTGAACCACCGCAGGACTGCCCAATCATCTTTCTTAGGACTTTGTCATATGATTTCTCCAAGTCTAAGAATGCCCAGTTGGACTCTTTCCTCATCTCCAGCTTCTTCTCAACTATCTGTCTCACTGCAAACATTGGGTCAGTTGTGCTGCATCCTGATCTGAATCTAAACAGCTCATCTCCCATCTTACTTTCTATTACTCTGAGTATTCATTTATCAATAACCCTCTCCAGAACTTTCCTGCAACGTGATATGAATTTGATGGTTTACATTAATATGGTCGAGCTCAAATTGCTCGACCATACATTTTACTGACTTTTCTCTGTGAATCCCATAATGCTGAAAGGTCAGAATGTCATAATAACACTGAATTCGACATTTCTGACCACTCTACACCCTAAAATGAGTGCTAACATGAGTAAAAAAGGGGATGGGATTTTGCGATTCGCAACACTTGCAATCGCATTTTTGAGATGTTGCTGCACTCCTTTCGGTCATACCTGCTTGACCATCCACCGGTCGATAATATCCATGTACACTGAATTTGATACTTCAATACTCCCTCAATTGTGAATGCCCCCTTTGTTCTTGGACAGTGGACTAGTATGCTTATTCTCCAGTCATCTGGGATATGCCTTTCTCTCTATACTGCTTTGAGTACCCTCAGGAGCCGTTCCTCCCCCATCTCACCAACATCTTTGTCATATCTGCTGTGACCTCGTCTGAGCCTACTGCTCTCCCTGACTTCATTTAATTTAGTGCTGTTCTTACTTCTTCTAGGATGGGCTTCTTCCTCCTCTTTCATTGTAGGCTTATGAAGAGTTTCTGACTATCTTCTTTATCTTTCTGTTTTTGCCTTGCAAGCTGATAGAGCTTCTTTGTGCCATCTACTGATTCACGTTCCAGAAGCTGGTAGAGTGACCCTGATGCTTTATTCTTTGCTTTTGCAACTCCTGTCTTAGCCTTTTTTTTTAGCAACCCAGTATTCCTTTCTAGCCTGGTCCATCTTTTCTGTTTCCTACTTTTTCCTGCATGCCTTTCTTTTGATGACTTCCTGGATTTCTGCATTCCACCACTAGCTGTCCTTAAATACCTTATTTCCATACCTGGCTCAGCTGCATATCCGTTCTACAGTCCTCACACATGCATTTTTGAGGTGCTGCCATTCTTCTTCATTTCCGCCTACTTCCTATTCCTTCTGAGGTGCTAGACCCCTGAATAATTCCTTGAACTTATTGTGCTTTCTCTACAGTCAAATTCCAAGTCTTCAGCATAGTATATGTTGACCTTAGAGCCTTCTCTGACCAGTGCTTGCAGATGATTGAGACAACCAGTGGTTTATGCTGTGGGCCAACTGTTTCACTGGGGATGACATTGCAATCACTGATTCTACCCCAGTACCCTTTCCTTACTAGGAGGAAGTCTGCCAGAGTTGCATATTGGCCTCTCCTGTATGTGATCTTATAGGTTCATAGGTTCATAGGTTCATACTAGGCTATCTGCCCGAGGGCATTTACAAGCCTAGCCCATAGTTTTGTGGCTTACGCCACCCCTTTAGTATGGGGAACTATACCCATTATTTTGCTGTGCCTCTGTTGAGCAGTGACACTGAGGTAATCCCTGGGGTATATCTGCGATCTCCCATCCATTGGTCAAGATTTCTCTTGAACAAGGCCAGCGAGGTGCTCTGCCTCACATATACCGGGATTTTATTCCACAGCATAGGGAGTCTTTGGGTGATGAATCTATCCCTCCAGCATGTCCTATTAATAGCCGTGTCGAGGTTTAAGTCTCCGCCCTTGTGGCTCTGACGGATCTAGATTTTTGAGGTGAAGCATATTCATCAAATCTGGGTTTGACATGGCCTTGTATGTTAGGCAAAGGTCACCTCTGAGCAAGCGGTGGCGACTGAATAGAGCTGGAGTTCTTTCAGTCGGGCAGCATAGGACAGATGTTTGAGACCCTTTATCCTTTTGGTGAGGAACTTTGTGGCCTCTCCAGCTGCTGCAAGTGTCGGGTCAGATACATTCCGAATGGGGCATTGTACTCAATCATTGGTCTGATGAGTGATGAGTATAGGGAGACTATGACCTCCCGTGATCTAGATGAGAATCCCTTCATGATAAGGTGGGCAATGTAGAAGGTCTTCCTAACTACTTTAGCTACATGGGTGTCGAATGACAGACTACTATCAACCTGGGTCCCCAGGTCCCTGATAACTTCTTCTGTGCTCAGTGGATTGCCACCTATTTGGTAGCTAGGGGTAACCTTGTTTTTCCCGAAGGGTATGACTATGCATTTTTGGCATTTAACTTTAGGCCATGGCTCTGGCACCAGTTATCCGTTTCTGTGAGACCCTTCTGAAGGATATCTGTGTCAGATGTGTTTTCTACTATGGCACCCAGTTTGCAGTCATCTGCAAACTTTGTCAGCCATAACCCTCCTGTGTTTGCTTGTACTTGGAAAAGTAGATGCCAAACAAGAGTGGGCCCAGGACTGAGCCCTGTGGTACACCACTTGTGACAGGCTTTGAGTCTGACATGGCACCAGCAACTCTGACCCTGTGGGTTCTGTCACTCAGCCAGTTTGCAACCCATCTTGTGATGTATGGGTTAACATTTAAGCTGATGAGTTTTTCAATGATACCCGAGTGGGGTATTGTATCGAAGGCCTTCGCCAGATCGAGGTAGGCTGTATGGACTGCCTTTCCCTCATCAATGGCTTTGGTGACTGTTTCAAAAAGTCAACCAAGTTTAGAAGGCATGATCTGCCTTTGACAAAGCCAAACTGGGATGGATCCAAAGTCTGCAAATTCCCTATGTCTTTATTTATGAGGTCCATTATGATCCTCTCCATGGCTTTGCAGATAAGGCTTGTCAAGCTAATGGGCGGTAATTTCCAGGGTCGGTGGAGGCACCGCCTTTGTGAAGTGGGACCACAGTTGCAGTGCGCCACTCCTGGGTGCGTATCCAGAGGTAAGACTATGATTAAACAGCTGTCCTAGCTGTGGGTTTAATTCCTCGTTGAGTTCGTGGAGCACACAGCCGGGGACACCATCAGGTCCCATGGATGCTGTGTTTTTGCTTTGGAGAGAGCAGTTCTCACTTGGGCGTTGGAGATATTTGGGGGCTGCAATCGCTTGGTATAGATATCTCTCCTTTTGGGGAGGGGAGAAGTTTGCACTGAACCTGTCAGCCAGTATGTTGGCAATGTCTGTAGGATCAGTAATCTTCACATCATTTTGAACTAGTTCTGAGCATATCTGGGAGTTTCCTCCCAGGTTTCTAACATAGCTAAAGAAGGCCTTATGATTGTCTTTTGAGTCTTTAGCTATTTTTCTCTCAAAATTTGCTTTGGATGATTTTATGAGAGCTCTTAGTTTTTTACTTATAGTGATCAAGGGTGTCTTACCTTTTAAGGATTTTGCTCTATCTTGTAGTAGCTTCCTCCTTTTGTTGTAGAGTTTGTTTATGGCTGGGGTCCACCAGACTGGACGCTTGCCTTTGGTACAAAGAGTCTTTGTTTTGCTTGGGATTGCCTTATCCATGCAGTCCTGCAGGTGCTGGTAGAAGGCATTTGTAAGTGATTTAGTGGCTTGAGTACTGTTTTCCGCCGGCTCGGGGGCCTTAAAGGAGACCACACTAGTCTTTAGAAGTGTGAAGTCGGCTTTCGAGAAGTTCTTTACTGTGGTCTTTTTTATTTCAGGTGGGGGTGGGATGAGGACCTCCAGCGAGATTAGTTTGTGATCTGATCTCACCAGTGAGGGGTATACTTCCGGTGTTGAACATTGTGCTCCCATGTTCGTGATGATGAGATCAAGTATGTTTTCTCCTCTTGTGGGGATGGTGACTAGTTGTTCCATGGCATTTGAATTTATGAATTCCAGGAACATTTGGGCTAGGGTGTTTGGGCTTGAGTAGTGTTCCCAGTCTATATTAGGGTAATTGAAGTCACCTAGTATGATGGTGTTTGGTGATACATTTATCCCCTCTAGTGTTTTCAGGAAGGCCATGTGAGGTTCCTGAGTTTGTGAGGGTGGCCTGTAACATGCTACAATTTGCAGAGCAGTCTTGCCTTTGGTTAATTGCACCTGGATGGTCTCCGATGCATCGTGCATTGCCACCAGTCTTGAGGTGTGGATGTCTTTGATGAATATGGATACCCCCCTCCTTTCTTGGTATTGTCCAGATTTTGGGGCCGGAATGCATGATAAGAGGTAAAACCTGATAGTGCTGGGGTGCTCTCAGGAGCCTTGAACCAGGTTTCTGTCACTGCACAGACATCAATGTTCTCCATACTGAGAAGGGCCTCGAGTGCGTGCATTTTGAGATTTAGACTTCTGGCATTGAGCAGCATTACCCTTAGTTTTTTTCCTTTTTTGTGTTCTAGGGTGGTAGGTTTAGAATTTGAGCCTTGCCTAAAAAAGGCACTATGGGGGTGGCAAGAGCCTTTGCCAATATCCGAATCCCAGGGTGACAGGTGCAAGCCGTCCCTTGCGAAGCAGCGTGGCTTGTCCAGCATGTCATCCCAGGCAGACAGACATTGGATCCCCTTTGAATGACACCAGAGTTTAAGCCAATTGTTAAAGATGATCATCTTATCTCTGTATTGTGGCATCATTCTTGGTGAAGGTAGGATACTGCTCAAGGTCAGGGTCATACCTGCCTGGGCTACATAATCAGAGAGCTCCTCAATGTCTCTTTTCATGTAGTCCAAGGAGGTACGCCTCAGGTCGCTTACACCAGCGTGGACAATGACTGAGTCGTATTTGTACCTGCTGTTGAGAGACCTGAGTGCTTGCGTTATGTGGCGGATTCTAGCGCCTGACAGGCAGCTTACTGTGACCTTCTCCTTACTCAGTCTGGTGAGCGGGACGTCAGTGTGTCTGACTATGGAGTCACCAATGACTAGTGTGTCTGGCATTGTCTTTGGCCTTAAGGGCTGTGACTGTTTGACACTCTGACTGTGAGGTCTATGTGTTGCAGGTGTTGTGTTCTGAGGTGGTGGTTGTTTGGGTGTCTGCTTTGGTGGCCTCTGCTGTTTTGGTAGATTTTGATCAGAGCCGCCGAGTATGTCTTTGTGTGTTTATGTGTATGATTTGAGGTTGTGATGGTACTATGTGAGACTGGGTCTATAGTGTGTGTGGTAACCTTCTCCTCCTGACTGGTCTTGCCAGTCCTATGTTGAGTGAGCTCAGCCTCCAGTTTGGCCGTATAGTTGCATCTCGCATGTATTTGTGTTTTGTGGGAGGAGGAGGGGGTTGTCTGTGTACATGAGACAATTGTAACATTGCCTCAATATTCCCAGGTTCACCAGCTGAGCAGGAGAGGACACTAGCAACTGATCCCTCGACATGCTAGAAGGACTAGACAAAAAAACTTTAAAAGAGATTCCGGGGGATGTGGGTGACCGAGAAATGGGGGTTTGCCTTTTTGGGGTGCTATCTATAAGAGTGCCGTATCAAGGTAATAAGGCTGGCTGTCTCTCTTGCTGAACCACATGTTGGCCACAATCAAGCCATTTTTCAGACAGCAGTCTAGAATGGCCTCTTCTTCTTTATTCCTGTTGCCCCACCCATGTGGACCCAGGCATTCCACATACCTTGTTCTGTTTGTCCTGATATGTGCATTCAAGTCACCCATTATTAACACCAATCCATGTCCTCCTGATTTATCTTGAAGGTCCTGCAAATGCTGTCCAAATGCACTCTTTTCCTCACTATCATAACCCTGTTGAAAGGCATTATGAATACTGCCCTATCCTCAAACTGGAGTTTAATTGCTATGAGTCTCTCACTAATTCTGATGGCACCCCTCATTGTCATCTGAAGCCTCTCCCCCACCAAAATTCCCACACCATGTCTAGTCTGTCCTCCTCCTGGGTAGTAGATTCTGGATCACAAGCCAAGTGGCTTTGCTGCACTGCCCTTCTATCTTGTCATCTGAATACATAGGATGTCCAACCTCCTCCTTACCATCATATCTACTTCCAAGCTCCATTCTGTCAGTGAACCTACAATGAGTGTAACAACTCTTAGTTTAAACTTGGCAGTTTAATTGGTTTTACGCAAATTTTTCAATCAACAGAGCTATCCCAGGTAACCCAAGCTGGGCTGATGAATACAGGCCACTCAATAGCTTATTGATCCAGGGCTGCTGGACTTTATGGTGGGCACACACTGACCAATAGGGGCACATACACCCCTCCCACTGTTAGCATGGGTCTCTTGGGTAGGTTAGAATAGGCCAGGCCCTCAACCCACTTATAACCAGCAAATACTCATGGTTATATGCTGACATTAGTCAACAAAACTGAAACACCTAGAGTCAATGTTTACACCATTGAGTGGCTAGCCCTGATAAGGCTAGCAGCCTTTGATCCATGTTTTCCTATCTTGAGAAAATTGTGCACCCCAGTTGATGCCCAAAGGCGTTTGTCTATACAGCTCTTTCTCCTATAGGGACCATTTAGAGTCTGTGCTGCTGCCAACAACTCCATTCTTGGATGAGTTTGATGTGGAAGCACTTAGCATGTTTTTGAGAGGTATGAGGAACTTCACAGAAACACAATGAGAACATGCAAACTCCATACAGGCATTAGCCAGAGGTCAGGATTGAACCTTGTACCTTGTGAATGGTAGTCAAAGACCTTAACCATTATGACAGCTGGGCATTTGTTCTTATTTGGCATGTTGATTGGTTTTATGTTCAGCTTTCGGTCAATGGAGCTATTCCAGATAACCCAAGATGGGCAACTGAATACCAGCCAGACAGTAGCTTATTGATCTAAGGTTGCTGGGCTTTATGGCAGGCACACAGTGACCAGTTGGGGCACATACTTTACTCCGACTGTAATCATGGGTCCCTGATGTAGGTCAGAGTAGACAATGGACAAGGGCAAAATAGTGCATATTACCTACATTGACCTGGCCAATGCATTTGACACAATACTTCACACTTGCATTGTAGACAAACTCATGAAATTAGGTATAAGCCCCTATGTCACATACTGGATAGCTAGCTAGCTCAAAGATAGGACTCAAGAAGTTAGCTTAGGGGAGTCTACCTCTACAAAAAGGATAGTCACTAATGGAGTTCCTCAAGGCAGGGTTCACTCTTTTTTGATATCTACTTTTCTGATATCAAGGCCAATATCAAGTGCCTCTGGCTGACCAAGATAATTTCAAATTAGGTTCAGTCTTAGAATCCCTCAAAGACACAAATGTCCTTCAAGAAGGCCTGACACAGATCAATAACTGGTGCCAGAGCCATTGTCTAAAACTCAGTGCCAAGAAATGCATAACAATATCCATTGGGAAGATGGCTACCCATGGAAACTACCACATTGATAACTTACCCCTAAGAGTAGACCCAATGGTCAAAGATTTTGGAATGCACATAGACAGTAACCTGGCCTTTGACCATTATGTGTCTGCAGTAGTAAGGAAATCATTCCATGTTGCTAACCTTATAAGCAAGGGTAGGGCATCTAGGTTCAAGAATGTCATTGGTCTTCTGTATTTGGCGCTCATCAGACCAATCATTGAGTACAATGCCCCCTTCAGTATGTACCTGACCAGGCATATGCAACAACTGGAGCATCCTCAGAGGGTCATCACAAAAAGATTATAGGGCATAAACAACATGTCCTGTGTGGACCACCTAAAATCCCTATTTCTGTACTCAAGTTTCCTACATACTCCTGAGAGGTATTTTATGACTGGCCTACAAAGCATCCCACTCTGATGGCCCTATAGCCCATCTACAAAACAAATAGCATCAGAATTACATTCTATGGACCTAAATCTTGTCTGCAACATAGACAGGACATGTTGGAGGGACATGTATGTATCTTTGAAGTGCTCCTTTTGTGGAACAAGCTTCCCATCCATGTGAAGCAGAGTCTTGCCTAACCCAATTCAAGTGTAACTTTGACCAGTGGATAGGGAAGTGGAAATTACCCCTGATCTGGCACCTATGTCTCTATTAGACAGAAGCAGCCTGTGAATGCTTGACAACCTATGCCCAAGCCTACATATAGCTTTAAAATAACCCTAGGGTATCAAAAACTTGTCAGATACATTTTGGGAGGCTTGGTTTGGCTTAAATAAAGTCTCCCCTGGGGTTGTTACCCTATGAACTTATGAACCTGAGTATAGTTTAATTTTTTTTGTTATAAAATGTTTAGGAAACTGCATTTAGTGGCTAGGTTAAGTGTATGTTGTGCTTTTCAGAGTGTGTTTTTTTTGTGGAAATCACTACATTTTAATACTTATCCATTTTACCAGCTGCTGCTGCTGTCAGTGATACCCAGATTTCAGGTTTCATTATTGGCTTTAGCATGGAACAACTTTGCAATTCTTGGCTCTTCCTTCCTCCAGCTACAAAAAGAAGAAAATTTCTAGACAGCCTTTGCTGATTAAGCAGCCTATGAATTTGCCTCAGCCACAGACGGGTGACTCTTCTGTGACCATTTCTGGTTCCTCTGACCACTCATCATCTTCCTTGGTTTGATGTGGTGCAGTCCCTTCAGCCACAATAGATCAAGGGTTAGACATGTCCTCTGGTTATTGGAGTGTCCTTAGTAGGCATGGGAGAACCACTCTTGTCAGTCTCAGATAAAGCAGTGGAATATATCCCTCATTGTAGCTGGACTGAGATGCCTATTCCCCAGTGTAAAGTTCCTGACAGGAATCAGTCTGCTTTCATGGAAATTCCTATTAAGAAAAGCAGAAAATTAAACATTTATCAGCCCATGTCTCAGTTACTTTAGACAGCAGTGGTTTACTGGGCTTATGTCAGGACTTAGTTTAGGCTTTTGACCCCTCTCATTCTGGTTTGACTTGTAAAAGAAAAACACATTTTTGATTTCTGAAGATTCCCTGTATAACGAAAGGGAAATGATTTTTGAGGAAATAGCTTCTGCTTTTTTCTCCTCAGGTGACTGATCTTGAGTCTGAGGAGAATATTTCCTCTAACGGTCCCTTGGAAGGATTTTCTTTTCCTGAAACCATACCTAGGATGAGCCAATTATATCAATGGAAACATAATTTCAGTGCCTTTGCAAAAATGGAATTTCCTGAAGCCACTCCCATTCTTCTTGTACTTTCCTGAAGCCACTCCCATTCTTCTTGTACTTTCCTGAAGCCACTCCCATTCTTCTTGTACTTGCAGCTTTGAGGGATTTTTTATTACAGCCTGTAACATGTCTGACAGCCAACCTGCAGCCAATAAGATGGTAGATAAATTGTATAAGGTTCCTCAGTCTTACAAATGTTTATTTTCTAATCCCATATCTGACTCTGCTGTGATTTCCTTGGTAAATGCTGCTGCAGCTAAACATTTGACAAATTCTAATCCCTCCCACTCTCATAACAATGAGAAAGTATTTAATAAATTTGGGAAAAAGGAGCACACTTCTGCCACACTTATTTTTGGAATTCTTAAATGTCAGGCTTACATATTAAAATTTTTGCTTGCATCATTTGAGAGTATGAAGAAAATTCCTGGAACTTTTCATTGTTCTGAGGAAAAATCTTCTACGCATATACTTATCACTTCTGTGTCTCAAATGACCAAACTCTCTTTGAAGTGTGCTTTTGATTCAGCTGATGCCTCTTCCAGAGAACCTGCTTCTGGAACTGTTATGAGAAAGTATGCATGGTTATGTCCTTAAATTTTACCTGAGGATGTTAAAGCTGAAATTCTGAATTATTTAGATAGGGAGATTGTTTTTGTATAATCTGTTGCTGAGGTCCTTCAAAGGTGTGAAGAGAGAGGGAAAATGATTCAAGGGATGACTCCGATTTTTCAGCCTTCCTTCTTCAAGTCTGTTAAAAGTTTCACACCTACCTTAGCATCATTTTATAAAAGCAAAATAAGCAGACCCAACAAACCTTTGGCAAATAACTATTCAAAAAACAATGACAAGAAGGCCCCCAAAAGAAGGAGGGGGTGCTTCCCAGAAACCAGGACAATCCAACAAGTCCAGATGACTATCTGCAAGTGGCACCCCTTCCCATCCTGGCAAGCCTTTAAATATCTGAAAAACTCTGTTTTTTCATTTCTCTCTTTGGATGCAGGCAAATGGTTCTGAGAGTGTTCCATAAGGGGTACAGACAGCAGTGGGAGTTCCTTCTTTCTTTTGGGGGGATTTTTCCTTATCCACCATATCAAACTTCTTTTTTTCCTCCTGTTATTCAGCACCTGCTGACTTAGGGAATAAAACAACCTGTTCCATTTACTCTGACAGGGAAACATTTTTATTCAAGAATGTTTCTGGGACCAATGGAAAAAGCCTCATGGAAATCAGTGTTAGATCTTTCCATTTTCGATCAGTTTTGAGAGCCCCAAAGTTTAAAATGCTGTTTCTTCACAAGCTATAACATCTGATCATTCCTTTCAGTTCTTTGGTAACTAGATTTATAGGATGCTTATTACCATATGCATATGGTTATAGATTTGAAACATAATCTGCATTACATTTTAGGTTATCAACTGTTTCAAGGGTCTTCCAAAAGTATCTAGCTCCAGTCATAGCCTATAGCAGACTGCAATGTGGTCACACATTTCTTTGTTTAGACAACTTGCTCTGTCGTGTCTAGTCATTTTCAAAGTGTCCATAATCTCTTACTTCGGTAAAAGAATCTCTTCACAGATTGTTTTTTCAGGAGAACATTCAAAATACTTGTTTAACTCCTTCTCATGGGATTGTTTTTTTGGGTGTCTTTTAGATGCATTAGTTTAAAGATCTTTTCTTCCACATGAAAAAAGTATATTTGTATCTAGATCTATTCTGAGTTTTTCCACACAGTTCAGGACCTCGGCAAGGGAATTTCTCTGGGTACCAGGATTCATGACATTCATGATTCTCATGGTTCATTTAACCAGACCTCACATGAGAAAAATTCAACTGTACCTAAATTCTAGATAGTCTCATCATCAACATTCCTTGACATTCCAGATTCCAGTTTTGGGATATGTAAAAATTGAACTGCTTTGGTTGAGAGATCAGTTTTATCTGAATCAGGGTTACCCATTTTCCCTTCCTGCTGTAACTATGGACATTGATTAGGGAGTGATGTCTCTGGGGCTAAAATTACAGGTCTTTGGAACATAAAAGACATGAAAGTGATTAATGTCTCTCATAAATGCTCTAAACTCTCTTAACCATTTGTGGTCCCATGGACTGGTATAAGTGATTACAGACAATACCATTGAGTTGTGGTATATAAACAAATGGGGGGATTCAAATCTTACCCTCTGGTAAGATTATCCTTTTTAGCCTGAAACATTAGTAATTCAGCACAATATTTCTACAGGCATCTTACATCTCATCAGAGCAAAACATTGTGGCAAACAAGCTGAACAGGACCAGGATAGAACCTCTTCAATGGAAATTGAATGAGAAGGTTTTCCAGGATGTGATCCAGCTGTGGAGAATACCTCAGGTAGATCTTTTCACCTCCATTCACAACAAACAACTGGCAAAAGTCTGCTCAAGGATTCCAGGCAAGCAGGCCTGAAAAACATATGCATTTTCATTTCCTTTGGACAAGAATGCTCCTGTATGCCCTTTCACATTTTCCACTAATATCAAGGGTCATTCTAAAGTTCAGAAGGACTCTCCAAAGTTCATTGTGGTGACTCTCTTCTAGCTCAGGCAACAGTGGTTCTCCATTCCTTGAGAAATGGCCAAGAGCAATTACCACAAGCATTCTTACAGACTTGAACTACTTACACAAGACAAGGGTTGTTTGATGTACCCCAAACTGAAACAACTTCAACTAACTGCCTTGATGATAGAGCTTAAATACTTTTTAGGCACATAACTGTATTTTTTGAGGATGTGTTGCAGGTATTAATGGAGGCAAAGAAAACTGTGACTTGGAAATCATATATTACAAAACAGAAAATATTTTCTGTTTGGTGCTGTGATAAGTAGCAGGACTCCTTTAAGCGTAATATTTCTCTTGTTTTACAATATTTGTGAGTTATTTTCCTCTGGCCTTTCTTAGTCCTCTATCAATATTCATTTGTCAGCCATTTTAGCATATCTGTCTATTGATACCCCCTTTCAAGGTATTCCTGTATTAAAATGCTTTTGAAACGTGTTCTGCATACTCATCCACATAGAAAACAGCTGTCTCTTCCTTGGGATTTTAACATTGTTTTTGGAAAAGTTAACTTGCTCCATTTGAACCAGCTCCCCAGGCTGATTTGAGTTTCATAACATGGAAAACAATATTGATTGCTCTGACTTTTGCAAGAAGAGTGTCTGAATTGCAAACTCTCATAATGGGTCAACCTTATTTAATTTTCTTAAAAGATAAGTTTTCCTTTAGAATTAATCCTTCATTTATGCCTAAAGTGGTATCCAGATTTACTTAGAGCAAATCTTTCCATCTCCCTGTCTTCTTTGCAGAACCTAAAAATGAGGGAGAAAGAATTCTTCATACTCTAGATGTCCTTAAACAACTCAAATATTATCTTGACAGAACTAATACTTTCAGAAAAACTGATCAGTCATTAATTTCTTATGGAAGAAAGATAATAGGACGACCTGTGCTAAAGTAGACTGTTTCCAAATGTTTGTCACATGCCATTTGTTTTTTTTTTATACTTGCCATAGCAAGTTAATTCTAGACAGGTTCAATGCACATTTTATTAGGGCTTTGGCTTCATTAGTGGCTTTTTTGGAAAGGGATGGGCTCTAGAAGCATTATAGGGGCAGCAACTTGGTCACTCTTGCATACTTTTACAAACTAGATTTCTCTTCCAGGTCTGTTCTCCAGGAGTTTTTTCACCCTCAACCAATTTGTAAAAAGCTATGGTATTCTACCTATATAGATAAGGCTACTGCAGCAGTGATTAAATGATGAACATAGTATAATTGTGTTAGTAAACAAAATATTGACCACTGTGTAAAAAAAGGACACGTCATGAAAAGAAAAAACGATTTTAATATCGATTGAGCACTTTCAACATTGAAATAAGTCTTCTTCAGAATAAAAAACTTTTCAAAGCACACAATTTTATATAACAAGGACACAAATTACTCAACCAATAAAAATGCTGGACCAGAAAATAATAGATCAAAAGACAGTTGGTTAATAAGGAATGGGAGTGGTCCATTTCTAAGCCTTTAGTATATTCAATAGATAGTCTTGCCATTAGGGGCATCATTAAAAACAACTGGAGGATTTTAGTAGGAAAAAGCGAGATAGAACAGGTAGTGGGTGCTGCCACAAGTTTCATTAATAAAAAGCTAGTAATTTTAAGAAGCTATTAGAAAGCACTAACAATAAGCGTGCCATCAACAGGAGAGGTACTTTCAAATGTCAACACTGTGACACATTGCTGAGGGGTCATATTTTAAGGTCTTTGGAGATAATAAAACATGTCCAGTACCAGACTATTTTAATTGTGACTCCACTTTTGTGATTTATTTGGCTAAATGCTCCTCATGCCATGCATTCTATATAGGAAAAACAAACAGGCAGTTAAGGAAAAGAATGTATGAGCATTCTTATGCTATCAAGGTAAAAAATTTTGGCAATCCATTGGCTAAGCATGTATCAGTATGTGGAAATTAAAAAAAAAATTATTTCACTGTGATTGATCATGCACATGGCAACATAGAAGGGGAACTAATTTTTAGAGGGTTCAAATGTCAGTTGGAATCTAATGCCTGCAACACACCAGGTTTAAACAGTAATGTGAATTATAAGATAGTATTACTATAATAAGTGCATGTAAACATTTTGTTTACAATTTTAGATTACTTTTTGATGCAAGTAATTTCTTTTTAAAGTGGTTGATTGGGTTATGTGTTTTATTATGAAATTGTTTCTTTAAGGAAATGCTTGTTAGATTGATCACAGTGGTCCAGCATTTTTATTGGTTGAGTAATTTGTGTTCTTGTTATATAAAATTGTATGCCTTGAAAAGGTTTTTATTCTGAAGAAGACCCACTTCAAGGTCAAAAGCGCTCAATCGATATTAAAATCGTTTTTTGTTTTCATGATGTGTCCTTTTTTTCACACAGTGATCATTTTGATTGTGTTAGTTTTTTCCACCATGATAGAGGCATTTGGAGTTGTTTTTGCCTTTTCTGTTAGAAAACATACCATAATTGTAGGTGTTCAAATGAATGTCGCTGCAGTAGCTGCTTCCTCTGTCCATCCCCTTTAGTTATTTATTTTTTTGTATGTTTTTTTTTTGTCAGGGTGTGGACATTGAATTTAATTTACCTAACATTGTCCTCTTTCAGGGATCTTACAGCCCTCTTACAGTTGGCATGAAATCCCTGAATGGCTTATGGTC
Organism: Protopterus annectens; assembly: GCF_019279795.1. NCBI lineage: Eukaryota > Metazoa > Chordata > Ceratodontiformes > Protopteridae > Protopterus > Protopterus annectens. The sequence continues at coordinate 388,515,159 of NC_056730.1, read as the reverse complement.
TGGGTGCATGCCCTTAAGCTTTGGCAGCTGTCCGACTGTTATAATTTGTGCAAAATATAACCTGTATAGATAGGACTACTGCAGCAACGATCATCTGAACATCTAATGTTATGGTAAGTTAATTTATTCAGCTATACTTTCTTGGATTGGGAGAATGAGGTGTTACTATAGACCCTCCATCTCCATGGTTGACAGCTTTATCGGCTGGAGGCAGCTGACTGGCCCTACTATGAATGTGCTTGTCAGGATCATGTGGTTGACATTAATGCTGTCAGTAGCCAGGATCACAGCTATGAGCAGGTTAGATATAGGGCCACTGACATTACCCTTGCTGTTGAAAAAACAGGCTTTACAACATGCCTGGGAAGGTAGAGCTATGTGTGTGTGTGTGTGTGTGTGTGTGTGTGTGTGTGTGTGTGTGTGTGTGTGTGTGTGTGTGTGTGTGTGTGTATGTGTGTGTGTGTGTGTGTGTGTGTGTGTGTGTGTGTGTGTGTGTGTGTGCACGTGTGTGTGTGTGTGTGTGTGTGTGTGTGTGTGTGTGTGTGTGTGCGTGTGTGTGTGTGTGTGTGTGTGTGTGTGTGTGTGTGTGTGTGTGTGTGAGATTGGTGGAGCCATCTTTGACAGAGGTAGAGGAGTTTGTAGACTCTTTCAGAGAGGAAACAGCTCCTCACATTCTCATGATGTGGTGTTTGTTGTGTTGTCTCTTGGAGCTGAGCTGCAGTATATTCCAAGAGTATCTATTGGAGATGCCTCAGATGGGTATTGTTATTCTCATATTACATTGTATCAGGGTATGACCTCTATGAGAACTTACATGAGGTAAGGTATTATCCAGTACTGCTACTAAGCAATGCAGTCTTGAATCTGCACTGGAGATAAGGTAGAGGTGATGGCTTATACTTATACTGGGCTTTGTATTGTCTTTGTGTTGTGCTGTTTTCACAGGTGCTTCGATATCTAGCACCATCACCACTGTTGAACTTCCACAGCTCGATATCAGAGAATTACCTGACTAAGATGATGATGGGAGTGATCAGCTGGCATGGACAACAAGGACAGTGTGTGACTGTGTTGGATACAGGGAGTGCACAGACAGGATTTCCTATTCAGGCTATGGGCACAGCCTCTGTGCCTGAGGACATGCAACCAGCACACACCACATAGAGAGGACAGGTTACTGAAGACAACCATAATCAGGGCAGTGTGACATCCCTTATGGGTCAATATGTGTGACATTTTTGATACATTCAGCTGCATAATGGCACAAGGCAGGTCCTCCCAGGCTGGTATGCCATGTGTCAGGCATCATCCATGCAAACAATCTGTCACTGCCTTCACAGATTTTAACTGTTGTGGACATGGATAGCCAAGGTCACAGTCACACAGAATCATCATTACACAGCAAAATCAGATATGGTTGTACCTATGGTCAGGACAATGCACCCTGTGAGGCTGTGGGAGTGTTGGCTCATCAGAGAGATATGCTTAATCTGTCTTCTTTTTCACACAAAACTTCAGGAAAATCACTTTCTTGGCGATTAAGTGGAAGTACTTTAACTTACAGCACACAGCAGCTTCTGGAAATTAAGCATTAACTGTTTCATACTGCTGGATAGATTCCCTGCAGTCAGCAGAGTTCCTGGGGCCTACTACACTCACAGAAATATTGGAGCTGTTTATTTTAACCCACCATGCCTTAAAGTGCCTAAAGCATGAGACAGAAGGTTCTGGAACACTCAGGACAAGTCACAAGAGGAAAATATGTCAGAGAACCAGAAAAAGAAGCTGCAGAGCTGAAGTTGCTGCAAAGCTGAAAACTAATCCTCACAGGCCTGCTCTGCCTTCAATACTGCTAGCAAATGCATGCTTGCCGGACAGTAAAATGGATGACCTGAGGCTGGAGCTCTGCAACAAAAATAAGGTGAGAAATACCTGTTTATTGATGACTACTGAGACATGGCTGCATAGCAAGATCAATAATATTTCTGTTAGCTTAGAAGGTCCACACTCTTTTGTGCAGACAGATGCAAGCTTTGTGTGGAAAGCCCAAGAGAAGTGGAGTCTGCATCTATGTAAATGAAAGATGGTGTAAGAACTGTGAGTTTGTTCAGTTACATTTCTCTGATAATCTAGGGTTCCTGTCCTTAAAATGCAGACCCTTTTATTGTACCTAGAGAGCTAAATGGAATATATGTAACTTTGGTCTACATTCTACCCAGTGCAAACACTACTGAGGCCCTGAGCAATATTTATAACTCTGTCTGTGAGCTGCACAAGAGAAACTCAGACTTTGCACACAAGCCTGCTGGTGATTTTAATAAAGTGGATCTGAGAAAGGTGCTACCCCACTAATATCAATTTGTAGGTTTTCCTACAAGGGATGCAAACATTCTGGACAAGGCATATTCCAACATCAAGGGAGCCTACAGAGCAATACAAGAGCCTAACTTAGAAAGCTGTGACCATCTTACCATCATGTAATACAACAACCTAACTTAGGAAGCTCTGACCATCTTACCATCATGCAATACAATAGCCTAATTTAGGAAACTCTGACCATCGTACCATCATGCTTCTACCAGACTACAAACCAACTCTGATCAGAGAAAAGCCCACAGTTAAGCAGATCAGGGTCTGGCACGAGGGGCTTTGGAATCTCTCCAAGACTGTTTTGATAGTATCTGCTGGGACATTTTCAAAGAAACAGCTACATCAAATGGACTGGTGAATATAGATGATTACACAAAAGCAGTAATAGCTTACGTCACTAAGTGTGTTGATGTCTCTGACATCAAAAGCATCACAATCAGAGTAAACCAAAAGCCATGGCTCAACAACAAAGTCTATGTTGTCTCACTGTTCTGAGAGACTGATTGGCAAATATACAGAGCTGAGAATATTTTTTAGGTTTTAAAGTTTGTACTGTTAGTTGTTGCTTAAATCTCTGTTGAAACAGTTTTCCCCACCCACCCCCATTTTCCGCTGTGTCTTCAGTTGGTATAGTAACAGCTGCATTCAAATTGCTGGAACCTGTGTTCTGAGAGACTGCCTTACAGATTATCTGCAATTATACAGAGCTGAGTATATATTTTTTTTGGTTATAGAGTTTGTTAATTTTTGCTTAGATCTGTGTTGAAACTGTTGTCTCACTGTTCTGAGAGACTGATCGGCAAATATAGAAAGCTGAGGATATTTTTTTGGTTTTAAAGTTTGTACTGTTAGTTGTTGCTTAGATCTCTGTTGAAACTGTTTTGTCCCACTCACCCTCCGTATTTTTGGTTTGTAGTTTAAATTTGGTGGCTTTTGCAGTTGCCTGCCCCACTGTAGATTTGATCTGGGACACTCCCCCAGTCCCATCTCTTTACCACATTCTACCTAATAAACTCTTTCTGTACTTGCTTTTAGTCCTTTTTAATTTAATTGCAGTTTTTAAACTGTGTTTGGTCTAATATTGCTGCATACTCAAGTGTGCTAGCTTGCACTGCATGTGAATTGTTTTTTACTACTGTTTTTGCTACTATTCTATAAAAAAAAAAACTGTAAGCCTGTTTCCTACCTTACCTGTAACTAGTGTTCCAGATACAGATTTGCTGTATCCAGGACTGTATGTAAGCTTCTGAGCCCCCCCAACCCTTTCTGTGTTGGAGGGAAGCCTTCTAGCTTATCAGTGGGAGTGGTAAGCACTAGGTAACCTGTCTACCACATAAGGAGTGGTTCTGGCCCAGAAATTGTAGTTATTGGCCGTTTGGGCAATCTCTTGCATATCTCTCAACTTTCTGATTTGAAAGCCTGCATTTGCACTTGTTTCTGTCCTGTAACTCGTCTAGTGCAGATACAGATTCTTAGTTTTAGCACTTAAATTTGCTTGTTCATGCTCTGCACTTGTTCAGAACTTGTAAGCACTAAATAAGCTGCTAATTACTATAGCACTCAATCTTCCTCATTACCTAGAGGAAAACAGTTTTTGTACTTACTTTTCTCACTTGCTTAGAGAAAAACAGCTCTTGTACTAACTTTCCTCAATTATCTAGAGGAAAATAGTTTTTTATGCAGGCATGTCCAAGGGTCAGCTCCCAGTGTTCTCTCCTGTACATCTGATGAATCTGGGCATCTTGGGGCAATGTAGAAATTGCCTCATGTACACAGACAACCCTCTTCTCCTACCACCCAACACTACAACCTGTGAGAAATGCACTTATCTAGCCAAACTGGAGGTAAAGCTCTCTCAAACCAAGACTGAACTTGACAGTCATGAGGAGAAGGTAAACATTTGCACCACATCACATTCATCACATAGTCTCACTAAATCTACACAACTAAAATCCACACACAGTAACACAAAAACATTTGCGGAGGCTCTCAGTCATAATCTGTCTAAGCAACAGAGACCTCCAAAGCAGAAACGCAAGCAACCTCCATCCCCCAATACAACCCAAATGGCACATAGCCCACAGACTCAGTGTGCCACTCAACCACAGCCAATAAGGCAAAACAACGTACCCAACACACTAGTCATAGGTGACTCTATAGTCAGGCATACTGATGTCTCACTCAACAGGTTAGACAAGGAGAAGGTTACTGTCAGCTGCCTGTCGGGTGCCAGGATCCGCCACATAACCCACGCACTCAGGTCACTCCACACCAAGTACAAATATGACTCTGTCATTGTCCATGTTGGTGTGAATGACCTGAGACGTACCTCCCTGGACTACATGAAAAGAGACATGGAAGAGCTCTCCGATATTGTAGCCCAGGCAGGTATGACCCTAGCCCTGAGTAGCATTCTGCCATCGCCCAGAATGATACCGCAGTACAAGGACAAAATGATTGACTTCAACAATTGGTTAAGTTTCTAGTGTCATTCTAAGGGGATCCAGTATCTGTCTGCTTGGGATGACATGGTCGACAGACCACGATGCTTTGCCACAGATGGTCTGCACCTGTCACCCCTGTCACCCCTGGGATTCCAGATACTGGCTAAGGCTCTTACTGCCCCTATAGTGCCTTTTTTAGGCAGTGTTCAAATAACAAATTCAGCACCCTAACAGGAACAGGCAAACAAAAACTGAAGGTAATGCTACTCAATGCTAGAAGTCTAAATCTCAAAATGCACTCACTCGAGGCACTCCTTAAAATGGAGAACATTGATATCTGTGCAGTGACTGAGACCTGGTTCAAGTCTCCAGAGAGCACCCCTGCACTACCAGGCTATAACTCATACCACACTTTTTGGCCATGTAACCTGGACTGAAACACCAAAGGTGGAGGTGTGTCCATATTCATTAAGGATATCCACACCTCCAGGCTAGTTGCTCAGCATAATGCATCCAAAGTTATCCAAGTGCAACTAACTCTGGGCAAAACTGCACTCCAAATTGTAGCTTGCTACAGATCCCCCACCATGCCCCAGGATTCCCACTCCTCTTTTCTTGATGTACTGGAAAATATTAGGGTTCAACCAAACACCATAATAATGGGCGACTTGAACTACCCCACCATTAACTGGGAAAACTACTCGTGTACCAACTCCTTAGCTCAACGCTTTCTGGAATTCATAAACTCTAATGCCCTAGATCAACTTAACCACACCCCCACCAGGGGCAACAATATCCCAGACCTAGTCATTACCAACATGAGTCACCGGTGTTCCACACCTGAAGTCAACTCCTCTTTGGTCCGATCCGACCATAAGCTTATCACCCTTGATATCCTCATCCCGCCCCCACCCCCCATTAAGGAAACCACAGTAAAAATTTTCTCCAAAGCCAACTTCATGCTTCTTAAGACAGAACTGGTGAACTTCATGACACCCATGCAGATGGACAATACAGTTACAACTGCTGAATCCTACACAAATGCACTCTGTAAGCACTTACAAGAGTGCATGGATTGTGCTATCCCAAACAGAACCAAGACACTATACTCCATAAAAAGGAAGCCAATCTGGTGGTCCCCTGCCATAAACAAACTTTACAACAGAAGGAAGAAACTGTTGTAAAAGAGAGTAAAATCCCATGAGTGGAGGAGCTCCCTGGTCAGCTTCAGTAAGAAGCTGAGATCCCTTATAAGATCCTCCAAAGCTAGCTACGAAAACAAAATCACCACTAAATCCAATGACAACCACAAAGCATTCTATAGCTATGCCAAGAATCTAGATGGCAACACCCAGATCTACTCTGAGTTACAGCACAAAGGCATGAAAATTAAAAGAACCAACTGATATTGCCAACATCCTGGCAGATCGGTTCAGTGCTAACTTTACCCCACTCTCACCTCCTAAAGGGCCCATATCTATACAGGAAGAATGCAGAGTCCCTGTAATCACAACTACGCAGGTAAAAACTGCACTCTCTAAAGCCAAAAACACAGCATCCATGGGACCGGACAACATCCCAGGCTGCGTTTTACACAAACTTCAGAATGAACTGGCTCCCCACTTAAGCACCATGTTCAATAATAGCCTCGCATCAGGCTTTGTGCCCACTGAATGGTGCACAGCAACAGTTATCCCACTCCACAAAGGGGGAGCCACCACTGATCCCAGGAACTATCGACCTATTAGCCTGACGAGCCTGGTCTGCAAGGCCATGGAATGTATCATCATGGAACTCATAAACAAAGACAATGGTAACCTCCAAACTCTGGATCCCACCCAGTTCAGGTTTGTGAAAGGCAAATCATGCCGATCGACTTCTTTGAGGCAGTCACCAAAGCCGTGGATGAGGGTAAGGTGGTTCACACGGCCTATCTTGACCTCGCCAAGGCTTTTGACACCATCCCCCATTCTGGAATTATAGCTAAACTCACTAAACTAGGTATAAATCCCTACGTCACAAGACGGGTTGCCAACTGGCTCACTGACAGAACCCACACTGTAAAAATTGCAGACTCCAAATCTGACCTTAAGGCAGTGACAAGTGGAGTGCCACAGGGATCCATCCTGGGACCTCTCCTGTTTGGTATCTACTTCTCTGAAGTACAGGCTAACACAGAAGGCCTCTGGCTGATGAAGTTCACAGATGACTGCAAACTAGGAGCCATAGTCAAGTCCCCTAATGATGTGGACATCCTACAGAAGGGCCTCACTGAGACAGATGCCTGGTGTCAGAGCCATGGCCTCAAGCTCAATGCCAAAAAGTGCAGTGGTAAAAACTCTGTACCCATGAACTACCACATAGGCAGCAATCTACTTAACACCGAATGCATGATAAGAGACCTTGGGACCCAGGTGGACAGTAGTCTCTCCTTTGATAGCCACATTGCCACAGTAGTCAGGAAGTCCTTCTACATGGCACACCTCATCATAAAAGGGTTCTCATCCAGGAAAAAAGAGGTCATTGTTCCCCTCTACTCGTCACTCATTAAACCCATTATAGAGTACAACGCCCCTTTTTGAATGTACCTCACAAGACATCTGCAGCAGCTGGAAAGGCCACAGAAGTACCACACAAAGAGGATTACTGGCCTCAAACAAATGCCCTACACTGATCGCCTCAAAAAACTCCAGCTTTACTCCATAGCATATCGCCTACTCCGAGATGATCTCTGCCTAACATATAAAGCTATGTCAAACCCAGAGCTGTTGGACATGCTACACCTAAAGAAATACCAATCCCTCCAAGCTACACACTCTAGGGACCTAAACCTTGTCACCACAATAAACAGGACATGCTGGAGGGATAGATTCCTGTTCCAGAGACTTCCTATACTCTGGAACAAGCTACCCATCTATGTCAAGCAAAGTTCTTCATTAGCACTCTTCAAGAAAAATCTTGATGAGTGGATGGAAAATAGGAAATACACCCCGGGGATCACTTATGTGTCTCTGCTGGACAGTGGCACAGGAAAATAACTTTCTTGGGTGGCGTAAGCTATGGTACCTTGCTGGCTAGGCTTATGTAGGCCCTTGGGCCGATAGCCTAGTACCTACCTATGAACCTATGAACCTATGATCTCCTGAAGACAAGAAATGCAGCATTCAGGACCAAGGAAAAGAAGGGTCTCAGGGAAGCTAGAACAAACCTAAAAAGGGGAATTAAAGAGGCCAAGAGGGAATTGGGAAAGAAATTACAAAGTCATTTTGCAGACATGAAGGACAGCAGGAGTTTCTGGCAAGGCATGCAACAGATTACTGACTATAAAACCAGGTCAGCTGCTCAGTGTGAAGACAAAGTTGAATTCCTGGACAGGTTGAACTCCTTCTTTGACAGATTTGAAGAGAAGAACAATGTGGCTGCTACAAGGTTACCTATTAACTAGGAGGAGGGGGTGCTCAGCCTTAATTCCAATGAAGTGAGATCTCAGCTTAAGAAGGTGAACCCCAGGAATGTTGCTGGTCCTGGTAAAATACTGGGCAAAGTAATTGAAGGCTGTGCAGATTAACTATGCTCAGTTCTAACTGATATTTTCAACACCTCCCTTATTCTTGGCAAAGTTCCGTCTTGCTTCAAGGTGACAAATATTGTCCCTCTACCCAAAAAAAGCTAATCCAGCCTGCCTGAATGACTACAGGCTGGTTGCTCTGACTTCAAATGACATGAAATGCTTTGAGATGCTAGTAAAAAATGTGTCGGCAAACCTTCCATCCACCTTTGACCCTCTATAGTTTACTTATCGGGCTAAGAGTTCCATTGCGGATGCTATTTCAATGGCTCTCCACCTCTCACTTGATCATCTGGAGGGAAGAAACAACTACGTCAGGCTGTTGTTTATTGACTTTAGTTTGGTATTCAGTAAAGTTGTTTCAATGCAACTTATCGACAAGCTTGTACATCTTGGAGTTAGCAAGCTCATGTGCAACTGGATCCTTGACATCTTGATGAACAGACCGCAGAAAACATGTGTAGACAACAACACCTCAGGATGCATAATACTCAACACTGGTGTTCCTCAGGGTTTTGTGCTAAGCCTTCTGTTGTTCACCATCCTCACCCATGACTGTTCTGCAAAATACAACATCAATGACATCATTAAGTTTGCAGATGATACTACAGTTGTGGGCCTCATCAAAGAGGAGGATGAAAGAGCTTACAGAGGTGAAGTCTAGTCATTGATTGACTGGTGTGCTAAGAAAAACTTTGACCTGAATGTCAAGAAAACAAAATGGTGGTGGTGCTGCGGTAGCGTTGTCGCCTCACAGTAAGATGCTGTCCTGTTCGATTCTCAGTTAGAGTGTCTTCTGCGTGGAGACATGCGTGAATGGGCGTACCTTCGTTGAAGGTTGTATGTCAGGGCTGGTAACTCGGTATGTAAAAATCAACTACCAATCATTAGCGGACCAGAGTTCCACTGTGGCGACCCCTAACCGGGAAAAGCCAAAAGACACAACAACAACAACAACAACAACATAGACTGGAGGAAAAGGTCAACCACACACTCACCACTCACGATAAATGGTGAAGAGTTGGAAAGAGTCATATCTACTAAATTTTTAGGGGTGCACATTTTGGAGGATCTCTTTTGGACTGTGAACACTGAACAGTTGATCAAAAAACCACACCAACATCTGCACTTTCTCAGAAGGCTCAAACAAACAAAACTCCCACCTACTGTTCATCACATTCTACAGAGGAGCAATTGAGAGCATTCTCACTAGAAACTTCACAGTTTGGTTTGGGAACAGTACAATAGCAGAAAGAAAGAAGATACAGAGTGGTGTGAGTTGCTAAAAAGATCATGGGCACCAACTTACCATCAATCCAGGATCTCTTCACAGCAAGAAGCATTAGATGTGCATCCAAAATAAGTCATGATCCCTCTCACCCTGCACAAGGCTGATTTACACAACTTTCTTTGGGCAAGATATTGCAGTATCTGCTGCAAGACCACCAGATACTTAAACAGCTTCTACCCAACAGTGTTGAGACTTATAAACTCTGATACCAGCCACTGATTATTTAGTCAGTAATCATTCACAATATGTAGCTCAGCTGAAAAGTATGCAATATCTTTTTTTTTATTCTTTGATGTAGCAATATATATATTTTTATTAATGTGCAATTGCCTGCTGTTTGTTTGATGCAGATGAACAAAGGAGGACAATCTTTCTATGTGCAATCCTACTCTGTCATGCTGCTATGTACAGTATTCTTCTTATGAATGTCTAGGGGGGGGGGTAGTGTGATTTTGCTGTTATTATTGGTTTATTTATCCTTCTGGGGGTTTTGTATTGAATATCTTTTTAAAATTTAAATGTTATACTGTTGTTCTTGCTATCCTTGCTTCTTATGCACTCTCTGGTGAGTTGATACTAGGAATTTTGTTTAAGCTGCACTTGTGTAGTCCTAAATGACAATAAAGTTTACTTTGACTTTGACTCTGAATGTTGGTGCCATGGAGTCCTAACTATGATCAGATAACACTGGGCCACAAAGAGTGATGATATACACCACCATGGCATGTAGTGGCAATAATAACCTGTTGCATATATACATTAACTAATGCTGTGGCAACTCATAGCATTTTCCCTCAGTTTTCCCGTATAAACATGAAGATTTGGCTGGAGTCATTACCAATAGTGTTAAAGCACCACGTTACGCTATTTATACATTGCTGAATTGCTCAGCCATCTTATTTACCTCATTTGCATACATGGATTCCCTCATTTTAATATTGTTGCTTATTAGCATCTGCTAAGTCCATTAGCATATACTGTGAGCAGCTCTGCTGTTTGGCTTCCACTGCTTGTACCGAGTATGCGTCTGAATTGCACACGCCCTATGCATAGTCACTCATTGCAGACAATCGCCTACTACAATACAGATAATAGGTTCATAGGTTCATAGGTTAATACTAGGCTATCTGCCCTAGGGCATTTATAAGCCTAGCCAGAGTTGTGTGGCTTTCACCACCCCTTAGGTTGAAGAATACTATACCCATTAGTTTGCCGTGCCTCTGTCCAGCAGTGATACAGAGATGATCCTCGGGGTAAACCTACAATCTCCCATCCACTGGTCAAGATTCCTCTTGAACAGAGCCAGCGAGGTGCTCTGTCTCACATGGATCGGGATTCTGTTCCACAGCATAGGGAGTCTATGGGTGATGAATCTGTCCCTCCAGCACGTCCTATTTATATCCGTGTTGAGGTTTAAGTCTCTTGCTCTTGTGGCTCTGGTGGATTTGGATTTTTTGAGGTGGAGCATGTCCATTAATTCCGGGTTGGACATGGCCTTGTATGTCAGGCACAGGTCACCTCTGAGCGGACGGTATGCGACTGAATAGAGCTGGAGTTTCTTCAGTCGGGCAGCATATGGCATATTTTTGAGCCCCTTTATCCTTTTGGTGAGGAACTTTTGGGGTCTTTCCAATTGCTGCAGGTGTCGGGTAAGATACATTTCGAATGGGGCATTGTACTCAATCATTGGTCTGATAAGTGAAGAGTACAGGGGAACAATGACCTCCCTTGATCTGGATGTGAATCCCTTCATAATCAGGTGGGCAATGTAGAATGTCCTCCTAACCACTTTGGCAATGTGAGTGTCAAAAGAAAGGTTACTGTCAACTTGGGTCCCCAGGTCCCTGATAACCTCTTCTGTGCTTAATGGATTGCCACCTATGTGGTAACTTGGGGTTACCTTGTTTTTACCAAAGGGTATGACTATACATTTTTTGGCGTTTAGCTTAAGGCCATGGCTCTGGCACCAGTTATCCATTTCTATGAGACCTCTCTGAAGGATATCTGTGTCTGATGGATTTTCAACTATGGCGCCCAGTTTGCAGTCATCTGCAAACTTTGTCAGCCACAATCCTCCTATGTTTGCCTGCACTTCCGAAAAGTAGATGCCGAACAAGAGGGGGCCCAGGACTGAGCCCTGTGGGACACCACTTGTGACCGGCTTGGAGTCTGACATGGCACCAGCAACTCTAACCCTGTGGGTTCTGTCCTTGAGCCAGTTTGCAACCCATCTTGTGACATATGGGTTTACATTTAAGCTGGTGAGCCTTTCTATGATACCCGAGTGGGGTATTGTGTCGAAAGCTTTTGCAAGGTCAAGGTAGGCTGTGTGAACTGCCTTACCCTCATCAATGGCCTTGGTGACTGTTTCAAAAAGTCGACCAAGTTCAAGAGGCATGATCTGCCCTTGACAAAGCCGAATTGGGTAGGATCCAATGTCTGTAGGTCCCCTATGTCTTTATTTATGAGTTCCATTATGATCCTCTCCATAGCTTTGCAGACCAGGCTTGTTAAGCTTATGGGGCGGTAATTACCAGGGTCCGTAGAAGCACTGCCTTTGTGGAGTGGGACCACAGTTGCCGTACGCCACTCTTTGGGTACGTATCCTGTGGTAAGGCTAAGATTAAACAGCAGCCTTATGTGTGGGTTTAGTTCCTCCTTGAGTTCATGTAGCACACAGCCAGGGACACCATCCGGTCCCATTGATGCTGTGTTTTTAGCTTTAGAGAGAGCAGCTCTCACCTGGGCATTTGAGATGATTGGGAGGCTACACTCTGCTGGGATAGATATTTCTTCTTTTGGGGGGAAGGGAGGGGAGAAATTTTCACTGAACCTGTCTGCCAGTATGTTTGCAATGTCTGTGGGTTCAGTGATTTTTGTATCATTTTGGACTAATTCTGAGCATATCTGGGAGTTTCCACCCAGATTTCTAACATAGCTAAAGAAGGCCTTATGATTGTCTTTTGAGTCCTTGGCGATTTTTCTCTCAAAGTTGGCCTTGGATGATTTTATGAGTGATCGTAGTTTTTTACTAGTATTGATCAGAGATGTCTTCCCTTTTAGGGATTTTGCTCTATCTTGTAGTAGCTTTCTCCTCTTGTTGTAAAGTTTGTTTATGGCTGGGGTCCACCAGATCGGGCGCTTGCCTTTGGTGGAAAGGGTCTTGATTTTATTTGGGATTGCTTGATCCATGCAATCCTGGAGGTGCTCGTAGAAAGCATTTGTAAAGGATTCAGCAGCGTGGGATGTGGTTTCCAATGGCTCAGGGGCCTTGAAGGATACCACACCAGTCTTAAGAAGTGTGAAGTTGGCTTTTGAGAAGTTCTTCACTGTGGTCTTTTTTGTGGGGGGGGGGGGCGGGATGTGGATCTCCAGTGAGATTAGTTTATGGTCTGATCTCACCAATGAGGGATATATTTCCGGTGTGGAGCATTTTGTCCCCATGTTTGTGATGATCAGGTCTAGTATATTTTCACCTCTTGTGGGAATGGTGACAAGTTGTTCCATAGCATTTGAGTTTATGAACTCCAGGAACCTTTGGGCTAGGGTATTGGGGCTTGAGTAATGTTCCCAGTCTATGTTTGAGTAGTTGAAGTCACCCAATATGATGGTGTTTGGAGAGACATTTATACTCTCCAGTGTCTTCAGGAAGGCTGTGTGGGGTTCCTGAGTCTGAGAGGGTGGCCTGTAACATGCTACAAACTGTAGAGCAGTTTTGCCTATGGTTAATTGCACCTGAATGGTCTCTGATGCTTCGTGAGTTGCCACCAGCCTGGAGGTGTGGGTATCCTTGATGAATATGGATACACCCCTCCTTTTGTGGTGCAGTCCGGGTTTTGGGGCGGAACGCATGATATGAGGTAAAACCTGATAGTGCTGGGGTGCTCTCAGGAGCCTTGAACCAGGTTTCAGTCACAGCACAGACATCGATGTTCTCCATACTGAGGAGGGCTTCGAGTGCATCTTGAGATTTAGACTTCTGGCATTGAGCAGCATTACCCTTAGTTTTTTTCCATTATTGTTTTCTAGGGTGGTGGGTTTAGAATTTGAGCCTTGTCTAAAAAGGCACTATGGGGGTGGCAAGAGCCTTTGCCAATATCCGAAACCCAGGGTGACAGGTGCAAGCCGTCCCTTGTGAAGCAGCGTGGCTTGTCAAGCATGTCATTCCAGGCAGACAGACATTGGATCCCCTTAGAATGACAACAGAAATTAAGCCAATTATTAAAACTGATCATTTTGTCTCTGTATTGTGGCATCATTCTTGGTGAAGGTAGGATACTGCTCAGGGTCAGGGTCATACCAGCCTGGGCTACATAATCTGAGAGCTCCTTTATGTCTCTTTTCATGTAGTCCAGGGAGGTACGTCTCAGGTCATTCACACCGGCATGGACAATGACTGAGTCATACTTGTACTTGCTGTGGAGTGACCTGAGTGCTTGTGTTATGTGGCGGATTCTAGCGCCGACAGAATGTTTCTGAAACGCAGCATTTTTCTTTTTTTCAGATTTGCAGATTGCAGCAAGGACCTGACAGAAATATTTGATGGAGGTTTAGATTAATCAGTTATGCTTGGGAGCAACAGATTCAATTTTTCATAGTGCTAATAGTTTTCAGATATTTCATGTGAGCAAAATTGCTGTTTAATAACCTTAAGTAAGCTGGTAAATGGATCCATCAAATAAATGTTCCATTCTAAACTGTGGTTTAGATTAATCAGTTATACTTGGGGGCAACAGATTCAATTTTTCATAGTGCTAATAGTTTTCAGATAATTCATGTGAGGAAATTTGCTGTTTAATAACCTTACGTAAGCTGGTAAAGGGATCCATCAAATGTTCAAGCATTTTGTTTTCAAACATACAATCCATTGGCCTCAAAAATCTTGATCAGAAGTATATATTATATTAAAGTTATGTACTCACCATAATGATGCATCTGTGTTGCCCGTTTTCATTCTTCCTCAGTGTATGGGTCTCAGATCTGATCCTTGGATCCAACTCAGCCAATCTATTTAGATTCTTGGATCTGACTCTTGAGCTCCTCCCTTTAACCATAATGCCCCTTGCTTGCCAGATTATCTCAGATCGAGTTTGCTGCTGCTAAATATGCTTGAAGGCATAAATACGTATAATAATAATGATAACAAGAAACAGAGTAGGGGGGCTCAGACTGGGAACAACGGTCCTCATATACCTTATCAGGTCACTCCCAAAGGATAAGGATAGGGGAAGGAACGTGGGGAGTTGAGGAAGAATGAAAATGGGCAACACAGATGCATAGTTATGGTGAGTACATAACCTTTATAACTGATGTTGTCATTTTCATTCATTCCTCAACGTATGGGACACAGTCCCCAGCTACAATAATCTTGGGTGGCCCCCATGGAATGATATTCCGGAGAACCATGGAGTTGAAAGTAGCTCTTTTTCTGGATATGATGTCCAACTTGTAATGAGCAATAAATGTATGAGAACTGGACCAGCTGGCTGCAGTACAGATATCATCAGCTGAGGCTCGGTCCCAAAAGGGGGACGATGTAGCCATGGATCTAGCTGAATGAGCCTTTGGGGATTTATGTAAGGCCAATCCTCTTAGAGAATATACAAAAGACATGCAATCTGTTATCCATTTAGCTAAGGTAACTTTAGATATTGGTTTTCTCAATTTATTTTTAGCAAAGGAAGCAGACAGTTGATCATTTTTTTGAAATCCTTTTGTTCTATGTAGTTAAAAATGAAGTTGTCTATGTACATCTAAAAGATGTAGCATGTATTCTCTCTTATTGTCAAATTTTGGAAAGAGACTGGTAAACTGTTTACTTGATTCATGTTAGACTCAGAAATAACTTTTGACAGGAAGGAAGGGGTTGTATATTAAGGACACTCTGTCTTTGTGAAAAACCAAATAAGGCGGTCTTGAGTAGAGTGCTTGGAGTTCAGAAACTCACCTTGCAGACATAATGGCAATAAGAAAAATTGGTTTCCAAGAGAGAAATTTTAGGTCTGACTTAGTCAAAGTTTCAAAGGGAGATTGGATTAGTCTTTAATAAAACAGCAACATTCCATGGTGGAGTAGGGTCACTTAGTGGAGGTTTAAGCAGAAAAATATGCTTCATAAAGGACTTACAAATTTTAAAAGATGCTAGGGGGAAGACATTATGTCCTATGTAGTAATTAGAGATGGCAACCAGCTGGACTGTTATGGTGGAGAAACTGGCACCACCCTGGAAAACTGAAGCCAGAAAATCTAGTACAGCAGTTATCGGAGCTGTAAAGGGATCCAGTTTTCTTTGTTCCATCCAATATAAAAATCTCTTCTATTTATTCTTGGAAATCTTTCTGGTGTTTTGAGATGAGGATAAAATGTGACAAATTGGAGAGGGAAGCCTGGACTGTCTAGACATCATCAGAATTGGAGAAACCATACAGTTAACTTGAGGTCTTGAATGTCCAGACGAATCATTCCTGATCGATGTGATAGTAGATATGGACTGGGGTTCAGTGTCCAAGGAGGACATAGAAGATGAGACCATAGGAATGGCAACCACACCTGCCGAGGCTAGAAGGGGGCTATGAGAATTACCTTGCTCTTCAACTGTTGTGCTTTCTGGAGAAATTTTGGAATTAAAAGGAGGGGAGGTTAAGCATACAGGAGACTGGGGGGTCAAACATGGACTAGAGCATCTTTCAGTGACTCCCCCTAAGGGGGAATTAGGGCAAAGAACCTGCTGCACTTCTTGTTGAAGGGAGATGCAAAGAGGTCACAGCAAAGTTGTCCCCAGTGATGAAAAATCATTTCCATCACAGCAAGATTGAGAGACCACTTGTGCAGCATCAGGAAGGTTCTGCTGAGCTTCTTGGCTAAAATGCTGTATTTCACTAAGAATGTGCATTGCCACAAGAAAGCAGTTGAAAGAGCTCACCCACTGCCAGACTCTCATTGTTTTTTGGCAAAGAGGATACGATTTGGTTCCCCCAGTTTGTTGATGTACCATGCCACTGACATATTGTCTGTCTGGATAGCAACCATACCTAGAGGGAGACAGTTATGAAAGGCCTGCAATCCTAATAGAACCACTCCCATATCTAAGACACTGATATGCAAATTGGTCTCTTCTGGGGACCATGTACCCTGAATGGTCCATCCCAAGAAATGCCAGCCCTCCCCAGTTGGGAGGTGTCCATGGTCAGTGTAGCCTTCGGGGGAAGAAAGATAAATGTGTGTCACTGGCAAAGCTCATTGGACTTGATCCACAAAAGTAGGGAATACTTGCACACTTGTGAAATCTTTATAGGAAATTTCAAAGGATGCCAAAGCATCGACCATTGTACTGATAGAGTCCATTGGAGAATTGTCATGTGAAAGCGAGCTATAGGTAATAGGGTGATCACTGCAGCCATCAAACCTAATGCTTGAAGAACCAGTCTTGCAGGAGGAGAGGGATGTCTAGAACCTAACTGACATGCAAGCTTAGGGAATGAATTCTGCTCTGGGGTAAGAATGCAAACTGTCTGACTCTGTGCAGATGAACTCCTATATACTCAAAGGCATGAACTGGTTGAAGTTGGAACTTGGAAAGATTTACTGGGATTCCTAGGAATAGACACACCTGGAGTAAGTAATCTCTGGCCTTTTGTAGAAGATGCTTAGTTGGTGTGGAAAGCAGCCTGTCATCTAGATAAGGAAACACTCTGAATCCATGCAGTCTAAGATGAACCACCACCGCTGCCATTTATTTGGTGAGCATCCTGGGGGCTGTGGTAATTCCAAAGGGCAGGCCTCTGTACTGGTAATGACTGGCTCCCAGCTGAAAGTGCAGATATCTTTGAGAGCATCTGTTTATTTTCATATGATAGTATGCATCTTTAAGATCTATCAAGATCATCCAGTCGTCCTTATGTAGGAAAGGTAGAATGGACTGAACTGTGACCATCCAGAACTTGGAGTTCTTCGCAGGTTGATTTAAATGACTGAAATCTAGAATGGGTCTCAGGTTCCCTAATTTCTTTGGGACTAAAAAGAACCTTGAGTAAATTCTGGATCATACTTGGTCTGGTGGGACCTTTTGGATAACTGTCTTTTCTAGCAGCTTTTGAACTTCTAAGGCTGCTAACGCCCTCTGATTGGGTGGAACATCAGGATGATGTCTCATTTGTTAGGGGTTTTGTGAAAAGGGGAATGAAGTATCTTTGGGATATGAATCTTTGCACCCCAGAATCTCTTGTGATGGGCATCCAGGCATCTGGGTGCAAGGAAAAGTGCCTCTGACTGTCTCCAGAGAAAAAACATTGGCAACCTTTCAGGATTGCTGAAAGGGCCTGTCTGAGAAAGAATCTCAAGGCCCTTGGTAATGCAGACCCACTCTGCTGCAAGGATGGCATATTCCATTATTATTTCTCCTCTGTCTCTGGGAGAAAAATCCCCATGTGAGTCCTGAAAAGGTCCTTGAATTTTTCAGAACCACATCCTACCACCACACTAATCTATAGAAAAAGGTCTTTGTGGGGTAGAGAAATGGATTCCAACAGCAGACAAGGTCTCTCCATCTTGCACATTGCTGAAAAATGTGTCTTTAACTGTGGGCCCAAACAGGCAAGATCCATCAAAAGCAGCATTGATGAAATATTATTTAAGGGGCTCTATAAAGTCACACAGTCTCATCCACGCATGTCTCCTGACAGCTATGCCTGAACCAGCAGCTTGTGAGGAACCTTCAGCAGCATGAGATGTTAAACTTATGGATACATTGGATATAGATAGGGTGTCCAGTTGGGAGGAGTAAGTTTTCTCTTTCTCTGCTGACATGGACCCTGGGGTAGACCTAAAGAGTTCCTTGATCACGTTCTTCTGTAATCTAGTAAAATGTGCCAGGTACTTAAGCGACCGCGAGATGAAGTTTGCTGAAGCATAAATATGCTTTCCAAATCTGTCCAATGCCCTAGAATATCTATTAGGAGGGTGGACAAAGGAACTCTGTTCGGCTAATTCCTTTTTTGTGGCTGCCACCACAACCATATCATCTACAGAGATTCCCTTACTCCAAAACTGCCTATCTTTGGGGGCTTCTGGAATCTTGTCTGGTCAGCGGGGGATAGAGTCCACAGTGTCTGGTTCCTTCCATGTCCAGCAGGAGTCAAGGTCTGTAAGGTCATCTGCTGGGGGAGGGGTAACCCAAGACATAGACGGGCCAGAATGAAAGGCTTTCAGGAACATAGATTCCTCTTGGGAAGGGTTTTGTGAGGCTGAACCACCTTTTTGGTGCAGGATCTCTAAAATGTCTCAGAAGGAAAAATCCTCAAGTAGAGACCTAGGGGACCTTTCCCTCTCATTAAAATTAGTGTCCTCAGTCAAAGATTCCTGAGGGGAATCTAAGTGCCTCCTCTTGCATGTTTTCTTCCAGTGGACCTCTTCAGTGGGATGTTCTGGACAGGTATAGGAAGAAACAGGGAGTTCTTGAACAGGAACCGCCTGGAAGCTCTTGCAGGCTGCCTGTCCCTATGGAGATGGGTGATGAGATTTAGAGGTCCAATCCACTGGGGGAATGCATATTGGATCAGAGAACGTGAGTGTAGAAGATTTTCTGGGATGGGAGAAAACCCTCTTCAGTACCTCAAAGGCAGACTGTCCAGGAGAAGTAGAAACCAACCTCACCGGAGCCAAAGGTCTTGACTCAATCAGTTCTCCACCCCTCCTGGCTCTCTCCTCCAAGGAAGGAGTCAGACTGAAGCTGTCCAGCACAGAGGCTCCAAGAGGAAGTGATGGGATCTGAAAACCTCAGAGCGGAAGTCAATCCCTGGATCTGGCACAGATGCTTCAGCTCCATGACTCATTCTGCACAGTGGGGATTGTTGCTAAATGAGTCAGGGAAGCCATCAGAGTTGAAGAAGAAGGTTGTATCTTCAGATCCGACACTTCAGCTCATGGTGTTTTCAAATCTGATGGTTCCAAAACAATGGGTCAGATCAGAGAAGGAGTTACTATGGGGTGTGAAGGTGGCTGAAGGCTCATGGATCCAATGGGAGATGGAGACGGCAACACCGCCATCTTGATTTGTGCTTTAAGGAATTTCCTCATCATCCTGTCCACATCTGCCTTAGAAAGACTTCAGGAGAACCTGATTGATTAAGATGTGGAAGGAGGAAAGGAAAACTTCCTGGGAGTCTCCTTTAAAAATGGAGACCTACGTCTAGGAGGCACAGTATTTGGAGAAAACCTAGGACTCCAGATCCATGAGACTTAACTGTAGAGGTTGTTGGATCTGAAGATGTCAGGCGTGACACTTTTTTGACTTTGGAGGGCAGATCCCAACTCAGAGCAGGTCCAGGAGATCATGTAGGAGAGTGGTTCCTTTGCTTCCTGGGGTTCGATGACCTTAGTTTTTTTGAAGGGGTTTGAGCCCCAGAAGTAGAAGCAGTAGTGAAGGAAGAAGCTGGCAAAAGGCCCTTCAGGACAAACTTATTCCGCCCGTCTCTAACTGCTCTCAAATTAAAGCTGGCAGAGATCTCGCATGGCACCTGTAAATGAGAAGGGCCTAAACAATACCCACACTCCCTGTCAACATGAGAACTGGGTATCTTATGCCTACAGGAGGTGCACTTCTTAAACCCTGTATGCTTATCAGCCATACCAACAGCTAAACAAAAGCCAACAGTAACGAAAAGAGAACAGAAACTCTAAAAGTAACTGTATACAAAGATTTATATTTTATTATTATTATTTTTTTATTTAGCAAAGAAGAAGGAAAAATAAAGATTATCTGTCAATAATGGTAGAAAGAATACCTCAAGAGGTACAGAATGAATGAAAGAAGGCCTAGTACAACCAATGGTACAACCAATTACCTAAATGGTATCCACAAATGTAAAGAAAGAGTAAGGAGATGAAGGGCTAAATAGATGCTACTAGGAAATAGAAAAAATAGAAAAAATAAATTCTGTTTTTGTACCTAACAAGGCACCCTAGAGCTCAATAGAATGCAATCATGAGTGACTCGTTAGAGTGGCAAACTCGATCTGAGGTAATCTGGCAAGCAAGGGTATTATTGGTAGATGGAGGGGCTAAGTCATATCCAAGAATCTAAAGAGATTGGCTGAGTTGGATCCAAGGATTGGATCTGAGATCCATACTTTGAGGAATGAATGAAAATGACAACATCAGATCTTATATTGTATTTTCCTTATCAGAGTTACTTTTGAATGTCATTAGTTGCATAATTTTATTCTGTATTGCAATTTATTCCAAAGTTTTGGTAGTCACTGAGTAGTCAACCAGTCCTAATTTTTCTGATATTTGTGTTAATTTTAAACAATACATTCTCCAGAGTTTGTGCTGGCTAAGATTGTGATGGCTAAAATTTGCATGTTCTACGTACACATTTTCAATCAGAATTTTGTCAAATGTGGTTTTATATACAAAGCATTGGTGTGTGTCATAAATCATGTATCTATATCTGTCTATATGTATGGTGTACATGGTAGTCTGGTATGTTGGTATGTCATAAATCAAGTATCTGGCACCGCTTCACCTTAAGTTTAGGAAACACAACTCAGGATAAGTGGTAAAGCTCCAAATCCCAAACCACATTCTATAGTTTTACAAGATATTTTACTATGTACACAAACCAGCCCACAGGCATTCCAGTTATTTGTTTCTTTCCTTTTTATATAGTTGGATTAGTGATTCCAACTGATTTTAGGAGCTGCAAATAGGGCTTTAGATGGTTTCATAGATTTTTATGAATAGAATGTCTCATGGGTGGTTTTCTACTCTATTTCTGAAGTAGTTTGTAACCTTTTTGCAGTGTCAGTTAAAGTTCTGATGCTTTAGAATACACAATTTAGAGTGTGGTAAGGGTTACGTTAAGATTTGTTAGTTTTGTTATGTCTTTTAGTTATTTTAAACTAGGCAGCTAGAGTTGGGTCTTTTTAGCTGGCAGTACCATTTTCTGATTGATTAGTCACAATAATCAGTGTTATGTTTTTCTTTTATTAGAATTTGCTTTTCATTTTAGAAATATTTAGTTTCTTTTTAGGGAGTTGACTTAGCAGAGAAAACTGTTTTAGAGAGCATTTTTTTATATATGCACATTTGCTGTACGGTATACAAAGTTGCTTTTGTTTTGTTTACAAAGAAGTGTATGGTTAATGTGGTCAATGTTATAGCCTGATTTTTGTTTATTTTGCTTTTATCTTTAATCTCTTAAAATAACTGTAGGTTTTAGTATGGGGTTGTTTAGGTGGTGCATGTTGTTTTAGAGTGTGTATATGCGTTTCATGTGTGCACTGTATGAACTTTTGCTTTCAGTTTTCGTGAGTAGCATAAATATGGTATGTGAAGGATATTTTTAGTAGGACTGAAGGTGCATAAAAGATATTGATAAACACTTGATGGGACACCAAGGATATAGATACATTTTTGATGACACACCTAGAGTATAGCTAATTAAAAATATCTATACAATGGACTGGGTAAATGCTTTTTATTACACCATTCATCTTTACAGAGACTGTTTACGGAGGATGCTGAACAGTTGAGCTGCAGACAATACATTGCTGATGCTGTCTTATTACAGGCATCATGTACTTGATCTCAGTCAAACACATCACTTCAGAGAGTCACCAGTTGATGTACCTGTAATTAACCAGCCATTCTCTCCCCTCATGCCTGGGGCTAGCCAATGACCAAAAGGATGACCCTACAGTAGTAGTTGCACAACTCAGTCACTTATATAAGATGAGCTCACAATCTGCAGTTATGTCTTGCTCCTCCTCCACCCTGGCTGTTCCTCCAACATCCTGGCTCACTAGTGGAACACTGCTAGTATCACAGGCAGGACCCTAACCTCTCTCCAAGACAGCTCACTTCTAAATCCCAGGTCTTGCATACAAGTGACAGCTGCAATTTATTTACAGTGTTTCTATTGTTTGCACTGTAAAGTAGTCATGTTTCACTTGACATGTCACTCAGCTCACTCTGACAGTGATGCATTCCTGAATAATTATAACGTCTTGAAATGCAGTCATCAACAGGACTGACAAATATGCCCTCTCTTTGTCTACCTGTCCTTTCATTGTTAACTTGTCCTAATTACAGACTATTGCCATTTGTATGTGTTCAAAAATAAGTAAGTTCAGTAGGTCAGAGAATTAGTTTCTGGTTCTACTGGGCACACTCTTAAGCTGTGTCAGTCAAATAAAAATATAATTTCTCCTTTTGTGTCCAGTCACTGACAGCCTATTAGCTCTCATCTTACATACAGGGCAACTATATTATTTGTTGTTCTTTTTAACATGGGAACTTTTGGAATTGTAAAGCTGACAAAGTGAGAAATGACGGTGAAACCCTTGTAGCCAGACTTCTATGGTACAGAAGCCAAGAGAGCTCAAAAAGCATGTGCCTGTTGAAACTCCAAGACTGAGATCATTAGACTAGCAGAAATTCAAGTGTTAATGCAGGGAATATGTATTAAATTCAAGGTTGTCTTATCCTAGGTGCAACAATCTTGCAGTTAATGTATATAAGTAGTACAGCATGAGAAATGTAGGGAGGTGGGGAGGTGACCCCCCCCCCCCGAAAAAAAATATTTTAATGGTGTAACTGTGAGTTTCAAAATTCACTACTTTAGTGTTTGTCTCACTTATTTGTTAAATTTTAGACTGCATTTTTCTGTTTCACACACAACACTTAAAACACCCACTCACTGGTAGACTGCTGTACAAGGCTAAACATAGATTCACCTAATGTTTACAAGCATAGCTTATAGGGAAACAATTCATGTAAATGTGGTTTTAAGCAGATAATGATGTCCATTTGTTAACCAGGTAGGCCCACTGGACACACAGTCCCTTTTCAAGGGTAACCTAGAAGCGGTGTCTGGTTAAGTGACTTGCTCTAAGTTACAAGAATGCAAATGAAAGCTGTGGGAATCAAAGTCTGCACCACTGGAACTATAGCTCACAGCCTTAACTCTCTGTACCACCTAATGGATGTGGTTGTTTACTAAAGGAGAGCTTGCTTTTCTTTCAATTGAATTCATTAATATTTGTTGCTACTTGGGAGAACTGCTGTTTTTCCGTTTTCTTCCTTATTTGGTTAAAAACTGTCTTACTGGTTCTATTTTCTCATTCTGGAGTCTTTGGCAGCTAGCT
This sequence comes from Protopterus annectens, assembly GCF_019279795.1. Lineage (NCBI taxonomy): Eukaryota > Metazoa > Chordata > Ceratodontiformes > Protopteridae > Protopterus > Protopterus annectens. The sequence goes on along the minus strand of NC_056730.1, from coordinate 388,491,339 downwards.
CTTCCTATTTGAATACTTTGGGGTTCCTTTTTAGGTATCCCATGGAAGCATTCCTGTATTTCCAAAGTCACCTTTAAATTTCTGTATCCCTTTATCCTAGCTCCTGTGCTTTAATACCTGCTTATTTCCTGTAAGGGACATCCATTTTCCACCAGGATCTATTAAATAATGCATAATTAACAATTGCAACAATGCAATCCACTTTAATAGATCTTGGTGGAAAATGGATGTAGATTTGGAAGCAAGGCATACCAGTTAATATTAAGGAATGATACTAGTTGCTTATGGGAACCTCTGGGACTGGATACATGTTTCTGACCACTAACTGCAAATTATAGTTTGATGCTTAAGTCTGAGCTACTGAAACCTAGTTGCAAATATGTATTAGCTACATGCTTATTATCAATTGGACAGAATGTGAACCACCTTTAATGGCTGTAAAGCTATAATTGTTCCCAACGTCAATAAAGCATCATTGTGAACAACCTTCAACAATATGAACTGGAATAATTTGATCAGAACAGGCCCATAAAGGAAACTGCATTAACATCCATATATTTTACTGTCATCACACCTTCATCGTCTAGTTTCCTTTTTCAAGATTGCAAAAAATTATATACCATTTATATACATATACATGATTCATAGATTTCATGGATATTCTAAGGCTGTTTAGTCTTATGACTGTTTACAGCTTGGCAATACCTTCCTGCAAGCTATACAACCTTTCTCCAGGAGGGCCATATCAGTCAGTCCCAGAGTAGATTTGTGAGTGCCCATCCAGTTATCTAGGTTACATTTAAAGGAACTAGTGAGATGCTTTGGTTAACATGCAGGGGACGTTAATTACAGAGGTTTGGGAGGTGCTGGGTTATAAACCTGCCTCTACACCATGTTTTATTATTCTGTTGCTGAAGATTTAGGTCCCTGGTCCTAGTATAGATGGAGGTGTTGAACTTGAAGAGATACAGGAAGTCCAAGACAACTGGGTCTCTTATGGTGTGGCAACAGATTCAGAGATCTCCTCTCAAAAGCCTAAAATAAACCGAATAAAGGGATATAACATCCGGCCTCTCTTGATAACCCAGGGACTTTAGGCCTGTGATCTTTTTTGGTTAAGAATCTTTGGGGCATTTCTAAATATGTGATATGTTTAGTGAGATACAATTAAAACAGGGTATTGCACTCAGTAATTGATCTGACATATGCTGAGTATAAGGGAATTAGACCTTGAAGATATTCATTTTGTAATTAGCTGTGCTAAACAAAAGGATTTCCTAGCAACAACTGTCACATGGTGGTCAAAAAAGAGAGCATTATTAAATCAAGTTCCTAGGTCCCGCGCTACATTTATGTTTCGTTTTGTTGTCTATACAATATGGTGAGGAAAGGGGTTGTCTGCCAAAGTGAAAAGACTACACATTTTAGCACTAGTTTGAGCCATTTATTAGTACACTGAATGGCATAGGGCTTAGAAGATAACTTAGCAACAACTCCAAGTTTACAGTCATCTCTAAACTCTTTTAGCCAGAGGTATTGTTTCTTTGATTGGAGATCTGGGAAATAAAGACTGAAAAGCAGAGATCTCAGCTCTGAACCCAGAGGGACAGAGCTGACCACTTTCATACATTCCAATAAGGCTCTTGTAGCTCATGGTGTGTGGTTTCAATTGTTCAGGCAGTTTACTATCTATCTTAGCACATATGGATTGATTTTTAATGTATTTAACTTCTGTATGATGTCATCAAGGAGAATGGTGTCAAAGGCTTTGGCCAGATCATGACATGCTATGTGTATTGCTTTGCTACTGTCTTCAGACTGTACAACATGTTCAAAGAAGTTTACCACATTCAGTAAAGAGGATTTACCCTTCAGAAAGCCAAAACTGTTGGGGGTCAAGTGAAATACGATTCTTAATATCATAGTTTATGAGGTCAGTTATAATATATTCCATAGCTCTGAAGATGAGGCTTGTAATACTGATAGGTCTATAATTACCTGGATCAGTTGTAAGGCCACCTTTAAAGAGGGGCATCATAACTGCAGTGCACACCTCATCAGGGATGAGACCACTAGCTAAACATATGTTAAACAGTTTAAGGAGTGGGTCTGCAAGGACATGTTAAATGCTATTAATTAAGCAACCAGGTGTAACGTGTGGTCCCATGAGGGAAGTATTTTTGATCCTGGGTAACACTTTCAGTAAATAATCTTTAGAGATAATTGAGGGGTGTAAGGGACTCGGGTATTTCAGGGCTTTGGATAGAAGTCCCAGGGTTGAAGTTGGCTCTGAATTTGTTTAAAAGTATGTTGGCAATGTCTATTGGGTCATAAGAAGGGTGTCATTTTGAAAGCATCATTCAGGACAATATATGATACTCTATTTTTAGTTTTCTAACATAGCAAATGAAGGATTTAAAATTTTCTTTAGAGACCATCCTACGTTTATGGGCTTCTTTACAGGACCTGATGGTTCTTTCCATTTTTTTCTTATTCTTTTGATATTTTCCTTGAGAAAAATAATTTTGGGTCTGTTATATAATTTAAGTAGTTTCTTTTGTTTGCTTGTTGCAGAGTTTACTTATGGTAATGGACCACTAGGGTTGTTTTTATTTTTGAATTTCCCATGAAACCTGGTTATATTTGGACTGATAGCTCTTTTTCTAAATGGGTGTAGAATTCCTTAATAAAGCTTGCTACTCTGTCAAGGTTAGGGATGGTTCATTGAGAAGTGAATTTTGATATTTGATCATAAAGTGTGTTGAGGTATGTTTATAGTCTTTAATTTCAGAGGGGTTTGCGTACTGAATTTAAAGGACAGAGTCACAAGTTTATAGTCAGATAAACTGGAGATGGAGATACCAGAGGAGTAATGCAAGATGCAGCCATATTCGTAAGAATCAGGTCAAGAATCTTGTGTACTCTAGTATGTTTGTATGACAGCTGCTCATGGCAGTGTTTGTTTATTATTAAGTCTAGGAACTTTTGAGCATATCCTACATTGGAGATATTAGTGTCCCAGTTTATTGAAGGGTAATTAAAGATGCTAAAATAATGGAGTATCTGTTAGTAAGGAGATCATTTGGCACAGAGGGAAATCTTATGTGGTCATCAGGGGACAACGAAGGTGTTCTGTAGCAAGGTATTTGTCAATAATTAAGCTATTGTAGAGTGATTTATAGTTCAATGAGTTTAATTTGTTGGTCCCTAGTGATTTGTCTGGATGTTATATGTTCTTTGACAAATATGGAGACTCTTACACAGTTGTCATCAGGTCTGAAGACATGAAAAATGCAAAGCCCAAGTATAAAGGGAATGCTGTCTTTACATTTAAATGAAATGTCAGTAATTTGGCAGACATTGATGTTTTCCCAATGCAGGAATGCCTCAAGATCAGGCAATTTATTGCTTAAAGGAGAGCCACCTTAATGTAATCCAATTTTGGGACTATGTTAGTTATGTTGGACTGTCAAGCATCTTGTCCCATACTGACACATACTGGATCCCCATGGGATGACACCTGCTATTCAACCAATTATTGAAACCAAATATCTTTTATTTTTATCTAGGTGCCAGCTGAGGCGAAGAAAGGATTCTCTCAGGACCAATGTCGAACCTGTATTTGTAATATGCATGGGAAGTTCTGACATGTCTCTTTGCATGTCCCTCTAAGTTTTAAGTCTCAGGTTATTCACTCTCATGTACACCATTACCGTGTCGTAGTCATATTTGCCAGGAGATAGGGCCCTTAGGGTCCTTGTAATGTCAGAAATCGTGGCAGTTGGAAGACATCCTGTATTTTTATATTGAGTACTGTAATTTTAGTACAGAGATATTTATGGATATTTGGTTTACTGTAGGCTAGAGCTACTTCTTTATATCTATCTACCTGTATGTCTGTATGTATATACACACATGCACATATGCAAACACATGCACACATACACACACACACACACACACACACACACACACACACACACACACACACACATTTGTGTGCATGCACGCACACTCACATACTTATGGGTACTTGACAATTTATCTAAGACTCAATTAGTCTAAACTGAAAATATCTGAAAACTTAATCTAAGTTTAGATCCCTAGACTAAGTATTTCTGATGCCATTTGACTTGATGATGTGCAGTAAATCCATCAGTAATGAGTTGGAGGATGCCTTGTAAGCCAGACACAGGTCATCTCTCAGTAGTCTGAGTCTGTAGGATTCTGAGTACAGTGATAGGGCTATGAGTCGGTCCATATAGTACAGGGTTGCCAGATTTCTGAAGGGCAAGGTAGGGACAAAAAAGAAAAAAAAAAGTCTTTTGTTTGTTTGTGCGTAACAACAGACAGTTCTGCATTAAGTAGAAGTGGCTCCACTTTGTGATTTTTGTGATTTTTGATTGACTTGTATGCCGGTATATGAGCCAATCAAAAATTCGCACAGCAGAGCCTCTTCTGTTCAATACGGAACAGCCTGCTGTTCTGCATTGAACAGAAGTGACTCAGCTTTGCGATTTATGATTGGCCCATATGCCGGTATGCGAGTCAATCAAAAATTCACAGCAGAGCCTCTTCTGTTCAATGCAGAACAACAGAAGTGGCTGCTCTTTGCGATTTATGATTGGTTCTTATACCAGCATATAGGCCAATTATAAATCGCAAAGTGGAGGCTGTTTCACTGGGATTTTAACCGGCAGTGCTGGGCTTGGGATTGGGCTGCTGATCCTGGGACAGCCCCACTCAAATAAGGACGTCTGGCAACCCTGATGTAAGACATGTTTTTTAGGCCCTGTATCCTTTTAAATGCTAAGTTGAGTCAAGTCTTCTGTCTAAACTGACCATCAGTAGAACCTACAGCCAATACTTTCACAGAAATTATTTAATCTTTTTTAAGGTTTTTTTTTCTTTATCCTATCCTCATTTTACTTGTGTTAGGTTCATATTGGGTTTTGAACTGCTTTGTCTTTCTGATATGCATCAAATAATTTCAGTAGTATGTTACCCCTCCATTCTTCTACAAGCTATGCCCCTGACACTGATTTACATATTTCTGTATCTACATCCTTTGCTGCCTTCTGCTTTTGGTTTTGTAAAGTATTACTTGCACCAGTACGTTCCATAGCACTTCTGTTATCCCCTGAACAGTCTACACACATTGCTCAGCCTCAGTATTTTTAACAGTTGCAGGATGTAAGTTTAGAAATATAGCTACAGCAATAGAATGATGATGTTAATATGAATAATTAAATAATTAGTTTCTACATTACTGAAAATTAGTCATGAGCTCCAGCGCTGCAGATGTTCGCAGTCTGCTATCTTCTTTCCCCTACTTAATTTAGTTCTGCACAACTTAAAACATAGTAACTACTTCAGTATTTATTTGTAAGACTAATGACCACATCAGTAAAGACCCACATCTACAAATCTGCAGATTTATTTCTAGGTGGTTTAAACTCTAAGGTGATTATATTTACTGAGTGCAGAGGGCAAAGCCCCCTATACAGAGAGTATGGTGGTTACCCCTGCAACAGAGACAGCCATCATTTTAATGACTAAATTACGTGCCATTCTCATATCATAAGGATGCCAATATCAAACATTTTAGAGGAATTTCTGTCTGGAGAACAAATAAGTGGTAAAGTACATTATTCAGCAGTAAATTGTGGCATTATTAAAAATTAAGGCATCTTAAGCTAAAATGCCTATGTGGTATCAATTTTTAAATATCTGGGAAAGGGTACTTTGAGTAGGTAGAAAAACATAAGCTGAACTGTCTTGATTCTAAGCAGCTATTTGAGGTATAAAATGAGATGTTAGCTTCTGGGCTGCTATTGTTTTTTTATCTGTGTCAACCCGTGGCTTCAATGTCTTGACTGACGTGGCTGTTCCAGAGTATCATTTTTATTTGTTTGTTAACTAAACTGGGTCTTTTTGAACTCATTTCAGACACAGTCCAGTTAACAAGGACAAAAATAAATATAAATATAACTACCCAGTGCATGCTGAATGTTTAGAATAGTCAGTGTGTGTTTTTAGGAAATAAGAGGAAGCCACAGTACCTGGAGAAACATGGGAGGAACAAGACAACTCCACAGAGAGGGCAATCAGTGGTCAAGCCTGAACCCTAGTGTGAAGTCAGGGATAGTTATTTTTTTCTTTTTTTCTTAGTTTTTTTTTGTCTTACTCCTGTGTTTACATGCAGTTTGTGTTCTTGTGGTAAAAAAGGGTCTTTATTTGTCCATACATTAGAGAAAATGTGCTGATCCTCTAGTCATCATGGCATCCTCTGCTAATATAAAAAGCAAAGCTAGAACAGCAGCAGAATGTAATGACTATGAGAACTTTAAGACATAACTGGAATTTGATTCAAGGAAAAATAGATGTTAATGTGTTTTGGCCAACCCTGGTGACTGTTATGCTGAACAAACAAGCTGATTTACGACGTTTCCCAAACAATGATAATATCATGTACACTGGGACTGGGGAAGGGTTATGCTTTATAACTGTATGATATAGCAGTTGAAGAAAGAAGTTACTGATGACGTTCGTCTTTTGTCTGTGGGCCCAGTTGTGAATGCTAACAATTTTATGGACAGTATTCTTGTAGCAAAGTAGATGAGGAAATTAGATATCTGGAGTGTAGGCTTTTCTGTATGTATCCTATCTATGTTTATTGCCTGTTCTTTTAATTTTCTTTGTGTGCCATCCTACTATATTTTACTCTGTATTAGCACTGTTTCTTTTATTATTTAAGTAAAGCTCATTTATTTAACTTTTAAGTTCTTATGGCTGGTATTTATTTATTATAAGAGTATGTATGCACTGCTGATTATCTGGGAAGAAAGTTACCATTATTTACACTGAGGGGTAGCAAACTGTATAGCACATGCTGACCAGACTTCCTTAGCGATCAGTGAAAGAGATATTAACTGGTGATATAAGAGCAACAGGTAACTAGAAGTGTCAGACTGGTGATGACAGTACTACCAAGTAAGGAAGAAAGCTGTGGGATATTGAATTCTACCAGCCTTCCCTGGGATATGTGCGTATGTTTGTGTGTGTGTGTGTGTGTGTGTGTGTGTGTGTGTGTGTGTGTGTGTGTGTGTGTGAAAATAATATTTTTGTGTGAAATTCAGCTACTGTGGATAAAGATCGGCTGGAAGATACTAGTTCATAGAGAAAGTGGTGAAGTTCTGTAAGTGATTAGTGAACATTTCATTTTGGGTGTGGAGGTTGGAGGCCTATTTCCAGGACATCTGTGCATATTCCTTTTATGCTTTGGACCCAGGTCACATTTTGTGAATCACTGAAACAGGTGTTTTGTGCATTTTCTTGCTATCACTTTACCCTTTTTGGTGATAGTGGTGCCACCTTATCCTTTGCATTGAGTGGCTGTAGTGCCACCCCATCCTTCATATTTCGTGGCAGTGGTTACAGTGGCTCTCCACACCTAGACCTAGGAGCTATGAAACAGAAGCCTTAACCACTGAGCCATCACTATACCAGCATGGTATAGTGAGCATCATTATAGATTATGCTTTGAAGACAGAGATTTTGTGAGCTGATTGCTTTGACCATCAAGCCTCCCCTCCAGCCATTTTACTGACTCATTTATTCCTATAGGAGTGAGAGTCATATAGTGTATTCATTCCCTTAGGAGAAAGGGGTGTGCACATTGGGAACTGTGCTGTCTTCCACATGGAGGTCATTTTTTTTCTTAAGCCCTACAGTTGTTTCCCATTCATGCCTAGTGATGACTCTGGGGTTGGGTATGAAATGGAATGTAAGCCTACAGATGCCCAACAGCCCTTGACACAAATGCCTTCAGTGAGTCTTTGGTCTCCATTGAAGATCTCAACAGAACATCTGATTCCAGGCTTGTGCTTCTATCCTTCCATCATGTAAAAAGTTAGTGGGCTCAGCTCTTATTCTTCATCTGCACCTAGATGGCTCCTTAAACACCAGAACTGCTAATCAGTCCCAGGTTATGTGGGTCATAGTCTGGGATCTATCCCCTACATTACAGAATCAACATTTAGAGTTCTGAGGGGAAAAGCCCATTTAAATATTGATATCTGGTGTACTGGTGAAACTACAGAATATATGCTTGTGATTGGGGGTGGAAGGGTGGCTTAATGGCTAAGGTGTTTGACTTACAAACACAATGTGCAGGGTTTGAGTCTCACAAGGGATAATTGGCTAGGCTTAAAATGGCTCGCAAGGGCAGTTAGCTTAGTACTAAACTATGAACTATGAACCTATGAACCTATTAGATTATCTTTATTTTTGTTCTCCTTTACCTCTTAACTACCACGATCTGTGATTCTGTATATTAACAGAGGCAGTGTTACGACACTAGCAGTAATCCAGAATCAGAACATTGTTCAATTATTTTTGCCTTTAAAAAGATCATGTATGCAAATATCCAGAGGTACCTAAAGAGAAGTTTGCAGATTATTTAAGCCCCAAGACTCTACTTATTTATTATGTCCAGGAATACTGCAAGAAATGTGAAATGCCTGTGACAATGGAGTCTGGCTTACATACTCTTTTTTTTAAACCTTCATTAACTTATCACTGAAGACATAGGCAAACATATATCAACAGAAATGAAAACAAACCAGACTAACATTTTTCCATTTACATACATTATGCATCACTTTTCTTTCCTTTTTTGTAACTATCATTAGTCCAACATTACAAAAATCGTTGCATTCTTACTCTTCTTGAACATTATTCTGCACGTACTGCTCCCACATTTTTTATTTATTTCTATGTACTTTCTCGGTAATTCAAATACAGTTGGTTTAGCCCTTCATAGGTTCATAGGTGTATACTAGGCTAATGGCCCTGGAGCCCTTGCAAGCCTAGCCCAAAAACATTGCCCAGGCACCGTGCCACCCAATGTTAGTTCACAGTGCCCCTATCCAATAGGGCAACTGTAATGATCCCTGGAAAGAACTTTCTGTTACCCATCCCCTTGTCAAGATCCCTCTTGAAGAGGGCCAGTGAGGTGCTCTGCTTGACATGAATGGGAAGCTTATTCCAGATTATGGGCAGTCATTGGGAGATGAACCTGTCCCTCCAGCATGTTCTGTTAATTGTGGTAATGAGACTGTGATCTCTGGAGCGTGTGGCGCGGGGGGATTGGGATTTATTTAAGTGTGGCATTTCAAGTAGGGCTGGGTTGGACATGGCTTTGTAAGTCAAGCAGAGATCACCTCTATGTAGATGATAGGAGAGTGAGAACAGCTGAAGTTTCTTGAGTCTGTCCATGTAGGACATGTGTTTAAGGCCTAGGATCCTTTTTGTGAGGTACTTTTGTGGCCTCTCCAGCTGTTGTAGGTGTCTGGTCAGGTATATGCCAAATGGGGCGTTATATTCAATGAATGGTCTAATGAGGGATGAGTAGAGAGGGATGATGACCTCTTTCTTCCTGGATGTGAAAACTTTGGTTCTAAGATGTGCCACGTAGAAGGACTTTCTGACCACAGTGGCAATGTGGTGGTCAAAGGTGAGCTGGCTGTCGACCTGGGTGCCCAGATATCTTATGGCCCTTTCATTGTTCAGTAGGCTCCCATCAACATGGCAATTCATGGGAACCAAGTTTTTTCCAAAGGGGAAGATAATGTATTTTTTGGAGTTAAGCTTCAGGCCATGGTTCCGACACCAGTCATTAGTCTCAGAGAAGCCCTTTTGTAGGATGTCTGCATCACTTGGAGAGTTGATAATGACTTCTAGCTTGCAGACATCAGTGAACTTGGTCAACCAAAGTCCTTTTGTGTTGGTCTGGACTTCTGAGAAGTAGATGCCAAACAAGAGAGAGCCCAGGACCGAGCCCTGTGGGACTACACTCATGACTGGTCGACAGTCTGACTTGGAATCCGCAACGTTCACTCTGTGGGTCCTGTCTGTGAGCCAATTTGCAACCCACCTAGTGATATAAGGATTGATGCCTAGTTTGGTGAGTTTATCAATGATACCTGAATGGGGAATAGTATCAAAGGCCTTGGCTAGGTTGAGGTAGGCTGTATGCACTGCCTTATCCTCATCCACAGCCTCGGTGACTGCCTTGAAGAAGTCAAAGAGGTTCAGCAGGCAGGATCTCCCCTTGACAAAGCCAAACTGTGTGGGTTCAAGAATTTGGAGATTGCCTATATTTTTGTTAAGCAGGTCCATGATGATGCGCTCCATAGCTTTGCATACCAGACTCGTCAGGCTAATGGGGCAATAGTTCCCAGGGTCTGTAGTTGCTCCCCCCTTTATGGAGAGGGATGACTGTAGCAGTGCACCATTCATTAGGGACATAGCCTGAGGTAAGGCTGTGATTGAACAGGGCACACAGATGTGGTGCCAGTTCATTTTGTAAGCTCATGTAGAATGCAGCCAGGGATATTATCAGGTCCCATGGATACTGTATTTTTGGCTTTGGACAATGCAGCTTTTACCTGTGCCACAGAATCGGTGGGTAACAAGCTTTCTTCTGATGGTGTGATAGTGGCCTTGGGGGGGGGGGTAAAGTTGGCACTGAATCTGTCAGCCAGTGTGTTGACTATATGCGTTGGCTCAGTATAGGAGGTGCCATTGTGCAATAACTCAGAGCAAATCTGGGTATTGCTTTTGAGGCTTTTGTTATAGCTATATAAGGCTTTGTGGTAGTTTTTGGTGTCAGCCGCAATTCTGCCTTCATAGCTGGCTTTAAAGGATTTGATAAGGGATCTCAGCCTTTTGTTGAGACTGATAAGGGAGGTTTTCCAGTCTTGTGTTTTCATGTTTTTCTGCAACAGTGTCTTCCTTCTGCTGTAGAGTTTATTGATGGCTGGGTACTACCAGATTGGCTTCCTTTTTTGGAGGAGAGTGTCTTAGTTCTATTTGGTATGGCAATGCATTTATGTACAAGCTCGTACAGTGCATTGGTGTATGATTCGGCAGTCATGCAGCTATTTTCCATTGGCATGGGTGCCAAGAAGTTAGCAACCTCTGTTTTTAGGAGCCCAAAGTCGGCTTTAGAGAAGTTTTTCAGGGTGGTCACCTTAGCTGGGGGGGGGGGGTGTAGGTGAGATGGAGATTTCCATGGTGATCAGTCTGTGGTCAGATTTAACTAGGGAGGAACTGACTATAGGTGTGGAGGAATTGTCTCCCATGTTGGTGATAACCAGGTCGAGGATGTTGCTTCCTCTAGTGGGGGTCAGAATGAGCTGCTCCAGGGCATTCCAGGGCATTGGAACTGATAAATTCCAGAAAGCCTTCAGCCTGTACATTGGTACTTGAATAGTTTTCCCAGTTGATAGAAGGGTAGTTGAAATCACCCAGTATGAGAGTGTTGGGTTGGACCTTGATAGATTCCATGGTGCTTAGGAACTTGGAGTGAGAGTCTAGGGACATGTTTGGGGTTCTGTATTAGGCTATGACTTGTATTGCCATCATACCCAGTGTTAGTTGTACCTGAAGTATCTGGGATGCATTATGCTGGGCTACCAGTCTAGAAGTGTGCATATCCTTTAAGAATATGGAGACACCGCTGTCTTTGGAGCCGTATTCTGGGGCTGAAAGGTATGGAATGAGTTGTAGCCTGGTAGCACAGGGGTGCTTTCTGCCTCTTTAAACCAGGTATCTGTTACAGCACAAATGTCAGTATTTTCCATTTTTAGGAGAGCTTTGATTGAGTGCATCTTGATATTTAGACTTCTAGCACTGAGCAGCATGACCCTCAGATTGCATTTGTTTGTAGCTGTTACGGTGGAATTTTGGTCTTTGGAACACTGCCTATAAAAGGCACTATGGGGATGGCAAGAGCCTTAGCCAGTACCTGGAATCCCAGGGGTGACAGATGCAGGCCATCTCTGGCAAAGCATTGAGGTCTGTTGATCATGTCATCCCAGGCAGACATATATTGGATCCCCTTAGAATGACACCAGAAACTTAGCCAATTGTTGAAGTTAATCATTTTCTGCTCATACTGTGGTATTAGTAATTACTTTTTTGGCAGCCAGTAGAATTAAACTTAATAAGGCCTTACTATGTCTAAGCAATTCAGATTCTTTGCCCCAGTTCAGAAGAATAATTTCCATAGTTACAGCCCTTTGCTCACCCAATATTTCTGACAGAGTTCTTTGTAGAGTATTTTTTAAATCTACCAGTTCATTATACTTTCAAAACACATGTTCCCAGACAGTTACTTCTTTCTTCCCTATCACACCCCCAACATTTACTCTTATCTTAAAGGTGAAAGACACCATTTGTAAAGATCAAAATACTCATATCTTAATTCTGTTGCCAAAGAGATTCTTGATGGTTGGCCTAGGCTGCAATGGCCAAAACCTGTCCAGTTGATAACCGCTGGCTGCCTGACAAACTGGTTGAAGATAACAGATACTAGAAGAAAAAAAAACAGAGCAATTGGACAATGAAAGCACATGGGGCAGGCACTTTCATTGCCTCCACTGAAGGAATGTCTTCCATGCTGAAGTACAAGGCTCACATGACAAGGGAGCACCAACAAGCTAATAGTAGAGATTTCACCCTTCTGTAGTCAGTGAGGACTAATGCATATATGTATAGCTGTCACACTCAATGTCAATGCCTGCACCCATTTTCCATACCAATATATAGCTACATAATGCTGTGTAACCCTGTGCAACACCACAGCCGGTCTGAAACTATCTGCTTTTGCTAGGCTTCCCACAACTGTGTTCTGTTTTACCCTTGCAGCATGATTAGTAAATTCAACATGTGATAGTAGTGCAGGCCTGGGATGGCTTTATTGTCTTACAGGTTAATAGGTTTTTAGGTAGTTACTAGGCATGTGGTCCAGGAGAATAGCCAAACTTCCATATTGCCACTGTCTGGTTAGGTAAATGAAGAGTGAGGGAATCTAAGTCAGGACTACAAGAAGAAGTTTATTAAAAACCATAGCCTCAGTTCTCTGTGCTAACTGTAGACTTGCAGAATGACTGTATAGATTGTGGCCACTTAACAGGTCATCTACTAACAGGATTCTATCCACTGAATAGATACCAACTTTCACAATTCTGTGAATGCAGAATTGTTTTGCAGTAAGTTCAGCTAGAAAATGAACTCAACAATATTCTCACAGGTAAAGTTCTGCCTACAGTTTAAATTCCCCCAGTCTTTTCGGTTTCTAATACCATGATAGGAATGGATCCCTTTCCTAAGTCAAAGTATGATTAAAGTTTGTGAAATTAGTACTGTTTCAGTTTTTGATGTTAGCCAAAATTGCTCTTTGCACCACTCGCAATGTGCCCGGAATTGACTCTTTCAGCAATTCATATGGAGTTACATGTATTGGCAACATAGCTAAATACAACTGTAAATTCTTTTTATGGGATCTATAGCTCCTACTACTATTGGACTGTCTAGGTATCTTTCTTCCATATTACCCTCATTTCTGCCTGCAAATCCTGGTATTTTATGACTTTGTGTCTTTCTCTGTACTTAAGATAGTGTAATCACTGGGTGTAGCAATTTCAAGGATCAATGCTACTTTTGTCTTTTTTTCATGGACTACTATATCTGGTTTTCTTACATCAGTTTTTTGAATTGTTGGTAATGGGTGATCCCATGTGATATAAACATCATCATTTTCTATAGTACTTTGTGGCTCATGTTTCCAGTGCTTCTCAGCTACTTCAATACTATAATGTTTTCACAATCCCCAGTGCAACAGTCTTGTCATATTATTATGGCTTTCAGTATAGAGGCCCTCTGCCATTAGTGTATTACACCAAGCAACAAGGTGTGTGAATGTGTTGAGTTCTGTTTTACAGAACCCGCATTTGTCTGTTTCTTCTACATGTTAAATGGACTTTGTAAACCAAAGTAAATGTCCTATCCTGGGCCACCAATATTAACCTTTCATCTTTTTGTTTAAATTCACCCCACATAACCAATCCTACATCAGATACCGAATGATATGAGGTTGTTACAGAAATTTTCTGTACTTGTAACTATATATATATATATATATATATATATATATATATATATATATATATATATATATTTATATACCTTCACCACATTTGTTGCCTTCTTATCTGATCCTTCTCTTTATATTCTTTCTTTTGTTTTTGACACATTTAGTTGCTGCCTTATATTTGTCTGCTGGTTTGATTTCCAGTTCAGCTTTACACCGATATGCTTCTGTTAAACTAAAAAGAAAAAATATTTTAGACTTGTTCTCCTCATGTTTTAAATCTGTCACTATGTCTGCATCTGGTGAAGTCAGCAGATATGTATACAGTCCTATGATTGCAGATCTATACATGTAATCAATTTAGAGTAGGCCCATATCTCCATCAGAAGAAAGAATATATAATCTCGGTATACACTGATTTTTATATATCATTTGATAAGCATGAAGCATTTTTATTGTTTTCCAGACCAACTGATCCAGTACCTTTTAGGGCCAGTCAATCACCCCAAAACTGTAATTCAGAATTGGAAGAGTAAATGTGTTTATAGCTTGGACTTTGTTCCTAGATGTCAGGGCTGTTTTCAGTATTAATTTTAGTCTTCTGGGGGGGCGGAGTCTAGATACCTAACTTTTAGCAGCAAATTTTCTGAGCTCCACAAACTCATACTAGAAAACAGGAAAATATTTATTTTACTCAAACAATTCTTGGAAAATCTTATAGAAGAACTACTAAGCTATAAAATTACCAATTGTGAAGGAAATATCTAGAAATGTTCCTGTCAAACTAAACTGAAGACTAATCAAGTTGTGTGGAAATGAGTAACTCAAGGAATTCTCAACTAGACTCTACAATGAAAAAAGAAATCCAACTGATGTCTTTCTACCCTTGAAGATGGACAGATTCACTGAAAATCTAGAAAATCTTAAAGATAACTGTCAGAAGCAAACTGATACTTTTAAGGAAATACTTCAACAACAACAAAATTATCAGACATTGAAACTTCTCTGAGTGACATAGATGGGAGACAAAAAGAAGATTAACATCAATGTGAATTCCTGCTACAACAGAATACTTGGCTAATAAATAAAGTTGATTATATAGAAAATAGTGAGAGAAGAACAAACATAAGGATTTTTGGTCTACCAGAGAAGTCTGAAGAAGACATCATCTTATTTTTGAACTCTTGGTTATCTGAAATCTTAGATCTAAAGGAAGGATTATCTTATGGAATTGAAAGAGCACACAGAGCTATTGGGAAAACAGCATCCACTACATCTAATTCACTTCTGAGATCCATTGTAGTTAAATTCCTGTCATTTATGGACAAAGAACTGGTACTGAGATCTGCTTGGAGGAAAGCTCCAATAATCTATAAACAGTGTCAAATAAGATTTGACAATGATTACTCCTCAAAAGTATTAGAATTAAGAAAGAAAACCTGGCCACTGGTGAAATTCCTCAAGCAAAACAAAATAAAGGCACAACTGGTCTATCCTGCCAGAATTAGATTTCACTATAACAATGACATGAGAGCCTTTAATAACATTGAAGAAGCTACTTCCTTCATTAAAAATAACAACATAGTTTCATTACCAGAAGAAATGGATTGGTCAAATTCTGCTACTCTGAGGAGAGTCTCGGGAAAAAAAATACTTGTACTGATGTAAGGAAGAAAAAACAAAGAACTGATGTCAAAACTACTGACACCATTAAATCTCTCAAAGCTTCAACTAAGGTATGAATTCTCATAAGTTTTCTTTTATTTTCTTACTTTCACAGCACACTATCTTAAACACTTCATACATTAAGCTCTTGTGTATACTTTAATGTTATATTCTTGTTATTCATAATATAAGGAATAGAAATGAATGGGGACTATTGGATAATTGTATTTATATAGCACTATTTAGAGTTATATAATTAAAAAAAGGGAAAATGAGAGGGGAAGAGAAAGGAGAAGGAAAAAAAAGAAAGATCTCCTTTATATGAATTTAATAGCCTCTGAAGAGATCGTTTATTTTAAGAATAAGCACATACATTTTCTATTAAAGTAGGTATTTATGGAGGCTATATTTTCTTTTTATTTTATTTAATTTTTTAACTAATAGTTTTCTTTAACATAATTTAATGGTAGCTTCTCGGTCAGCACGAGAAACAAGGAAACTTGTTCAAATAGTAAAGTTCCAAGAAGCCATTTGTTATCAATCTTCGTTAAGTTTAACCACAAGCACTAAATATGCCTCCACGCATATTTATACACACAAAAATATAATCATATACTGTTCTTTACTATTTAGAATGTCTTGTTTGTTTGAATTACAGCCCAACCACATCAGCTAAGTTCTGATTTGCTTTGCATAGTTACACAACAGTAACCATGGCTACCAAATAAATCTATGTCTGTCTTCTATTAACAATATTTGTTTGAATGCATTGAGGCTTCACGTAAAATACTGTATCACATTGCTTGAACCTAGTTCTTCTGACAATACAGTTACACTCTTCACATACATTTAAACAAATAATAGTGTTTGTAATATCTAGAGAATCAGCTTGCTTACTCATAAAGAGAAGCAAATAAAATGGAAAACTTCCAGTGCATAGTCCTGTAAAGCGCAATTTAGATTGCACATTTAATAACAAAAAGTCTGGATGAAGCCTTTGTATTGTTATGGCTGGGATTGGAACAGATCATTGCTTACATTGTTGATGGAGGGAATGCATGTGTTATGGTAAAGAGTAAACATGTATTATAGTTTAAAATAAAAATAAGTGCTTTTCTGTTTAAGCCATATCACTTTGCTGTGAAGTGAAGCCATACCTCACGTTGTGCGCAGAGGTTGAGCGGTATGGGTGTATATAAAAACTGCGGTGGGTAGCTGTTTGGACAGGGAATGGAAAGGCAAATGTAATCTCAAGAGTTTAGGGATATTGTTTGAGTTAACTTTTAAGAAAAACATCATTGCACTTGGTAGCCTACTACGATTATATGTGAAAAATGTATCTGTTAGTAGTCGTACATATGTTTGCCCAGTCGTACTTTATGATGTGCATTGTTCATTTATTCTCTTAAACATGTTGTGCATTACAGAAAGAGTGCAGTGTCCCACTTTGATCAGATTGACTGTAAATTCGTAGTACAGTTAGTAGTGTAGGTGATCATAAGCATGCATCCTTTACATATATCTATCTTGCTTGCATAATTTTGTTTATGCATTTGAAGATTGGGCACGTTTGTACAGCTGCAGTTTTGAATTGGCTAGAGTTGTATTCCATGGGTTGATTGGTGTACGACTCTCATCAATACATACCTCTTTTGAATGTCACTCAGGGTGGAACCTGAAATTATTAGGTTCAATCAGTGATATTTGGCAGTGGCTATATAGTGACACATGCATGAACTGTGAGTAATCGTGATATGTGGTAATTTCTATTTTATGTTTAGTTTTCAGTAGACTATGTGATGTGAAGGATTTTTATGGATATTTCTTTCCTCACTTTAAACATGATTTTCTTGCTTTTATGTATTGTTACTTTTCCATTTCAAAATAGTCACACTGATTAATCTGACCAATGAGTATGGTAGACACATCAGGCTACAGCTACGTCACCAATAAAATGCCACCTATTACTTCACCCTCACATGAAGTAGCTAATTCAAGTCTATGCAGCGCAGTGAGGTGGTGGGGGTTTAGCGGGAAAGTACTTAGAAAGAATATATTTATTATTTGCTATGATATACGTTCATGTACAGGAGATGGAATGGATTGTGCCTGACTCCTAGATATTTATATAAGCATCTGTGACTGTTTATTAAAAAAAAAAAAACAACAACCTTCATTTTATGATTTGTTTGCAATGTGGAGTTTTTAAGAAAGGAAAACGAAGAAGGAAAAAAAAGAAGAAGGGAGGGGAAAGAAGGGAAAGAGGAGAGAAAGGAAAGGGGAAAAAAAGAAGAAAAAAATTCAAATTACTGTCTAATTCTATATCACAAAAAAGACCATCCTGCCATGACACTGCAGAACTACTCATTAGAGAATAATAAATAACAGACAATGAAAATATGAGATACGGGGCTATCTCTCAGCACTTTTTGATAATAGGTTACAGCAAAGATGTAAAGTTTCTATAACTATTTCTTTCGATGCTAGTGTATATTATAAACACATGCCAAAAACTATTAAACAGGAAACATTGCGCACTGTTATATTTTATATCTTGTGTGTAAGATGCTTGAGAGATGGTCCCTCTTTCTCATAAGAACCTGATTGTGGTGATGTGTGGGTGCCGTTTAAACAACTGTAACATAATACAATCTATGAAGCCTCCAGTGTTTATGTTGACAGAGATACATTAATACTTAAAATGTATAATGAATGCACAGTTTTCCGAAGATGTAGTTCTTTCATAACAATGGTAAAGGATTTGACATTAATAAAATATATTCTAATATAAGAATAATATAGCACAAATTATACCAATTAGAAAGAATGTGTTTGAAAGCACTCTGACTTTGGAATAAGATATGCAAATTATCATACTTATTCACATTTACATACTTGTGAGATGTGCATCTTTAAGCACTTAATAATTTATTTGGGTTCATAAGAATTCTAATTAAATGATATAGGTTGTGTTTTAAGAACTGGTACATTGATAATGCTTAACATGTATTTGTTCTTAATTTGTATTTTGTTTTAATTTGTATCTAAATACATTTGAAGTAGAATGCGTGTATTCAGATTTTTTTTCTCTTCTCAATTCTATGTTGCCATAAAACCAGGATCTTAAGGGGGCAAATTTAAATACTACTCCATATATTCAAATGGCAACAAACTTGGTTGATAGAAATGTAAAAGATTAGAAATAAAGTGCTAAAACAGCTACTTCTGTTCAGTCTGAATAACAGGTTAATCAATTCCAACCACACTTTATTGCTACATTATAACCTATGTCACAACACTTTCCATATTATAATTCATGTTCAGGATATTCTTGAGGAAATCAATTTTAGTATGCAAATCCAGATACTCTCTATACTTATTACTTAATGTTTATATACAAATGAAAATTATATGATATAAATATAAACTTTCCTCTCAGTATATGATTTTTTGCAATCATAATAATTGAGATTTAGATGAGTATTTGTGATTATATGGTCATCTACAAATCAATAACAAGACTAGTTTAAAGGTTTTGTATCATAAACCACATTGCAAGTCATTTTGATGGGAGTAACAGAAATATCAAACTACTATTGAAGTAATGTTTTCATTCTAAGAAATGTATATTTCAAAATGTATATCTACTACTACTATTGTTTAGGGTAGAAATTAACTCTCTCATGTTATTTTAAGTGAACACAGAATGAAAGCACTACTTTTTTAAAAGTAGGATATTTGAACATTACTATCTAAATATGAAATGCCAAAAGATTAGTAACATTGTTCAGTTCAGTTGTTGAGTTTATAATCTAAAGTGTAAGTTACTATTTGGCAACATGCTCATTGATAATTATAAACAGAAATAGTTATCACATCAACTTCATTTTGTTATGCAATCTTATTGCTTTTTGTCTTCACTGTTTTTAGAAATTTATCTGTATAATTTGAGGCTTTGGTTAGTTTAAAAACATATGTCAATCTTGAAGTTACTTAAAATAAAATAATATACTTAAAATATAAAGGAAGCCAAACAGCACCTGACTAAAACTCTGGTTTAAATAATTTATTTTGAATAGAAATGCTCATTTATAAATCTAAAGTAACTTGAGATTTGTTCCATTACTAAATATAAACAATAAATGGTAAAATTGCATCATAGTTGAAACTATAATGGCCTTTATTACCATCAATTACTTGAATTTGCATGGAACAAGAAATAATAGACTATTGTATTAGTTTTGATCTCTCCAAGCACATACTGTCATCCTTATAAAGATTGAATAAAATGCAGTATTTATTTAATCTCAAGATAAAATCTTATTTATCTTAGTTATCTATGATCTATATGAAATAGTTTCAATAGTTGGAACTTTCCACACTAAAATTTCTTAACTACACACTAACTTAAAAATTAAATTTTCTGTAAACTTTTACTATGAGTAAGATGTCTTCAGGACACTAAACTTTGGAGCTTTTAATTTCTTTTTAGGGCCTCAACTTAATTTTAATTTTTACCTTTTAATGGTAATTAACAATGTGTCATTAAAATATGGACTTTTCAAGAAGGGTATACAAGACTTAAATAATATAAATGTTCATTACTATATTATTCTAACATCTTTAGTCAACGAGCAAATAAGATGGACTTAACTTTTCTTTCTTTAAATGTTAATGGTTTAAATAACCCAAGGAAAATATTTAATTTACTAGAGTACCTAAAATTAAATAAAGCACAAGTAGTCTTTATACAAGAAACTCACTTTAAAACAATCAATAGTTTTAACTGGAATCCAAATGAATACTTGATACTATCTAATTCGTCACACACTAAAACAACTAGAGGTGTCTTAACACTATGAAAGGAAAACATTATTTCTCCCCAAATTATCTACAATTATGAAGATAAGGAAGGTCTTTTATCAATTATAATAATAAAATTTAGCAACAGAATCTGGACATTAGTTAATGCTTATTGGTTCCCTGGAATTGAAATAAAAACAATAAAAAAAAAACACTTACTACGTATCACTAAAAATGCTAAGGGTAGTTTAGTTATGGGAGGAGACTTTAACTGTTTATTTAGCGACTCAGAGACCTCTAACAAAAGATCTTTCCATATTACCTCTATAGGGAAACATTTTAAGAAATGGATAGAAACCTCACAATTATATGATTTATTTTATCTCAAAAATGACAACTCATTAGAATTTTCTCACTGTGATTTTAGACATAACACTCAGACTAGAATCGATAAAATTTTTATATTTCAAGATCTAAAATCAAAATGATCATACTTTACAATAATCCCATGTCCTTTATCTGATCACAATGCACTTATTTTTAACCTTCAAACGGATTTTAAGAAATTGATATTTACTAAAAGAATTCCAGCCTATATTACTAAATTAAACCAGTTTAAATCATGGTTAGACTCAG
Organism: Protopterus annectens; assembly: GCF_019279795.1. Taxonomy (NCBI): domain Eukaryota; kingdom Metazoa; phylum Chordata; order Ceratodontiformes; family Protopteridae; genus Protopterus; species Protopterus annectens. Next base: position 388,470,296 of record NC_056730.1, on the reverse strand, counting down.
AAGTAAAATATTTCCTAGATATAAATCTAACCAGCAAGGTAAATATAGTAATTATCTGGGACGCTCTGAAGGCATATTTATATGGCAAAGTCATTATATGGTTTAATAATAAAACAAAGGAATGGGAGTCTGAATTATCTAACATACAAAAACAAATAACAATAATTAACAACAATAATACAAGATAAAATAAATAAATAAATTAAATCTTTAAATAAAAAATATAATGATATTCTAACCCACAAAACTAATTTAGCTTTAGACAAGTTAAAACTAAATTATTTCTCTGTATCTTTAAAACACATGCACAATCTAGCAATGAGAGTAAAAAGACAATCCACTGAAAATAATATTGTGAGTGTGATTCATGAAGGGAGAGGTAATAAAAAGTCTCTGATATTAGTGATATTTTGGACGCTTTTAAATATTACTTCTCAGAACAGTACAAAAATAAAGATTCTTAACATAGAACTTCAGTTTATGACCTGGACTTTTCCAAATTAAAAAACCTACCTGAAAAATTAATTAATGATATCCAGAAACAAATTTCACTAAAATAAATTGCTGAAAAAATAAAAGAAAGCAAAAATAACAAAGCTCCAGGCATAGATGGTATTATTAATGAAATATATAAATTACTACCATCCTCTGCTATATCAGTCTTACATAAAGCTCTGAATGAATCATATTTATAAGGTATAATTCCACCTTCATGGAGGTATTCATTAATTACCCCTATAATAAAATAAAATAAAGATTCTAATCTATGTAGTTCATACAGGCCAATTTCTCTGATTAATAATGATTATAAAATTTTAATGTCTGTTTTAGTTAACAGATTTAAAAAATCACTAACATATCTCATCACTGAAGATCAAACGGGCTTTATCTACAATAGACATACTCAAGACAATATTCAAAGAATCCTAACTATCATAGATATCTTAAATAGGGATAAACAAGAAGCTGTTATAATCACTCTTGACATTGAAAAAGCATTTGACTCATTAAATTGGACTTTTCTTTTTAAAATTCTTGAATCATACAAGTTTCCTTTTCAGTTCATTACTTTTATAAAAATATTTATAATAATAATCTAGCCTATGTAAAATTAGGGCCATTTATGTCTGAACCTATTGAAATTGCGAAAGGCACTAAACAAGGGTGTCCAGTGTCCCCAATTTTATTCACACTAGCAATAGAACCTTTTTCATTGGCAATCCAATTTAATAAAAAAATGAAAGGAATTAATATATAATCAATTTGAATCTAAGATAATGTTATTTGCAGACGATATCTTACTTTAATAAACTCAGTAGAATCTTTACAAGAATTAGAAAAAATTTTTTACTGTACTTCAGGATTAAAAATGAGCATTTCTAAATCTAATCACATATTACTAAATAAAAGAAAATGCAATGATACCAATTTATCAAATATAAATGAATTAATTGGGAAACAAGTATCCTTTTTTTAAATATTTAGGAATTGTATTATGTGAGAACACCGACTTAACCTTAAATATGAATTATAATAATATTGTGAACATTTTTAAAGACTCTTACACAGAAATGGAATAAATTACACTTAAAATTTGAAGATAGGCTACAATTAATTAAAATGATTTTATTACCAAAAATAAACTACATTGCATTATCTATTCCTGTATTACCCAGTAAAATTCTTCTAAGAGAGATAAATAAAATGCTCTTAAAATTTTTATGGAATCCAAAAAAAAATAGAATAACCTTACCAAATCATATTAGACATTGGGAGCTTGCAGGAATAAATTTTCCAGATTTAGAATCCTATATTAAATCTAACCTTAAAATAATCTTAAATTGGATAGATCCAAAGTTTTCTTCAGCTTGGAAGTCTCTGCATGCTACTATTATTTTAAATGAAAATAAATTATTAAAAAACATATAACTTAGTGAACAAAACAACAAACTTTGGTATGCACTTTGTGTTCACTTACAGTATAACATTATTAAACCCATAAATCTAAATTATATAAACTATATCTATAACACTTTTAGAAGTTTTATTAACAGCAATATTGATATTAAGCTATGGATCCAGTTATTATTCCCATTTAATGTTACAAAAAACATTTTTTAACAATATCAATACAGATACTCAATACTTGGGAAATGAAAAATTTTACATGTTGGTTTCATTGCACAATGAACTTAGTCATCCTCAATCCACAAAATTTAATTAAAACATTTAATTTACCAAAATCAGATTGGTTAGCTCTTAATAGCTTAATTCCATTTACTCACACTCTATGCAGAACAATAGAAAATTCTTCCTTTAAATAATTGCCTAAATTTATACTTCTTATGCACAAAACACTATATGGAGAATGTAATTGGAAGAATTTAATCTCAAAACATTACAAAATCATTATTATTTATAAAACTACTCCCAACCAGAAATTTTGTAATTTTATTACTAACGATCACACACTGTCCCTAACTCCTGAGGATAAAACTAATCTTCTACATTCCATTAAATTAACCTCCAATTTACAAGTTTGGAAGATTTTTTCCTGGAAAATTTTGCATAGAACATTTTATACCACAAATAAAATTGCTAAATTTAACATTTCTAAAGAGGTAATGTGCTGGAGATGCTCTCTAAAATGCAAGGCTGATTGGTCTCATATTTTTTATGAATGCTCTTCCATTAAGAAATTTTGGAATGAAATTGGAAATTTCCTACAAGCTATCTTTACTGATTCCTTCATATTATTCAAATCTTTAATACTTTTGAATGTAAATGAATCTATTACAATGAATAACAAAAATAAATATATTCTCTGGACAATGATGGCAGTAGCCAAAAAATGTATTACAAGAAGATGGAACTCATCCTCCACTCCAACCTTTGAAGACTTCATAATTCTACTGGACGAAGTAGCCCTAATGGAAATAAAAGCCAAAGAACTAAGAATTTTTCCTAGAAAATGGACTAATAATCCTTGGGAGAAAGTCCTCTCTCTTATTAAGACAATTCATATGTACTATCATCTATTTAATCAAATTGGAAAAAAGAAATACTGGAGATTGTATAACCTTATCTATATGTTTATATTATATTGTTATTCCCTTATTCTTTGATCTTGAGGCCTTTATAAAATTGTACATAGTTTATCAATGTTTGTCATTTAAATTTGTTTTTCTTCTTGGTGAAAAATTTAATAAAAAAGTTTGAATTAAAAAAAAATGTTAGTCTTCTAAAATATTTAATAACTACCTTTGTGTGCAGTCTTCTAAAATATTCCTTAGTTTTGCTTGTATTTCTTAATGTTTTATTTTCAATCTTTCATCAATTCCCAAATATTATATACTCTGTCCCACTCAGGTTCCTTTATATCACCTTCCTGTTCCAGACCATGTTCTTGGTGCTGCAGCTTTCATGATTTCAATGTTGCTTTTACACATTTATCAAAACTAAATGACATTCTTATATAATCTGAGAAAGTTTTGACCACTTGCAGTTGTGGTTTCAGCTCCTCATCTGATGAACTGTTTTAAATCATCCACAAAAAGAAGATGACGAGTCTTTAAATTTTGTTGTTTTCTGGGAGCGAAATTGTAACCATCACCTCATCTGTTAAATAGGCAGCTTAATAGGTTAAGGACAAGACAAAGGACAGAAGTGACAAAGAGCCACCTTGAAATATCTCCCTTTGAATTTTAATCCCTATAATAAATTGCCCGTTATCATGGCTTAGCTGGAAAATGCTTTTTCACTATTTCATGGTTACTGTACTATAATTGATCAATATAGGGTGTGTCTTATGCATCTGTTAGCACTCCTTTATCCATAACTGTGGGATGCTGTCAAATGCTTTTTGTAATCTATCCATGCTATACTTAGATTCTTCTCCTTTTTACAATTCTCCTTTATGACTTTATTTAACAGCAAATGATCTTTTGTTCCATATGACTTTCTTTTACCCTCTTGTTCTATTGCCATGATTGAACTTTTTTCTAAATGACTATAAATTCTGTCAGTATCAATTTATACATCATCGGAAGGAAAGTTATTGGTCTATAGTTTCAGGATAGTTTGTAGGTTCACTCATAAGGAGGAGTATAATTTTTCCTATTGTTAAACAGGTCGGTGTCTGTTCAGGATATGCATATAAGTAGTTCTTACTCAGGGCTAAATTTTTTTTAAAAGATGTTAATACTTTTAGCCAGAAGTTAGGTACTGCATCTGGGCCTGGCGTTTCCATTCGGGAGCTTTTCTTAATTTTGTTTCAGTTTCTTTGACAGTTACTTCATCCCATCTCGTATCCTGTACATTTGAACCTCTTACTGTTTCTTTTACTTCTTCTATCCATTCACCATCTTTGTTATGTTCCATAGAGTCTTCATAGATATTTCTTCAAAATGTGCCTATTTCTTCTATTTTGGTGGTGTTTCTATTCCTTCTGCTTTGCTTCCCAATTCTCTATAAAACTTTTTTGGGTCACGTGTGATTTCATTATTTTGTACTTTTCCTTTATATTTATTCGCATATCTTCTAAGTTTTTCTGCCTGTGCTGATATCTTTAGTTTATTGTTTGCAATGGTGTACAATAGATCATGGTCTGTTCTGATACTGCATGTTGCTTTTATCACATCTTTCTTTCTAAGTATTTTGGTTGATCTGTTCCCTCTTCTATACTCTTTTAACAGTGACATTTCTTGTCTTAATTGCTTTATAATTTTCTCTAGTTGATGCTTCCATGATGACATTTGATTTCTTCCCTTCCTTTCCCTTATTGCTCTTTGTTTGTGTCGCAAAATGTTATCTGTTATTAACTTAGCTGCACAGTAATATATCTTATTTACTTCTCTTATATCACATGAATTTTTGTTAATACTCTTGATTATTGTGTTCATTTGTTTTATCTGACATTTTGGGTCTTATTGACTTTCTGTAATCTAGTTCTTTCATTGATCTTAATATGTTTACCCATTGCAGAGGTTATATCTGAGCTATATAGTATTTATTCATAGGTTCGTACTAGGCTAACTGCCCTTATGAGCCATTTTAAGCCTAGTCAGTTATCCCTTGTGAGACTCAAACCCTTTACCTTGTATTTGTAAGGCAAACACCTTAGCCATTAGGCCACCCTCCCAATCCCATCTCTATTAAATCAAGGAACTCTTTCATTAGATCAATTTATTCTAAACTGAGGGCACATTCTTTGCTCTCTGTTTCCTACGGGTACTCTACAGAAAGTTCCAAAACATCTTCCTGTGACATATTCTCTTCAGCTGCATCCTGCATCATCCATTGCTCTTTCTTATGGGAACTCACTGGCCTATCACTCCACAACATTGACTGTGCCAGAGTTGCCACTGTTTCCTGCTCCTTCCCTTGCCTTGGAACTCCAACTGAGTTTTTGTACTGGTTTCCTACTGAAGAGTCTAGGTTATCTTCATGTGGCAAGTAATCAGATGCTTCCTGTTCCACCTGTTTCTCATTAAATTGGGGTCTCATTGTTCCAGTTCCATCATGCTGCAGTATTACCAGAGATGGATTTTCTGCACTAAATCTTCCGTTTCACTTGTAATCCATAATTTCAGTTTCTATTTCTTTAACTTCTCCATTACTAATCCTCTTTTCTACTTTCCCCCATTGTTTTCTTATTTTTGTATTGTGAAATTTTCCATATGTAGATGCCTTTGCCTGTATTTCTCTCCAAATATCTTTCGTGATGCTTTTTTTGTATTGATTAGTTTTGCTTTCTCCTTTGCATAAATAGTGCACCATATTAAATCTCTTTTTATTTCCCATGTCCATATTACTTCTTCAGATGTCTCCCATCCCACCTTTTTCTCCTTACTTTGATGACTCATTGTTTCATCATGCTGTGACATTGGCTTATAGATTAGTACTAGGCTAACTGCCCTTGTGAGCCATTTTAAGCCTAGCTAAGTATCTCTTGTGAGACTCAAACCCTGCACCTTGTGTTTGTAAGGCAAACACCTTAACCATTAGGCCACCCTCCCACCCCGTAAGCTGGGATAGACTTTCTACACTAAATCATTTAATTCACAGGTATTCCATAATTTCACCTTCTATTGGTTTAACTTCTATTTTAGTAATTTTCCTTTCTGCATTTCCCCTTTGTGATCTTATGTTTTGTATTGTGAAATTTTCCATATCTGGGGGTCTTTGCCTCTATTTCTCTTCAAATATCTTTGGAGCTTCTTTTGGCCTTTTCCTTTGCATAAATATTGTACTATATCAGATCTCTCTTGCCCATGTCCATATTTCTTTTTTATACCTTTCAAAAATATTTTTGCACTTCCTGCATTGCTTCTTTTTCCAAATGGCCCAAAGTTTCTTGGTGTATATAATGTTTTTCATGGATCTGCATTTGAAGATTTTGACGGTTTTACTTGTGCAAGTATTTTTCTTTCCTCTAATTTCTCCTTTAATCTTTTTGAATATCTTCTATCTGGAAATTCTGGGCTTCTTGCATAATATTAACAATGCATCATTTCTTCCTTATCCTCAATAATCTACTCTATTACCTTTATTGCTGTTTTTTGTCTGGTCAGTTTTTGTAGATTTTTATGAACTACTACTTCCTTCTACAATGGGGAGGGGGGCGCATCCTTCCCCTGGGCCTGACCTAACCCCATTATAGAAATGGTTCCCTGTCTTGAAGATTCTATACTGTCATTTATTTCTAGTCCTGGCACCAGTGCATATACCATTATTTGGCACATTTTTTTAGCCTGGGACTTGTGCGTCTAGCTGTTTTTTTTTTTTATTTTTTAACCCACTTCTGTCCATGATACATGCTATATAAAATACAGTCTGTATATCTGTGTCATCTAGGTCAGATTTTGCGAAAACAGAAGCCACATCGTTAAGATAGTCACCAAGACTTTAGGATTAATTCAGTTTCAGTAATACTACTCTGCTTTGCTTGCTGATTTTATTATCCTCTTCATCCAGAACCCTATATAAAATACAGTCTATATATCAATGCTGTCTTGGTGAGATTTTGTAAAAACAGGGTCCAGCTCATGAAGGCACTCACCAAAATTTGAGGATGAATTCAGTTCCAGCAAAACTACTCCTCTTTATTTGCTGATTTTATCATCTCTCCATTAGGACCCTATCATCTGTCCATTTGGGTCCTTCATCTCTCCATTCAGACCCTATCATCTCTCCATTAGGACCCATGGCTACGGTATGAGAGAAATGATGCAGGAGCATTAGAAAGCAGTATATCATTATGCAGTGCAATCTTACTTTAGCAAATAGGAGGGAGGCATTAGCCACACTCAGTAGCATGCAATACTGAGTCAAACTGCTATTTGAAACTATTGGAAGTGGCTAACAGGATGGCCATCTCTATCTGGTCTTAGGGTTAGGGACATTGATTTATGGTTTTCAAAAAAATGAAATGCTGTTTTCATGTGATGAAATCTGGAAAATTATAACTGTGTATTTTCTGTTCATTACCATGATTTCATTTCTTATGCATTTCTCGATATATTGAAAATTAAATCAAATTATACGGATACAAAACCTTCAATAAACCAAAATGGCAGTATTGCAAATAATAAGTATGAGCAGAAATACAGGTTTTGGTGAAAGAGTGATCTGGACTAAAATGCCAAATTCTATGAAAATCATATGTTTTTCCAATACTCCTACAGAACAAATTTGTCATTTACTGGTATTTCCCCAGATAAGTGGAAATTCAGTGTCCTGGGTATTGTCTCAGTGATACAAATCCATCTCGAGTGCTTCCATCCATATTTACTTGATTCTGATGAGACCCATGTTGCATGCATTGCAGGAAAACTGTTGAAAGCATTTCAAGCTGATGAACAAACTGTGTATGTGTGCAAAGCTGAGCATCACATCTTGGCCATTCTCTCTTCATATTATGATTTACAGATATCACCCCATCATTTTTCAAACTACATTTAAATGCCAAGCTTGCTGTTAAGTGTTAACTCAGCAAGTATCCACAACAGATTAGAGAATACACACACACACATATGTGTATATATATATATATATATATATATATATATATATATATATATATATATATATATATATAAAATGCTACTGCATTTGCAGATTTTTTTTCCTTGTGTTGTCTGATTCTGCTCAAAAGTGCTGCTGCATTGGGTCTACTACAGAAGAACGAACCGCCACAACAATGAAAGTTAAATAACCGAGACCGGAACACCAAAATCACACATGCACGAAATCTCACATCACCGTAACCCACATACATGAAAGGCAGGAATTCCCACATCACCGTAACCCAAATATACGAAAGGCAGGAAATAGACTGTCAGGTATCAATTAAGTCAGTAGCACTTTAAAAGGCAATGGGAGGCATGTAGCATTTTACCTTGTACCTATGTGAAAGATGGAGACTACAGGAGCGGAAGGGCCAGGAGTTATCAGAAATGTCTACAAAACAGTGAAATCCCAAAAAAGTAAGCAACTACTACTTGTAGAAGGCTATCTGTACCATTTAGAAAGGAGTAAGGATAGTAGACGGTACTGGGGTTGCAAGTACAAAATCTCACAGAAGTGCAGAGGAAGAGCGGTAACAACACTCCTAGCTGATGGAGACAAACTAGAGAAAAGTGCTAAACACAACCACCCTGGTGACCCTGCAGAGATTGATAAGTACACAGTGTGCCATGATCTGAAAGTGAGGGCAGCATACAGTAGAGATACCCCATGCCTATTAGTGGAGAATGCTTTGGCATCAACATCCCTCGATACAATCCATACTATACCCATCAGAAAAGCTCTGCTTCAGCAGATCGGTAGGGTAAGCAGGAAGTTAAGCACAGAGGATGACAGAGAAGTGTTGACACTGGGCACAATAGACTTTGAGAATTACCCGCTCAAAAGTGGGATATTTCTACATAAAACCATGTGTGATCCAGCAACCAACAATATTGTAGTAGTGTTTACCACCCAGAATAACCTACATGATCTCAGTATAGCTGGAATATGGCTTATGGATGCCACTTCCTTCAATAAAGGTGTTACCTGTAGGCAACTTTATAGCATCCATGGTCTTGTGAAGTATGGCAGCCACAGCAAAGCAGTACCATTATTGTTCACTCTAATGTCAAATAAATCACTCCGGTCATATAATTATTTATGGCATTGTGTATTCCTTATGATGTCTGAGTAACAGTTTGACATGAATGTACGTTTTGTACTGTGTGATTTTGAGGTTGCAACAGTGAAGAGAATATGGCTAAATGTTGCCGGTGCAAAATCCAAAGGCTGCCTATTTCATTTTGGCAAGAACCTATGGAGGAAGGTCCAGTCATTAGGTCTGGCCAGTCTATACAACACCAATCAATGTTTTCAGCTGGCTGTAAAGAGCTTGGTTGCCCTTGCATTTCTACCTGAAGGTGAGGTATGTACAGTCTATCAGATACTACAGGAGACATTCCCAGCAGATGGTAAGGAACTGTTAAAATATTTTTCTGACTGGTCTGTGTATGGCAAATTGCATAAGTTCAATACACGTACTGCATCTAGTGTGAGATTCCCACCACTCTTCCAAATCAGCTTTTAGAATGTGTCAGAATTAAATGATCTGCTTCTGCCATGCACACAGAACTCTGTGGAGGCGTGGCATCACCGTCTTAAATGCTTGATAGGTACTAGAGGTATGGATTTGCATGCACTCTTATGTGCCCTAGTTAGAGAACAGGACAGGGTGTATGAACTCCACGTCAGAATGGCTACTGGCTGTCCACCCTCTCCAAAAAAGCATAAGCTTATTGCCTGTCATTTACAATTTCAATGGGTCCTAGCCAATAAGGATGCATACTCCAGTACTGAGTTCTTGAAAGCCATTTCAAGGTTGCTGAAGATCTGAAGGGATACACTTCCTGATTGTTCATATTGTACATATTGCATATCAGTAGAACGTGGTTTAGTTACATATTGCCATACCACCAGCGGTCTAGAAGGATATGGTACAGTGGTTACTATGGTGGATAGTGTGCTTACGGTACTACGGAACAGGTGTATATTTCGTGGGTAGATACGATATGGCACTACTGCATTGATTCCTCACAGGTTGTATAGATCCCTTTGAGTGGATATATGTTGGCAGTCGTCTAGTTATGTGTTGGCAACGATGTTGGTATGTAGTGATTACCACATGCATTCATAGGTGGAATGTTGCAACTCTAATATTCTATGGTTGGCAGTCGTTGATGACGTATCACAGGTGTATATGTGTATTGTGTGCAAATACATGTATACACCCGTGATACATCATCAATGACGTATCATGGGTGTATACGTGTATTGTGTGCTAATATATTGTGTACATTTCATTCCATGTTCTGATGTTGCTGACCAATGTGAGTGGAGATATTACTGTTGTGACAACTAATAGGGACTGCCTAAGCAACCTGTCAGCAGCAGGCATTATTCAGGTATGTTTGGGGAATCGCATTCCACGGAGATGTCCTTGGCAGAGCATCAAACCTCAGACTACCACAGCATCTATGGTATATTTTGAGTGCAATGTACATATACAAAGCATTGTGGATGTTGCAGGATGTTACTTTTGTTTAATAATTACATTGGACTGTGGGATTTGTGTATTTTGGAGCACTTTCATGGATGTCGGTGATTACTACTATTGGTGATTTGAGTGACGGGATTATGTCATTCGGTTATGTGTTAGTCGGGATTCTGGGTGTTGGCAATGTGCAAGCTCGTGCATGTGTGGTTTCGGTGTTTTGGTCTCGGTTATTTAACTTTTGGTGTTGTGACGGTTCGTTCTTCTGTAGTAGACCCGCTGCATTACATGATGACAGATCTATGTAGGATAATCTCCATTGGACAGACTTCAGGCTTATAGAGTTTGTAGGAAAACCTTAGCTAAATTCTAAAGTTTATTTAATTTTTGATTTGATAATGGCATAAGTGAAGTAATTCAAATACATTTCAGACACATATGACACTAAATAGAAGTAAAAGATTACAACACATAGAGTAGAGTGGCATCATACAGCAGACACTAATTTTGCATATATAGGAACTGCATATTTCATTTACTTGTAGGGTATTATGAACATACGTTTGTTGCTGACTGCCATATGAATAGTTTAACAGGCACATACCTAGTGCTCAGTCAGCATGTAAACAGATTAATATAGGTTTCAATTTTAATTTTTAATTCAGTTATCATGCTTAAGCCTAACCATGTTATAATTAAACACATCCAACACTAAAAACATTTAACATACAAGTACACATTTTTAAGTTCTGCTTTAAAATATTCATTTTGTTCATTGTGGTGGGCATTCTTGTGTGTTTTATGGACTGTTAGTACTGTTAAGATGGGTTAGTCTAAGTAGTGGTCAACATGTACAGTTTGGTGTCAAAAGTAATATAAAAATGTGGTAAAACATATAATCGATACTTACAGACTTAAGCGCTATGTAGACCAGTATCAGTGCAGCTTGATGTTGATTTGCTGCATAATTGAATTTGTATAATATGAAGTTAAAGTTAACATGCACAGTTCAAGATATGGCTAGCATTCAGTAAAGCTGTGGTGGTATGGTCTGTTGAATGTAGCCTAGTTCTTAGTTGGATTTGCAAGATGGAATAGATTCATAATGTTAATGTGCTCTACTTGTAATAGATTCATAATGTTAATGTGCTCTACTTGTAATAGATTCATAATGTTAATGTGCTCTACTTGTAATAGATTCATAATGTTAATGTGCTCTACTTGTAATAGATTCATAATGTTAATGTGCTCTACTTGTAATAGATTCATAATGTTAATGTGCTCTACTTGTAATAGATTCATAATGTTAATGTGCTCTACTTGTAATAGATTCATAATGTTAATGTGCTCTACTTGTAATAGATTCATAATGTTAATGTGCTCTACTTGTAATAGATTCATAATGTTAATGTGCTCTACTTGTAATAGATTCATAATGTTAATGTGCTCTACTTGTAATAGATTCATAATGTTAATGTGCTCTACTTGTAATAGATTCATAATGTTAATGTGCTCTACTTGTACATAATTAGGCCAGTAATGTTCCTTATTGCTATATGGAATTCAGTCCACATTTGAGGTGATAGTAGGGAGAATGCTCTGGTACCCGTATGTGACTTTCCCCCTGTTTGATCAAGCATCTAATCAGTGTGTGCTTGTGAACTGAAAGGGTTGGCTGTAATGTCAAGAGGCATAATAGATAAGTCACAGAGAGATAGAAGATATGCTGTAACCTCCAAGTGGTCTAGAATCACAGTGATTACACTAGAACTTATGTTTACCTCATGGCATGGAAATCACTATTAGCATTAAAACTATATACCTATAGACGATGTCCCCCTTTTTAAATCAAGGTATATTTTTATGAGGCACATCCATTATGTTACACTCATAAACTAATAAAATATTGAACATAAGCCTTAATACTATGGCTCCCTATTGAAATCTTGACACTTGAAATGCTGAATGCTGACAAGCCAAAAAAAGAATAAAAACACAGGAGAAGAACACATCTCAAAAACTGTTCTCTTTAAACTTCTTTTTGAAGGAGGGAAGCCTCCCTGCATCCCCCATGTGGGATCAAGCTCCCCACACCCCCTGAATGTACATATATACCAACTCCAAGATTGCCATACCTTGGAGAAAAGGGAATATTCCGAGAAATGGCATCTCGGACTTAGTATATGTAAGTCTATTCTTTAGGCCATTCAGTCTCCAAGAGCAAGTCCCAACATTTCAAATGGTTACCTAATACTACACTAGGCATAATAAGGGCTGTTTACATCGACATCAAACATTTTAACATGTTCATTCATATTTTCAATCTCTGAAATGTTTCTATTAACACAACTATTTGCAGTGGGTGTCCAGTGTTGCTTTTATAGATTTTTAGATTCATAGATATTCCAAAGCCACTGAGTCTCATGACAATTTATGCCTTGCCAGTACCCTCCCTCAGGCCACACCTCCTTTAACCAGGAGGGCCATACCAATCAATCTCAAGGTAAATTTGTGGATACCTATGCCGTCATCTAGGTTATGTTTAAACGATGTTAGTGAAGTAAATAGTGTGGGAAGAAATAGCCAGGGAATTGTTATAGCTAGGCTTGTATAGGCCCAAGGGCTGATAGCCTAATACCAACCTATGAACCTATGAACCTATGAACCTATGAATCATTGCACTTAACATGCAGGAGAAGTTTATTCCAGAGGTACAGGGTTACAAACTTGTTCCTCCATCATGTTTTATTTATTTACATTTGGTGAAGATTTATGTCCCTGGTTCTGGCATTGATGGAGCCATTGACGTTTAAGAGATATAGGAGATCCAGGGCAACAGGTCTCTATTGTCACAGTAAATGAGACCGACATCACCCCTGAAAAATCTGTAAGGCACAGAAAAAGGGATAGAGCTTGTAGCCTTTTTTCAAAGCTCATGGACTTTAGGCCGGTGATCTTTTTGGTTAGGAGCCTTTGGAACAGATCTCGCTATACAACAGCTTTTTTTTTTTTTTTTTTTTGCACAGCTTCAGAGATCTCAGTGTATAGGTTCATAGGTAGTTATTAGGAATGTAGTCCAGGAGACCATTCAGGAGCTTGTCCCAATTTCCCAACTGCCCCAGAGCACTTTCTGATTAAGTGACGAAGAAGGTCACACAACAGCTCAACAAAAGCTATGGGAATAAAACCCTGTGCCACAAGAAGCAGCTCTTTAATGGTTCATCATCTTATTCTTGTGTGCTAACTGCCAGACTAATATCTGCAACTCCTGCTTTATTTTATTGGATAAAGACTGCTTAAGATACTTCTAGTTGTTCATCTTCCTAGAACTTTATTCTCAACATACCTGTTTTGCTCAGTATCTACAATTTCTTCTAACCTGCATACCATTTTCTTCACAAACTACATGTAATCTTGATTTAGTCATCTTTTCAACTATATTAACTTCTAGCTACAGACTTTTCCAAGGCTTTTTGAATTCAAGTTCTGTCTCCATCCTGTAAATCTGGTAGTGAAATACAGTTTCTATCTTGGATTGTTTCAGGGAACTTGGAATAATAACCCACACATATAAAATGTGATATTCATATGAAATGGAACAAATCTGCAGCTACTCTTCTCAGTGGGTGTATGGTTAATTGTCAAATGGACTAAATATCAAATGGCACATTATCAAACCCTAATTGTCGAATGTCCATCCATCAAACCAGCACTTCATCAAACCTGTGAGATGGGGAAAGTAACTAGTTGGCCAACACTTCCCCATCTCACAAATGTCACTATTTCAAACCCATCCACGTAGGGGGCAAAGTTTCACCCCCCCAACCCCCTAACTATATATACCAACTCTGAGGTCACACTACAGTGGGGAAAAGTGAGATAGGAATGTGCTGGCCAACTAGTTACTTTCCCTGTCTCACAGGTTCAACAAAGTGCTGGTTCAATGGATGGATGTTTGATGATAAGGTTTCAATAATGTGTTGTTCGATGGTTAGTCCATTCAACAATTAACCATAGACCCCTTCTCATTTGAGTATCTGGGACTGCATCTCTAAATGTACATCAATATGGTTTTAAACAAAAACATCACTACACTTTTGAAACTCTACTCAAAGAATATGTAGTTCTAACAGTTCTTTATGCTTCTATGGTATCACTTTTAGAGTACATTTCTACAGACAAAGTAACACCATCTGCAGAGTCTCAGAGGTATCTTGTAGATAAGACTTTCTGAATATGTTTTATAAGTGTTTGTTGCCTTATCTATCTGGAATCTTTTACTACAGATATGACTATGAAATTTCTGACATCTGTATATTACTCCTTATGTTATTTTTCTATTCGAACATATCTCTTTTATGCATCTGTAAATACTCTTGACCCATATGTAAGTAGTTTATTTATTTATGTAAGATTATAGCTCCAATACCATATAACTGACATATACTTGCAAAACAACTGGCTTGCTTGTACCATGGTACTTTAATCCTGTATCTTTTTTCACTAGATTTTCGAGTATCTCAAAACTCTTCCTGTTCAGGTCTCCATTTCCAGGTTATATCTTGCTCTATTATCACTTTTAGATACATGTTCACATCAAACATATTATGTACACACTTTGTAAGATACTGCATTACTACTTAAAGTATCTACAATGCCTACTTGTTTTCTGGTCTTGGCATTTGCATAACTGGTCAGACATTTTCTGGATCAAGTTTCTGATTCTCTGACATTAGACTGGTCCTATGTATTTCAAACTTGTCATTCAGATTTTATATTACTCTTTTTCAACTTGAACTTATGTCTTAAACTTTTAAGACCATAATCTTTCTTTTATCATGTTTTTTTTTTGTGTATGATCATGCTATGATATGTAATTTATTATTATTATAACACCTTTGAATTCTTCAATTACACTTTGCAATGTCTGTGGTGCTGCTGAAATATTAAAAATAAGTCTAGGGAAACTTTACCTTCATAGTGGCATATTAAATGTACACAGTTTGGAGTTTGGTTCATCTAGTCTTATTTACTAGAAACTATAGTCTACATTTAGTACTGAAAAAATAGCATTTAGCACTCTTGACACCACTTCAGCTTTGTTAAATAATGTGCAACCCTTTCCTTTAATCACTACACTTAGATCTTGTGGATGAAAACAAATGCAAATCTTGTGTTTCTTTACAACATTGACTATACATTTCAACTATTGTGATGGCTTGTGTTGCTTTTTAATGACACCAATGCATTTCATAGTCTTCATTTCCTGTTCAACTCTACATCTAATTACTACTGATACTTTTTAGATTCATTTACTACTGGCATTTCTTCAGGTTTTATTTTGGTTTGAAATTCTGTTGGGAAGCTTCCTACAATGTGAACAAACCAGCGTAGTGATGCAGAATGTTATTGTTATGGCTTTGTACAGTATGAGAAATGTCTATGTGACTGAGTGATTGATTCTGAACAAATGCAATCTTTGGTTTCATGCATGATTTTTTTTTTACCATTCCTAGCTTCTCATAAGGCCCATAACCCAAAGTATTAGGACAATTCACTTTTTCACTGATACTTTTATTAACAGTTTTACATCAGGCCATCATAAAGATTCCCAATCAACAACACAACAAAGAAAGCTCATTACTTAGTACAACGTTACCAAATCACCAGGCTCAATCAGTAGTTCAGGCATCTGAAGTTCTGTCAGGGAAGGATGGATGTGTTCATCCTGAGGACAAGAAGGGTAGTATGTCTGCTTGGGGCACATACTAAGTGTCAGTTTTCCTGGTGAAGAATGGGAAACAACTGCAACATGCTTTCTGAGGGTAGGTTGGGCGTCTTATTTATGTCAGCCCATTGCATAAGGAGTTGTTTAGTATTGGCACCCATTGCACATCCCTCCCTTGGTGTATTATTAGGCACATGTAAGGACAGGTCTAAGAATAGGAAATACTCCCATATCAGCAGTATGATACTGCCTTGAGACACACTAATCACACCACCCAATGCAGAACACATCCTGGAGAGTCAGAAAGGGAAAGTGACCAAAAAGCTGAAGAGAAGTACAGATTTTAGCTGACAACTGTGTCAGGACAAACAGAGCAAAATAAATAAATAAATAATCACAGTGAATGCTTAACAACAGCCCAGACAACAGATGTGAGACACCAATAACATAAAGAGTTAGTTGCTCTGAATTTTCTTAAGGTCCATGTGTTACATGCACCAAAGGAATTCATTTCACCATCTGTTTTTTTTTTTTTTATTCTATATTCTGCTGTACTGCTTTCTGGTTAGTAAATTTGCTGCAATAACTCTTCCAGGGAGTCCATATTTTTCCATGCATTGGCAATGACTGTTTTCTCAACTAACAGTAGGAGATGCAACAAGCCTTTTTTCATTTTCCCCAAGGAGAGATTCAGATCATATCTAGTCAAGAAAAAGGGATGGAGGAAGAATTATCCTGTCTGGCCATAGTTCAATACAAATGAATTTATCATATGCAGTAAAGAAACGGGAAGGTGAAAGAGTTATCCTGTCTGGCCATAGTGTCCTACAAATTAATTGAATATCAGTTTTAAAAGCTTCAGGGCAATCACTCCTCCTGCATTTCCCCTCTGCATCTTCAACATTCAGGACTAACTGCCAAAAATGAACAGAATAATATAGTGGAAGTGAAAAAATATTTGAAAAGGCATTGTCATAAAAAAGAAACCTCCTGAATTTTGTAGTATTGTACTTTAATGGGGGGGGGGGTAATTAAAGTAGGCCAGACATCTTGAGACATTTGAAGGTTTACATCTCTCTCTGTCTCTCCCAAAGCATCTTATTCCTCACAGTAAGTTGTGTCATAGATCATATTAGAATCTTCTAGAGATTAGAGGTCACCCCCTTAGAGAGAGACAAACTTATCCTTAATTTAGTCAACCATAGACCCCAAAGTGATACATCTTATTTGTACCAATTCTAAAGAGTTTTCCTCCCAGAGGTTTTTAACCAGTGCTATAAATACACTTTTCATCATATTGCTGTATTGCAAATTATTTTTGCAAATTCATGCCAGGGCATCAAACATCCTAATACCCTAGAAACAATTGTTCCCAAAATACTAGGTTTGGAAATGTATTTAACTTTCTGAACATTCGTTTATCTGGGATTTCCAAGTTCTTAGATTGCCTGATCAGGGTTAAGTCTTCAGTCCAGTTCATTGAATTATTTTCTGTAAAAGCCCAATAGGTTAGATTAATGACTCATAGTGCAATTGTTCTTGTTGTATGGCCTAGTAATTTGTTACAGTCCTGCAGTTTCTTATAAATGAATGTATTCCTCCAATTTGTTACATCAGTGGTTTCCACAAAATGCGAGTTCTCAGGAGCTAAGTGTTCATGTACTAGTTTAAGCTTAGCAGTTCTGTTATATAGCTCAGATTGGGGGTGACCAATCCTCCAGTGTAGCTAGCAGAACAAATAGATTCCCTTACAGTGTGGGCTTTTCCCCATTCCATAAGAAATTAGTAGTCAATCTCTTCAAAGTAGAGAAAAACTCCGGGGGAGAATGGAATAACCTGTTAGGTGTAAAGAACCAAGGAGAATAAGCCATGCCAAGGTCTGCATTCATTGCTGGAAGTCAAGGCTTAAGCTTTTCCATCTCTGTAAGAGGCATTTGGCCAATATCTCACTGAAAGTAGGTTACAATGTGCCCTGCAGGGAACTGCTTAGCTTTATTCCCACATATGTAACTTGGGTAGGCTTATCTACAAAGGTGTAAATTTCAGCCAGTGTTGGTTAAGGGTTCTAATTAATTCTAAGCGTTTCAGTTTTATCGGTGTTAGTCTTGCACCCTGTCATTATATCTCTCAAGTGTACAGATTTTTGCAGAATGTCCAGATTTTGACCTTATATTTTTGGTCTGTTTTTCATACAATTGTGGTTTTCGAGCAAATTAGTGGTAAATCATTAAAGACTGAAGTTAGAAAATAATGACAGACACTTGTGTTTTTAACTTCATATCCTTCAGAAAATTCATACTAATGCAAAACCTGTTATTCTATTAACTTTCTAATTTTGTAAAAGCAATATTTAAAAATTGTCCCTATTTTGGAGCCTTTGTCTCACTTTTATTGATGACTTTGTCCAGATTTCTTGATCTAAGAGGTTGCGATGTATGCCTGTCAGGGTACCAAAAACTTCTAGGTCACTGAGAGTTAAAGATAGGTCTTGATCAGGGATTGAGAGATACAGCAATAAATCAGCTGAAAAAAAGCAAATGTTTAGTATGATGATTGTTTATATGATATATCTCATAAAAGTCAGGCTTTTCAGTTGCCTGTTAAAGGTTCTATATATAGATTGAATAACAAAGGGGAAAGGGACAGCCCTGCCTAGTTCCCATGAAAAATTCTGTATTAGAGGAAAGCCTGATGCAAACATTTGTATGAGCTATACATAAAGTTTACAAAGTTCGAATGAGAAAACATTGTTCATACTAACATATAACTAAGACATATCATTCATATAATACACCAATATGCTGTGACCAAGCCAGATGTAATTGGAGCATAAACAAAAGACTAATGTTAAAAGTGAAAATGGTTAAGTTTAAGAGGTCAATTGTGAAACAAAAAGTTGTTAAGATGATTACAGGTAAAAATGTCTATGAATATAAGACACTAGTGGAATGGTAACCAGTCTTCAACTAGTTCATAGTCAAAAGGGAAAAAGTTATGTTTAAGTACTTTAAAAAGGGAATAGAAATTTGTGTGACCTTTGCTCCAACACATAACTGAAACCTGAGAATTACCACTGATGTCATCGGCTGGTGTTGAAAATGTCACTTCTAATTTAGCTCTGACCATGTGGAGGTCTTAGTATTGCTGTCAAACAAGTCAAAAGAAACAGAACAGACAATCAAAAAGGTAACCAGCAATTCAGCAGTTGAACCAGCATACCTTTAGAAACAGCAACACTTTTTACTACCACAAATCAACATATACTGAAGTCATATTAAAAAAAAGGGGGAGGGGTACTCACTAAACAGCCAGTAATCCAGAGAGCTGCTGCTAGGGAGGAGACAGTAAATAACCAGTACATCCAGGCACAGAATTTTGAGCTTACTCAGAAGTAAGAGACAGTAACAGGTTGAGGATCAGCAAACCTATCTGCTGATGGTTACTGCCCTAATTGCTTTGGCTGCCACTTTCAATCCTACATTCTCCTTTAGAAAAGAGGAATAGGTTCTAAATCCTTTTAAATGTATAGGTACTGAATGTTTCTATTCCTGTTCCTACAGCTTTGAGAGAGGTCATATGCTGTATCAGTAGAAACCAATCATTTCAGGCTAGCCTCTGCTTCTTTGGGAATGCTGAATGTCACTGTGCCACCAGGTAAGAAGACTTTCAGTACTGCAGTATATACTTGTTTGAACTTCTAAATTTTGGCTCCATAGTCTTATTGTCAGCATGAAGCAGTATGACTTCTCCTAGACTCTGCAGAGAAGTCATGTTCTTAATGGATATAGCTCTTGAGATCTTTCATGGGAACCAGAGAGAAGAAACAATCCTCACCTTTAAGTTTTCGGAAATAAATCTAGCAAGCCCGAGGTATGAAAGTCACACCCTAAGGAGTTAAGGAAGAAAACGTACAGTGGGCTCTTTTGATTCACTGCTTGGGATACTAATTCATTCACCAGTTTAGTCAGTGTGTGATTTGCACAGTCCCCACTTTCTGAGTTACTCATAAATCTGATATTTTTTTCTTTTCCATTTGCCCACAGTGACAACTAGTTTGCTCAGGACAGATAAGCAGTGCTGTTAGAAGGTGACCTGCTGTAAGAAGTATAACATCACCTTCAGCTAAGGGATCACAATGTTGGGATAATGTCCCCCTCTACTTAAGACATCGTTTATCAGATTTCTAGATGTAATATGTAAGGCTGGAATTGGTTTTCTGCTGATCAAGCATGATTTGTTCAAATGAAGAATTAGTGGCAAAAGACTGAGCATCTGAAATTTCTGACACTAGAGGAGAGGAGAGGTGACATGAATAAGTATACAGAGGTCCTGCTGTGTCAGGAATTGCCAAAAACTCAGTTTAGCAATTCACTTCTTTGAGTGCACCTCTTTGAAAAAGAAGACTGAACTTTACATTTCTGCAAAGACATGTGAACAGTTTCTGATGTAATGGTGCCACTCATTGGCTTGAATAGGGTACCAATGTACACATAGCTCTTTCGTCAATATTTCCAGCCCCAAATATTTAAATGTATTTTTGATGTTACTGCACTCTGCACCTGCATATAGTTTTAATTCCTGTATCTGTCCATTAGTTCTCAGTGTTTCTTTCCAACAGTCTTACCTACAATCCTGTATTGATGATTCTGATGTGTTTTTAGATTTCACAGTATGTAGTCTTTTATCTTCCACAATGGCAGTAAAGAATTAATTTTCATATTTTCAACAACATGCAAATTATTTTAAAATGCTTATTTTTTTACTTTTACACATCAGTAGAAAAAGACCTTTTATAGCACAATTTAGCAAGTTTGACTAAATGGACAGCAACAGCAAACTTTTCTGCATGCTCATAAGCATACCAACTGCATTTCTGAATTAAAATGATACAGCATTATCTCTAGCTTCCATTTTTTACACTCACACAACTATGTATTGCATATCCTTTACTTTTACAATAGATCCTATCTTTGTTTTTTCATTTTTGTCTTATTATTTGACTCACATTTTATGTTACACATCCTCATTTTACCAGATAATTATTGTTTTTGTTTTATCTTGTTGACTATCAAGCTCACCCACCAAGCATCTTAATGGCCTATAAATTCTTCCTCACTCTAAAGGTCAACTCATTCATTTTCCATATCCTTGACTAGGGTGAGAGTCCACCGACTATTGTTCCATTTATAGGTAAAACATGGACACTGACAGTGAGCAATCATGTACAGAGCAACTTAACTCTCCCACTCCAACCATTACAGTGGTGTGTGAATTCCACAATCACTGCTAACTTAGTTGATGCATGCATGCATCTGCTCATGTTCACTCCTCTAATCTAGTCTCTCAGACTAGTATGCAGCACAATTATCCTTATAGCCCGTGGTCCTGGTTGAGTCAGAATTGCAGAGAGGGAGACTGGTAGACCCACTGTCAATTGTTACTCCCATCCTCCATCTCTTCCAGCTTCCTGTACTGCTAATCAAACACTGGTCATCTGGAAAGTATTCAGGGCTTTATTCCCCTATGTCACACAAGCAGGCATCAGTTAATTATTAAAAATGCATACTTGTTATTTAACTTGTTCGGCAAATATCTACAACTTTTGATAATGTTAGGTCTCCTTCTCTGACTAACTTGTCCCTTGTTTCATCATTTTTTTATACCACAAATTATTCTAGCTCTTATTAAAGAATGCTTTTGTAAAGAAAAAAATGCCTAATAAATGGCTAATTCTTTCTAGGCCTGTAGTACTTACTTAATTTAGTTTTAAATGCTGTTGTTTTGTCTTTTTTCCCCTTCAAGAAAATAAAAGAGTTAGAGTTAGTTGTTGTTAAAGACTTTATGAAGGAATGCAGAATGCTGTGCTTATTTGATGTTTTCAGCTAATCCACTTACCATGATAAGTACAACAGAATTTCTGGATGCAATGATTCCAGCAAATCCTAGTGACTACACCTGAGCCATATTTTCACTGAGAACTGTATTTATTTCTGTAGTTCCAAATATATAAGCTCCTGAAAGCAAACATGTTTATTTATTTATTTACTTTTGCTGACATATTCCTTCATTGCTGGTAGATAGTTTTTCAGATACCATGTCATATTAGGAGAATTTGGAATTATGCTGAGGTCTAACATCATGATGTCTATATGCAGACTCTAAATCTTCTGTGTACCAAATAAAATGAAAATAACTGTAGCTAGCTATCTTATTAGAGTAAAAAAAAAAAAAATATATATATATATATATATATATATATATATATATATATATATATATATATATATCATAAGATAGATCTCAGACTTGTGCAATAGTTTTGAAAAAGCAAATTTGTGTCACACAGTTTAGCACTGTACATGCCTTTTCTGTAAGAGGCAGGCAGTTATCTCTACTAATAGAGACACAATCACATTCCCTTAGTGAAGTAGAGAAGAGAGAAGTACCCACGGCAAAAGAAGCCAGAGATTACACTGAGAACACTATACATCTCACTATATGTGATGAGCGATTGCTCTACTAGTGAAAAAATAATTTCCTAAAATTTGTGGCTATGCATAAGTCGGGCTGCTACTTAGTAGTATGTTACCACTTATAAGTGTGTATTCTGTGGGACCATTTAGTAATGTTAGGGCATAGTGACTCGCAGCAAGTAATGTATTTCCACAAAGATGACTGAGAGGCAGAAATTCATTAAACTCAACCTGCTACACTTTATATCATTATACTGTCAATGACCATGATAAGAGTGACACTGATGATGATGATGATGAATAAGAAGGACTGTGGTGTTGCTAAAATGACAATGATGTTGACAGTAGCACCTATTGCAGAAGAATACCAGACCTACCAGCTGGTATACTTTTTCAAGCAAGATGATTTAAAATTATTATCACTCATTAACTAAGTAGTACATAGCTAGTTAGTACAAGTATTCCAGTTTCAAATATTTCTGTACACATCTACATTGTGCAGAAATTTCAGTATAAACCCTCACCTCCTCTGTTTTCATTTCAACAGCTATGAATGATAAGCATGTTGTTGTTGTGTCTTTTGGCTTTTCCCGGTTAGGGGTTGCCACAGCGGAACTCCGGTCTGCTAATGATTGGCAGTAGATTTTTATGTGCCGAGTTGCCAGCCCTGACGCACAACCTTCAATGAAGGTACGCCCATTCACACATGTCTCCAGACAGAAGACGCTCTAGCTGAGAATCGAACGGGACAACTTCTTACTGTCAGGTGACAGTGCTACCGCAGCACCACCACCACAGTCTATGAATGATAAGCATATGACTTATAATATCTGAAGTAAACGAAATATATGCTTGCCCTTAAAAAAATGTTGAGCAATAAATTTAGTTAAGAAGTTGTTTCAATGAGTTGTTCCTATGAAACTGGATTTAGCAGTTCCTCTGTTGTTGATTAATAAAAGACTCCCCTACTCACTTGTTACTATATCACAGAGAATATATAACAGGAATTTCATTTTGTGGATGCAATTATTTAAAAATAATGCTACACACATATAAATGTAAAACTAAATTCGGACTAGTAGAGTAATACAAATGATAGTTCTTTTAAAATCACATCTACCAAACTGTGATACTGTTTTGAAAATTAAATAAATAAAAAAATTACATAAATTATTATCTCAAGGAAAGTACTTTTCAAATCACTTCATTCTGTTTGCAATCCATTCCGGGGTACAAATGTATACATTCACATTCACCTTAGTATGTGTTTAAATCTTTTTGTTAACTTTTTGTTTGCAAGAAATATACTCTGTAATGGATGGATGGACAAAACTGGGTAGAGGAGAAATAATACATGAGAATTATTACTCCCAGTGATCTCTATAAGATGTATCAGCATTGGTAATGAAGTACATAAGACATGTAAGTCAATCTCAGATAAACAGCATGGTCATTCATAGTATATGAAAAATAATATTCATAAACATGACATTCAAGGAATGTTTCAATATAGATGTCTTGAACTGAAGCTACTGTTAGGTCTCAGTAATTTTAGTAAGACCTTCCTAAAGAGGGAAAGCCGTCAGTGTTTTACTGGAATTTGCAGGGGGCTGCATAAAACAAGGTTCCCATTTCTTCTGTTTTCCTAATGGGGAAGGTGAGGCTGGACTGCCTTAATGATTTCACTCCTAAGTTGTACTTGCTTCAAGAGGATTGATGCATAGTTTAACTTAGCCCTCTGTCAGAAAACAGGGTATTTTCTAGACTGTGACATAGATAGATATTTGAATCAATTTTCCCAAAGTTTGTGAGACAGAACCTTAAGAAGTTCCATGTCTTTGTTCTTCTCCCAGAATTTTCTTTTAAGTTACTTTCATTTTGTCAGTGCGATATTATTATTCATAAACTGTGACAAAGATAACTTGTGACATGGTGCTGAAACCTCCATACACTTAAATGTATTGACATGGTGCTGAAACCTCCATACACTTAAATGTATCTCACAACATATAAAAGGAGAACTCAGAAATTAAACATTTCACTTTTGAATTCAGACTAAGACATTTCATACCGCTTTTAGTACTGCAGCAGCTATTGCTGAGATAATAGAAACTCAAAACAATATGAAATAGGGTTACCACCTGTCCCTCTTTGTGCAGGAAAGTCCTATTTGGGCAATTGTGTCCTGAAAAATAAATAAATAATTAAATAATGGCAAATGTCCTGAGATTTAGGACAAAATATTTTCCTAAATTTTCTTTAATAGTTGCATAAAAATATTTTTGTATCTGAAACACCTAAATGTTTTATTAAACAGCATAAACAATTCAAATGTTACAAGAATAAGTTTTTATTTTGTAAAAAAGAGAAGTTATATCCTTGGGCCGTGGGAATGTTTTGTCTTGCAATATCTCATGTTTCTAGAAAAATGTTCCACTTTGGGCATTTGATAAGATGGCAAACCTAATATGAAATGAAGTAAACTGAAAAAGAAAAAAACTTTGCCTAATGCATGCATTACCTGTTGTGAACTGTATCTATTCATTGTTCCTTGGGAGATGTGAACCAAAGATACTTATTCCATTCATTAAGGCTAATATTGCAAATGCTTGTTACAGTGGCACACCTCTGCTTCTATTTGCTACTTGAAATTTCTCACCATATATGCCATTATCTCACTAATAACAGCAGCAGCCATTTTCTGGCACCTTAGCACAAGCTTGAAGTCATGAAATTTGATTCATTTTCCTGTTCCATTGTTGCTTGGTGACTGTAGATGACTATTTTGATAAATAGTCCTTGTCTTTATAGCATTAGTTTTAACTTTGGCATTTAGAGTTTCTCTTTCTTAAAAGGCTTTAACTTTGGCAGTCAGATGAATGCCACCTTCTTGACAACTTCTTTATTGTCCCAGTTTCACATGTATTTAGTTGCCCTTAATCTTATTCTTTTAACTTGTTGATGGCTTTCTATAATATACTTCCAGAGACACACGCTTGCTGGCTTATCTTTACCAGCCCTGCTAACAATAAAACAGGTTGTGTGCTATCAGCATATTTTGCAACTTCTTTATGCAAAAAATCTGGACAATGCTAAAAATAATGGGGGGGGGGGGGGAGAAGGTCCAAAAATAGGGACTTTTTTTTAAATATTGCTCCTATAAACTTGAAAGTTGATATAATAATAGTTTTTGCATTAGCATGCATTTTCTGATGGGTTTGAAGTCTGAAACTCAAACTTCTGTAATTATTTAGTGGCCTTAATCCTCAATGATTTTCTAGAAAACCTCAAATTCTATGAAGAACGGGCCAAAAATATGAGGCAAAAATTTGGAGAGTTGTGAGGTATTGCTGTCAGTAGTAATCATTATGACTCCAGATTTAATGTCCTAGTTTTCTGTATATCAACTTTTATATTTCCTTTTCGCCTTCTGTGCATTAATTGATATTGTATTCTGTGCCCAGACAGCAATGCTATTATATTAGGTTTTTACAACCATGTTGTCAGAGAGTGTATTAAATTCCAAATTAAGCTGGTAAACTATTATCTGTTTCACTCCAACAAATAAATCCTTGATATCTGTTTGTTATGTCATCTCTATTTGAAGAGTTGCTCTTGGCCATCCTGCAGCTCATTTGTCACCAAGTATTCCTTTTGCAGCCCTTAGCAATGATTGCCCATAATACCCCCATTACAAATGCCAAACTAGTCTGTAATTACTAGCTTTATTTCTGCACATCACTGGTTTAAGAAATTTTTAGTCTGTCTTGTTAATTCTTTGAAACAGTTAATCTCTCAAATGAAGAGTTAAATCATGTTTTTAGAGAGATGATGAACAGTATAATGTATTAGTTTGTACCTTTATTTCTCTTGCACCTCATACCACTGTCTGTTTTTTTTTATTATGAGTCTTATTTCTCCTAGATTCCTTGGAGTCAGAAAATATAGTGACCAGTCACTAAAATGCCTGTTTTTGCTTGCTGATTCTTCACTCCCTCCATCCAAGGGGCTCTCATATCTGTACAGCTAATGTTAAAAAAAAACAAGTTAGTGAAATGTTTCTGATAACTTGTGGAAAGCCCCAGCACAGACTATTCCAGCTAACATTGCAGAAATTTCTTGTTATGTTTTCATTACAATATTCTTTTTCATATTTACAATACTTGTGCCAGATAGTATGGGATGGCTAGCCCTGGCATAACATTCTGACAATATTACTGCAAGCCTCTGGTTCCTTTTATCTGTCTTTCTATACTAGTACTACTAATCATGCTGTTGTTAACGGGTACCACAACAAGCTGGTGCTAAGCACTTACTTAGTCAACATTATTGTACTTCATATGTAACTACCAGGAAGGTTTCAGAGGAGAAAAGTGTATACAGTTTGTTGTAATATTGGATTTGGCAGACTTGTCGGCATCTCAAAAAACAGAGCTGCAAAAAATATATGAGGGTGTTAATACATACTGAGGCTTTTAAAAAAGTGCAAAGAATAACAGACTCTCTAAGTAAACTCAAAACATGGAATGTCAACCAGTTCCAGTTCTTGTTTAATTAAATGCAAGATGATACCTCCTACTCACTTTGTTCTGTAAATATCAAATCAAAGCAATGTTAGAGGCTGGAAACTTATGAGAATGTGATTCATATTACTTAATCTATGGTTATACATGCTCTGTAGTTTTTTCTTCTTTTATTATGCTTAATATTTGACATATTGGGGTTCTGCAGAAACTGCAAGTATGAGTGAACCATTTGTATGATAGTACTGCTCATGAAGTAAGAGATGCTTGGAGGTACTGCTTATGCAGTAGCAGGCCCGAGAAGAGGGGAGTGCAGCCAGTATGTCGCTCCAGGACTTATGAAGCTATAAGTGGCCCAAAGAAGCCCAAGAAATGTCATGAAAACCGAAACGTGTCATTGTCTCGAGAAGGAGATGTCCTTACAATGTTGGATAATGTTATTGGTGGACTCACAGTTTGTAGCAATGCTGCAGTGAACATTTCTGAGAAGTTCAGCTTCCTCTGGAAGTACCTAACAATTCCTGTAGATGAGCTGAAAGAAAAATCAAAATCACTGGCAAATCAGTATCCTGCTGATATCAGTGAAGATCTTGTAATGGAGATGAGTCATCTGGCAGCTGTTCATCGATCAAATTTTGGAGAGAACCAGCTCAGCCCATTGGAGCTGCTGAATTGCTTGAAAAATTACAAACTGGAAGGACTCTTTCCAAATATATGTGTCGGTCTGCATATTCTGTTGACAATTCCTGCCACTGTCGCCTCTGCAGAGCACTCATTCAGCAAGATAAAGCTGGTAAAAAATGTTCTAAGATCCACTATGTCAAGTGTGACTAGTAGATTTGGCAAGACCTAGTATTGAGTCTGATCTAGCAAAAAGGATTAATTTTGATTATGTAATTCAGAGTTTTTCTAGGAAAAAGGCCAGGAAAGCACCTTTGTTTGGCAGACAATAAATGCTATTATAAACATCTTTTACTATTATAAATATATTACTTTATTATTACATTTATACCAATACATACTTATCTAAATGTATCAATGTAATCTACGATTGTTAGAAATAAATAATAATATACACACTTACATGTGTGTGTAGAATTTTGTATAAGGGCCCACACACCTTCTTTGTACCGGGGCCCGGATTTTCTCTCGGCGGCCCTGTGCAGTAGTATATGTGAGAGATGCTGGGAGCAGAATATGAAGAGAAAGACAAAAAGATAGACATGGCTACAAGTGCACATTGTTGAATGAATCCTGACTTAATCTAACAATAAGATCTTTATCAGGCTATAAGGTAGAGATCACGTGATCTGGTCTAAAGCAGCATAATGGAGTGTGAAACAGAGGATCTGTGAAGTTAATTTGAAAGCACATATCCCACTGGGCTGGAAGGCAATGGATTCAAGTACCTAGCATATCCCACTCACATGCACACATATGCACACTCACAAATTCACATATTTATAAATATATATGAATTCCATTTAGGTGTTTGAATTGTGTGTTCTTCACACAGAATTTTTTTTTTACAGCAGAATGCACATTGCTGTTTTTTTTTCTGTGTGAGATCGCAAACACTGGTAATCGGGGCATTTGTCCATTCCCCACTGTAATGCAATCTTGGAGCATGTATGTGTATATATATATATATATATATATATATATATATATATATATATATATATATATATATAAAATTAGCAGTGGGTGTGGGAGATTTGCCCCCTGCAAAAATACTATATTTTTTTTTGATAATTTTATGATATAGGAGTTTTGCTCAGTCTTTTGCCATTTGTATATAAGTATATGGCAAAGTATCATATACTCAGTCACAGGCACACGCACACACACACACACACACACACATATATATATATATATATATATATATATATATATATATATATATATATATATCTTTAATTGCAATGTGCTTATGAGTCAGTTGTTATCGAAATAGAACACCGATTCATCATCTTCATAGGTTCATTGGTTCATAGGAGTATACTTGGCTAACGACCACTAGGCCTTTATAAGCCTAGCCGTGGAACCCAAATGTGTTCCACAAGTTATATGTTTTAGACATTTATATAGGGGTGATTGTTAGTTATGACATGATTTAATGACCTCCTCTGTTCATCATTTCTCTGGCTTCCCATCCAGTGGTTCAAGTTACACTTAAATAGGGTTAGGGAGGAACTTTGTTTCACAAGGATGGGAAGCCAGTTCCAGAGAAAGGGAATTCTCTGAGATACATATCTGTCTCTCCAATATGTCCTATTTATGATGCAAGCAAAATTTAGGACTTTAGATTTGATAGCTCTGATGCTGTTTATTTTGCAGATGTGTAGAAGGTTCATCAGAGGGGGATCCAGGGATACCTTGTATGCCAGGTATAGATCACTCCTCAGTAGTCTGTAGGAGACTGAATATAGAGATTGGGCTTTTAGGTGATCCACACAAGACATTGCGTTTATGCCCTGTATTCTTTTTGAAAGGAACCTTTATGGACATTCCAATTGCTGCATGTGTCTGGTTATGTACATATGGAAGGGGCATTATACTCAGTGATGTGTCTGATGAGGGCCAAGCATAATGGTACAATGACTTCCCTGGACCTAGATGCCATGCACTTACTTATAAGTTGAGCAGCACAGAAGGATTTCCTTTGTAGCTTGGATACATATTGGTCAAAGGCCAAGGTTACTGTATACATGTTCCTAGATCCCTGACTAGTGGATCAGCTGTTAGGGGTATTTTATTGTTGACATAGTTTCTTGGGGTGGCTGACTTCTCAAATGTACAATAATGCATTTCTTGGTATTGAGTTTTGAGCCATGACTTTATCACCAGTCATTTGTCTGTGTTAGACCCTCTTGTAAGATGTTAGTGTCTTGGGAGATGGATTCTGTGACTGCTCCCAGTTTGCAATTGTCTGCAAACTTGGTCAACCAGAGGCCTTTGACATTAGCCTTGATTTCCGAGAAGTAGATGAAAAAGAGGAGCAGGCCCAGCACAGAGCCTTGAGGGACTCTACTGATGACTGGCCTCTTTGAGGAGGTGGTCTCACCAATCCTAACTTCTTGGGTCCTATCTGTGAGCCAGCTGGCTATCCAATGTGTTATATAGGGGTTTATGCATAATTCTATAAGTTTGTTGACAATGCCTGAGTGGGGTATTGCATCAAATGCCTTAGCCAGGTCAAGGTAGGCAGTATGCACTGTTTTATCCTCATCCATTGCTTTGCTGACCTTCTCAAAGAAATACATCAGGTTCAGTAGGCATGACCTTCTTTGACAAAGCCAAACTAGGATGGATTTAGTGTCTGAAGGTCTCCTATGTCCTTGTTGATCATTTCATTGATAATTCTTTGCATGGCTTTGCGTATAAGACCAGCCAGACTAATGGGTCTGTAGTTTCTAGGATTTGTTGATGGTCCACCCTTATGAAGAGAAATGACTGTTGCAGTTCTCCATTCTCCTGACATGAAGCCTGTTCTAAGACTATAGTTAAATATTAACTCCAGTGGCCCTGATAGGTTGTATTTTAGGTTCATAGGCTCATAGGTTGGTACTAGGCTATCAGCCCTAGGGCCTATGCAAGCCTAGCCATAACAATTCCCTGGATATTTCTTCCCACAATATTTACTTCTCTGGACCCCTGTCTAGCAGGGTGACTGACATGATCCCAGGGGTGAATTTCCTATCTCCCATCCAATCATCAAGGTTCCTTTTGAAGAGGGCCAATGAGGTGCTCTGCTTGACATGCATGGGCAGTCTATTCCAGAGTATGGGAAGTCTCTGGGTCAGGAACCTATCCCTCCAGCATGTTTTGTTCATTGTGATGACAAGGTTTAGATCCCTGGAGCTTGTGGCTCTGAGGGATTGGGATTTCTTTAAGTGGAGCATGTCCAACAGCTCAGGGTTTGACATGGCCTTGTATGTTAAGCAGAGATCGCCTCTGAGTAGACGATATGCCACAGAGTAAGCTGGAGTTTTTTTAGACGGTCAGCATATGGCATCTGCTTTAGGCCTGTGATTCTTTTAGTGAGGTATTTCTGTGGCCTTTCCAGCTGTTGCAGATGTCTTGTGAGGTACATACCAAATGGGGCATTATACTCTATAATGGGTCTAATGAGGGATGAGTACAGTGGGACAATGACCTCCTTTTTTCTGGATGAAAAGCCCTTAGTGATGAGGTGTGCCACATAGAAGGATTTCCTGACTGTTGTGATGTGGTTATCGAAAGTGAGACCACTGTCCACCTGTGTCCCTAAGTCTCTCATCACACTTTCGATGTTTAGTGTCCTGCCACCTATGTGGTAATTCATGGGTACATGTTTTTTTCCAAAGGGGATAACTATACATTTCTTGGCATTAAGCTTGAGCCCATGGCTCTGGTACCAGGCATTTGTTTCTGTAAGGCCCTTTTGTAGAATATCCCATCATTTAGGGATTCAATAATGTCTCCCAGTTTGCAGTCATCTGCAAACTTTGTTAGCCAGAGTCCCTTAGTGTTGGCCTGTACTTCAGAGAAGTAGATGCCAAACAAGAGTGGTTCCAGGACTGAACCCTGAGGTACTCCACTTGCCACTTGTCTGGAGCTGGATTTGGAGTCGGCTACTTTTGCAGTCTGGGTTCTGTCAGTAATCCAGTTGGCAACCCATTGAGTGATGTAGGGATTTATGCCCAGCTTAGTAAGTTTATCTATGATTCCAGAGTGGGGGATGGTGTCAAAGGCCTTGGCGAAGTCCAGATAGGCTGTGTGAACTGCCTTACCCTCGTCCACAGCTCTGGAGACTGATTCGAAGAAGTCAATCAGATTCAGGAGACAAGATCGGCCCTTCACAAACCCAAACTGGGTGGGGTCCAGTGTTTGAAGGTTGACAATGTCTTTGTTTATAAGTTCCATGATAATGCGTTCCATGCCCTTGCAGATCAGGCTTGCCAGACTGATGGGACGGTAGTTCCCAGGATCCAAGGTGGCTCCCCCCTTGTGGAGTGGGATAACTGTAGCTGTGCGCCACTCAGTGGGCATGAAGCCTGAGGTGAGGCTATGATTAAACATGACACTTAGGTGAGGTGCTAGTTCATTTTGTAGTTCTTGTAGTACACAGCCTGGGATGTGATCTGGTCCCATGGATGCTGTATTCTTAGCTTTGGAGAGTGTGGTTTCTACCTGTGTGGCCATGATTACCAGAATTTGGAAATCTTTTGGTATTGAGATGTGCCCTTTAAGGGGTGAGAGGGGGTGAGGTTGGCACTAAATTGATCTGCCAGGATATTGGCAATATCCTTGGGATCAGTATATTTAATGCCATTCTGTTGTAGCTCAGAGCAGATCTGAGCATTGCCATTTAGATTCTTGACATAACTATAGAATGCCTTGTGGTTGTCTTTGGAATCTTTGGCAATTTTATTTTTGTAACTAGCTTTTGAGGATTTTATGAGGGATCTCAGCTTCTTACTGAGGCTGGTGAGGGAGTTTTTTGCATTCTGGGATTTTCCTCTTTTCTGCAACATTTTCTTCCTTCTGTTGTATCGTTTGTTTATAGCAGGGGACCACCAGATTGGCTTTCTTTTTTTGGAGAAGAGCATCTTGGTTCAATTTAGGATGGCACGATTTATGCATGAGTGGATGTGCTCGTACAGTGCCTTAGTGTAGGATTCTGCAGTCGAACATTCAGATCCCGTCTGCATGGGTGTCGTGAAGTTTGTCACTTCTGACTTCAGTAGCATGAAGTTGGCTTTGGAGAAGTTTTTTAAGGAGGTTTCCTTACTGGGGGGTGGGGGTGGGATGTGAATGTCAAGGGTGATTTGCTTATGGTTAGACCTGACCAATGAGGGGGTGACCACTGGTGTGGAGCATCTTTCTCCCATTTTACTAATGACCAGGTCTAGGATATTGAAGCCCCTGGTGGGACAATGTATTAGTTGATGCAGGGCATTGGAATTTATGAATTCCAAGAACCGTTGGGAAAAGGAGTTGGTACCCAAGTTGTTTTCCTAGTTAATGGCAGGGTAGTTGAAATCACCCAGTATTAGGGTGTTTGGTTGTATCTTAATATTTTCCAGTATGTTTAGAAAGGCGTAGTGAGAATCTTGGGGCATGGTGGGGGATCTGTAGCAAGCTACACTTTGGATTGCAGTCTTACCTAGTGTTAGTTGCACCTGGAGAATTTCAGATGCATTGTGTTGGGCAACTAGCCTGGAGGTTTGAATATCCTTGGTGAATATGGACACTCCTCCACCTTTAGTGTTTTGGTCTTGGTTTTGTGGCTGAAAAGTGTGGTAAGAGTTGTAGTCTGGTATTGCAGGGCTGCTCTCTGAAGCCTTGAACCAGGTCTCAGTTACTACACAGATATCGATGTTTTACATTTTTAGGAGTGCCTCGAGAGAGTGCATTTTGAGGTTTAGACTTCTACACTGAGTAGCAATACCTTCAGATTTTGCATGCTTGTATCTGTTACAGTGGTGGTTTTATCCTTTAAACCTTGCCTAAAAAAGGCTCTATAGGGGTGGAAAGAGCTTTAGCCAGTAACCTGAATCCCAGGGTTGACAAGTGCAGACCATCTCTGGCAAAGCATCCAGGCAGACAAATACTGGATCCCCTTTGAATGACACCAGAAGCTTAGCCAATTGTTGAAGTCAATCATTTTGTCCTTATAGTGTGGTATCATTCTGGGCGAAGACTATTTAGAAGGCATCCCGGGATATTATTGGTGCCGAATGAGATTCTGTTCATGGCCTTAATGAATGCAGACAGGGCATTCTCTCTATTTAAAATTGGAGGGGTTATGTTTGAAGGTATTTCTTGGGAGGAGGCTAGGGGTGAGTGGAGGCAAAGTTAGAACTGAATTTGTTAGCCAGCAGATTTGTTATATCACCTGGCTCGGTGAATGTGGCACCATTAACCACCACTTCAGCATACTGCTGTGTGCTGCCTTTGAGGTTTGTAACATAGCTGAAGAAGGCCTTATAGTTATATTTTGCCTGGGAGGCTATCTTGACCTCGTAATTGGGTTTATTGGACTTAATTAGCTCTCTTGCCTGCCTGTTTATTTTGATGAGAGATTTCTTGTCTTTATGGGAGTTATACTTTCTGATTTTAGCCACTATTGTTTTCCTTTTTATGTATAACCTGTTTAATCTGGAGCGCCACCAGGGTGGTTTGTTTTTGGAGTTAGTTTTGGGCCAACTTCTGGTAGGTATGCAGCCATTGACATGGTTGTACAGAGCTTCTGTTAACAATTCTGCATACGCTGCTGAGCTCTCTGGATTTAGAGGGGTATTGGATTTTGACAAACTATTGCTTAATAAAAGGTAGTTTGTCTTGGAATAGTTCCTAACTGTTACTGGGTTTACTGGGGTTACCGAGTTGTTTTGATTTCAAAGAAGACAGCTTTATGGTCTACCAGCAGAAGACAAAATTTCATCTTTCTGTTCTACTAATATCATCAAACCCACTGCCACTGCAAGCAAGAAAAATAAATGTTTCCCCTGAGTTTTAGCAACTCTTGAATTGCAGTCCCATTGGTATTACTGCTGGTTCTGCTAATATATGATACATTTTGACTGACCCCTTCTGTGAACTGATAACATATCTATCCCTCTAACAGGACTGTCAGGATAATAGAGAGTTTAAGATTAAAAAAAAAATCGCTGTGATGGGCACTAGACTCAGTCAGAAGGTGAAACAGCTTCATACAAATGAAATCCAAATATGGTGCCGATTTCTACAACTGCTTGTATATAGTATGGCTCCAAGCAAGTCACTTAGTCTTCAAAGTGGTCTTTGGTTAGCTTAAAATAAACTCCTCTACTGTTTTGTTCATTTTTTCTGATATAGCAAAGAAAAAAATACAAAATGTTAGGAAAATGATTCCTTGGATTACACAGTGTTACTTATATGATAAGATGGGGTACTTTTATCACCCGTCATTTTGAGACTATTCTTTTGCACCTTAAAGTATCAATCTAGTATTTATCATATGTTTTAAACAGGCTGATACTGAGATGACACATTAGAGCTAGTTAATCTAGTTTCTCATGAAATTGCAGCATGTTCTTGGGAGCAGTGAATAAAAGATGAATGCTTTAGGATGGTGCTGTATGTATGCTTTAAGAGAAATTAGAGTTTTCACTGTTTGTGGCAAAAACTGCGTATAGTTGCTTTCAAGAATGTGCACCATTTCTGCTGTGATAAGACATTAGTTCTCAGGAATGACATCTGCAGATAGAATGCTAGTATCTGCAAAAAAAGTTATAAGAAACTGGGGAAAATAGAACTATCTTTAGAAGAGAAGTATATGAGAGGTAAAGTAAGCGGTACTAAATTAAGGAAATGTAAGTAATTGTTAGAAAATGAATGTGAAAATACTGTTCTGCACTTGTATGCATTAAATGTATGAAATGTTAAGAAGCTACATGAGAATTATGCAGCTGTGTTCTGGGAAAACATTTTACAGTTTTGGAAGTAAACTGATATCAGACACACACAGACTCGCAGAATCAATTTTATGATTGCCAAAAAAAGATGAAGATTTTTCCCTAGTGTTGAATAATACTGCACAGAAAAGTTTACTTTTAAATTTTGCAAGCAACATAAAAAAATAAGTTCCCTTGGACTATTAAAATCAAGAAATTTGATTCGATAGACTGTGCTAATTAGATGTTTCCCAGAGATGCCTTGTTTCAAAACATCAATGTTGTATAATTAGTAAGACAGACTAAAGCCTTTCCCAGATTTAAAGTAAAGCTATTAACACAGTTTTGTGTTACTTCTAAAGCATACATAGTGGATTGCTGCTCTGGGATAAAAGCTCAAACCCAGAATGCATTCTGTAAAATTGTATATATAGTGCTTGGACTCAGAAGTTAGAAGTATTTTGGATAGGACCAAATAACCTGTTTGCGAGAGAGAGAGAGTTCTTCTATATGCCATTTCTTGGATTAAACCTATTTATATTGTATTTCATTTTGCAAGAGTATATTTGTTTGCATATTTCATTGTGCTACATGAATTACTTAATTTTATTTATTTAAAGTAAACAATTTTGCTATTCAGCTTTAAAAGTGTGTGGCTGGCAGTTTGTTTGTTAATTTAATGGTCTGTGTATTAAGCTGGTTTTAAACTGTTGGCTTCTGCCTTTCAGAAATTGACTGCTCAAGCTATTGTTACCAAACAAGTATATTATGGTTGACTTAGTTTAAGACAGAACAATAATTATGCTCTTCATGTATTAATTTTCTCTAGTTGGTGGCCACATTACAGAAAAGACAAGAAATGGGGCACTAGCATAAAATAGTTGTCATTAATCTAATCTGGAAAGCATTGTGTGTGTGTGTGTGTGTGTGTGTGTGTGTGTGTGTGTGTGTGTGTGTGTCTGTGTGTCTGTGTGTCTCTGTGTGTGTGTGTGTGTGTGTGTGTGTGTGTGTGTGTGTGTGTGTGTGTGTGGTCGCATTACTGTACAAAAATGATCATGGTCAAGTTTCAGCTACTGTTGGTAAGATTGGTGTGAATGGCACTGGACTCAGTCAGAAGCTGAAATCCTGGAAAGCCAGGGATTATAACTGTGTTCTGCATTTGTTCAGTGTACAGCTTATTTTACTGTGGCAAATGCTGGCCATAACATGAGGTAGTAGTTTAAATTTGTTGTATGTTGATAAGGCTAATTACCATTCATATATTAATTTGTGGTCAGTGGTGCAGATCATGTCACTGTAGTACCTGACTATTACATATAAATCATTGGCAGCAGGTGAAAACTCACACCTTCCAATTGTCACACTATCTTTGTGAAGATGTTACAATAAAAGTGCCTCAATGTATGTATGTATGCATGTATTTATTTATTTATTAATTATTGTTTGTGTATTGCATGATTACTTCAAAGTATAACAAGTCCTATTTAGGGGGTGACCGAAGAGTAAACATGTCATAAGTGTAAAAATGCACTGTTAATGACTGGGCATACACATAATTGACTGTGAAATTCAGAAAAGTACAGGTGAATGAGACAAATACATCTTCAATATATGATTAATAGCTTAATCATGAAATATGAAAATATAAAGGAGTATGATACAGGTGTGTGATCTAAACAACACTAATGTATATTATAAGAGTTAAAAGGTAAGAGCAAAACAAAGCAGTAAATGTTTATTTTCTGATACATTTTCCTTAATACTCTGTATCCACATATATGACTGGGTAATTTACTAATTAATCCCATCATATATGATTTTGTAAAATGTTAATGCATTCAGAATGCAATGTTTTTAACTATGGCAATTTTGATGAAGTGTATACTAAGCAATGGTAAAAGATGATGAAGGGGAGGGGAAGAATGAAAATGTTATGTGATCCTAAAGAATATGTAGCTTTGCTTGCTGTGAAGAGCTCCTTAAGAAGGGAGCAAAATGTAAGAAGACAATGTTTTTTTTTTTAATGGCTGATATGTTTAAAACTTTCCTGAGCTTGAAGACATGAGTTCTTAGGGTTTAGTCCCCTAACTTATTATTTGTTTTGTTTTGATCATTGTAGGAGAATTTGGTTACCACAGCACAGCACAGTGGTATACTTGGAATGTTTCTGGAAATTAAAGTAAGTCAGTGTCTATGAGATTCACTGTCTAATAATATGTGAGTAGTAAAGAGCTGGTAGTATATGAGCTCACTGTGAAGTGGCAGTTTAAAGTATGACAGTCATGGAGCTCACTGTAAAGAGGCAGTTTAAAGTATGACAGTCATGGAGCTCACTGTAAAGTCACAGTTTAAAGTATGACAGTCATGGAGCTTGCTATAAAGGGGCAGTTTAAAGTATGACAGTCATGGAGCTCGCTGTAAAGCGGCAGTTTAAAGTATGACAGTCATGGAGCTCGCTGTAAAGTGGCAATTTAAAGTATGACAGTCATGGAGCTCGCTGTAAAGCGGCAGTTTAAAGTATGACAGTCATGGAGACCCACTTCACCAACAAACAGTAATACATTAGTAGGACTTCTCAAGATTTTAGGTATTTGGTCTAAGGTTTCATTATTAAGGCAAATGCTAGTAAGTTAACAAGTATTATAGGAGTGTACTGGCTGTTTGTAGTTTTCATAGGTTCATAGTTCATAGGTTGGTACTAGGCTATCTGCCCTAGGGTCTATATAAGCCTAGCCATAACAATTCCCTAGCTATTTCTTCCCAGAATATTTACTTCTCTGGTCCCCTGTCTAGCAGGGTGACTGACATGATCCAAAGGGGTTAATTTCCTATCTCCCATCCAATCGTCAAGGTTCCTTTTGAAGAGGGTCAAAGAGGCGCTCAGCTTGACATGTATGGGCAGTCTATTCCAGAGTATGGGGAGTCTCTGGGTCAGGAACCTATCCCTCCAGCATATTTTGTTCATTGTGATGACCAGGTTTAGATCCCTTGAGCATATGGCTCTGAGGGATTGGGATTTCTTTAAGTGTA
Source organism: Protopterus annectens (assembly GCF_019279795.1). Taxonomy (NCBI): domain Eukaryota; kingdom Metazoa; phylum Chordata; order Ceratodontiformes; family Protopteridae; genus Protopterus; species Protopterus annectens. Next base: position 388,431,558 of record NC_056730.1, on the reverse strand, counting down.
GCATGTCCAACAGCTCTGGGTTTGACATGGCCTTGTATGTTAAGCAGAGATCGCTTCTGAGTAGGTGATATGTGGCAGAGTATAGCTGGAGTTTTTTTAGATGGTCAGCATAGGGCATCTGCTTTAGGCTTGTGATTCTTTTAGTGAGGTATTTCTGTGGCCTTTCCAGTTGTTGCAGATATCTTGTGAGGCACATACCAAACGAGGTAATGAGGGATGAGTACAGTGGGACAATGACCTCCTTTTTTCTGGATGAAAAGCCCTTAGTGATGAGGTGTGCCACATAGAAGGATTTGCTGACTGTTGTGGCGATGCGGTTATTGAAGGTAGACCACTGTCCACCTTTGTCCCTAAGTCCCTTATCACACTTTTGGTGTTTAGTGTACTGCCACTTATGTGGTAATTCATGGGTACATGTTTTTTTCCCAAAGGGAATAACTATACATTTCTTGGCATTGAGCTTGAGCCCATGGCTCTGGCACCAAGCATCTGTTTCTATAAGGCCCTTATGTAGAATATCCACATCATTTGGGGATTCAATAATGGCTCCCAGTTTGCAGTCATCTGCAAACTTTGTTAGCCAGTCCCTTAGTGCTGGCCTGTACTTCAGAGAAGTAGATGCCAAACAAGAGCATTCCCAGGATTGAACCCTGAGGTACTCCACTTGCCACTTGTCTGGAGCTGGATTTTGAGTCAGCTACTTTTACAGTGTGGGTTCTGTCAGTAAGCCAGTTGGCAACCCATCGAGTAACGTAGAGATTAATGCCCAGCTTAGTAAGTTTATCTATGATTCTAGAGTGGGGGATGGTGTTGAAGGCCTTGGTGAGGTCCAGATAGGCTGTGTGGACCACCTCCATGGCTTTTGAGACTGATTCGAAGAAGTCAATCAGGTTGAGGAGACAAAATCGGCCCTTTATGAAACCAAACTGGGTGGGGTCCAGTGTTTGAAGGTTGCCAGTGTCTTTGTTTATAAGTTCCATGATAATGCATTCCATGGCTTTGCAGATCAGGCTTGTCAGACTGATGGGACGATAGTTCCCGGGATCCAAGGCGGATCCCCCTTGTGGAGTGGGATAGCTGTAGCTGTGCGCCACTCATTGGGCATGTAGCCTGAGGTGAGGCTATGATTAAACATGACACTTAGGTGAGGTGCCAGTTCATTTTGTAGTTCATGTAGTACACAGCCTGGGATGTCGTCTGGTCCCATGGATGCTGCATTCTTAGCTTTGGAGAGTGCGTTTTTTACCTGTGTGGCTGTGATTACCGGAATTTGGCAATCTTTTTGTATTGAGATGGGCCCTTTAGGGGGTGAGAGGGGGGTGAAGTTGTCACTGAAGCGATCTGCCAGGATATTGGCAATATCCTTGGGATCAGTATATTTAATGACATTCTGTTGTAGCTCAGAGCAGATTTGAGCATTGCCATTTAGATTCTTGACATAACTATAGAATGCCTTGTGGTTGTCCTTGGAATTTTTGGGAATTTTATTTTCGTAACTAGCTTTGGAGGATTTTATGAGGGGATCTCAGCTTTTTATTGAGACTGGTAAGGGAGCTTTTGCATCCTGGGATTTTCCTCTTGTTTGCAAAAGTTTCTTCCTTCTGTTGTACAGTTTGTGTATGGCAGGAGACCACCAGATTGGCTTTCTTTTTTTGGTGGAGAGCATCTTGGCTCTATTTGGAATGGCACGATTCATGCACGAGTGGATATGCTTGTACAATGCCTTAGTGTAAGATTCAGCAGTCAAACGTTCAGTTCCCATCTGCATGGGTGTCATGAAGTTTGTCACTTCTGACTTGAGTAGCATAAAGTTGGCTTTGGAGAAGTTTTTTATAGAGGTTTCCCTACTGGGGGGTGGGGCTGGGATGTGGACGTCAAGGATGATTAACTTATGGTCAGACCTGATCAACGAGGAGGTGACTACTGGTGTGGAGCATCAATCTCCCATGTTGGTAATGACCAGGTCTAGGATATCTGAGCCCCTGGTGGGACTATGGATTAGTTGATCCAGGGCATTGGAATTTATGAATTCCAAGAACTGTTGGGTAAAGGTGTTGGTACCCGAGTAGTTTTCCCAATTAATGGCAGGGTAGTTGAAATCACCCCGTATTAGGGTGCTTGGTTGTATCTTAATATTTTCCAGTATGTTTAGAAAGGTGTAGTGAGAATCTTGGGGCATGGTGGGGGATCTGTAGCAAGCTACAATTTGGATTACAGTGTTACCTAGTGTTAGTTGCACCTGTAGAATTTCAGATGCATCATGTTGGGCAGCTAGCCTGGAGGTGTGAATATGGACTCTCCTTTGCCTTTAGTGTTTCAGTACCTCATTTGGGTATAAAGACTCAATTAAGTTTATACAATATATTTTAGCTTAGAATATCATTGGATCATTGTAACAGGGAAAGATAACAGACTAGTATAAACTCTAGCTATTTGAATTTATTTGTTTAATGGAGCAAATCAACATTCTGATTTTACACAAAAAATGTTTGCATGCATCATTATTCATGCAAATGCTCATTTTGTGTAAAAACAAAAAGTTTTTTCAAACTATTTTCTAAAAAAAAAAACGCAACTAAAATGCTTCCAAACATAGAAATCTAAGCCATTCCAGCCATATTCTGGCTTTAATATTAATTTGCTGGCAGGAGGTATTTGTCTCACTTTGGTTTTCAGTGCTAGTTAGTTTTGATAAGCATGTGAATAATTTTGAAACAGTTCTGTAATTGCCAAAATGTTAAATTAACAGAGGCAAAAAAAATAAAAATAAATGGTGGTTATTCTTTTGCCAAACTGTTAATTTAACAGATTGGTAATTTCATAATTGCTTTCCAATTATTTACACATGATAATCAAGCATATCTGCCACTGGAACTCAAAGTGACATAAATACTTCCTATTGGCACATTAATATTAATACTGGAAAGTGGATGTGATGGCTTAGACGTATACATTTGAAAGGAATTTTAAACTAAGTGAGTCTCTAATGTATGAAGAATTAGTTAGATGGTATATGTACCACTTCACCTTTTGTATTACAACTGCTGGATAATATATTTTTTTACAATAGAAATAGTGTGGAAGAAACTATTATGCTGGAATCAGGTGGGTGTTCTGGCAAGTAAAGATAGATGACTGAGTATAGAAACTTCTTTTTAATTATAAAGTACGCATTTAAAACCATGCTCAACGTTTTCTTCTTAGTTGTGAGTAAATGGTCCAGATTTTGCCATTTTGTTCCATATCATGGGATGTAGAGCAGTGTCTCACATTTTGATGATAAAATATTGACTACAGCTCTAGTTTCTTTTAGTCTTTCATTGTTTTGTTTATGGATGGTATGGTAATAATTTCAAAGCACACTGAAATATCTGAAAAATAGCAAGTCTCAGCAGAAGAATTTAATAAGCATTTGTAATTGTAATTTTCTTAGTCATTAAAAGTACAAATGCTTATTTTTTTGCTGAGACTTGCTCACAGACAGTTAAAATAACATTCTGAAAATAACTGTGTCATATAAAATTAACCTCCCAAAAATGTATTCAAAACTTAAGTGGTTTACTGTGATTAGATATAAATTTTTTGTGTCACCCCAAAACATTCAAGTCTAATTATTAATATTTGTGTTATTACAGTAGACCCAAAATAGAGTATCAGGTGATTCATGTTGCATTTAAACAAGAAACATCCTTATTAAATTATCAGTTATGACATAGGCAATCATACATTTATATAAATGAAAACAAACCAGAGTGACATATTTTCAGTTTCAAATGTTATGCATCACTTATCCAGTCATTTTCAGTCAAACACTACAAAGCTCATTCAATTCGGCACAGTGGTGCAGTGGTTAACATTGTCGCCTCACAGCAAGAGGTTCTCTGGTTCGATTCTCGGCTGGGGTGCCTTCTGTGTGGAGTTTGCATGTTCTCCCTGTGTTCGCGTGGGTTTCCTCCGGGTACTCCGGTTTCCTCCCACATTCCAAAGACATGCATCTGGAGCATTTCTCCCCGGGCCTCCGCTGAAAACAGGCTCTGTGGAACCTAGTCGGACATTCCCGGTCAACAAATGTTAAATAAATAAATAAAAAATAAAAAAATTCCTACCTTCCCTTAAACCTCATTCCTCCTCCAAAACATTATTTTGTATGTATTGTTCCCACAATTCCCATTTTTTTCTATTTATTTGCTCCTACCCATTTCTAAAGGTTCCACTTTCAGTTGTAATTTTTCTCTGCTACTATATTTACAACTTCTAGTACAGTTGCTCTGGATTTTGATTTCCATTTTCTAGTAATTGCTTTTTTGGCAACCGCCAGAATTAAACTCAGCAAGACATTACTATGTCTAGGCAATTCCAATTCTGTATCACAGCTCAGAAATCATCTCTTTAGTTACCCCAATTTGCCCACAAAGTATTTCTGATGACTAATCTACAGTGATGTTTTAAAGTTTGCTAACTCATTACACTCCCAAAAAATATGTTCCAAAATACTTCTTTCTTCCCCATTACACCTCCAACATTTGTAATCTACATGAGAACAATCATTTGGAATCTGCGTAGGGTACAACAATACCTATACAAACACCTCCAAGCAAAGATCCTAAATCTTCTAGACTTTGTTACATATTCCTCCCCCATTGTTTCTTTGTGAATTGCTTATACAATCTCTCTTCCCAATCCTTTCTAACTTCCTCTTATTGATTCCTATAGCTATCATACAATATTTTATATGCCCTACTAATTATCCGTTTTTAGCAGCAGCTTCTGTTCTAGATTCTACTAAAAACTCTATGAGTGCTGGTATTTTACTTAGGATCTCCATATTTCTTTCTCTTTGCCTACACCCTATCAGTCCTTGATAGAGAAGGCAATCTCTAGCCTGCAGTCCATATGAATTCTTGGCCTCTTCCCATTCTATTACCTTTCCCTCTCTTATTATTTGCTCCCAATACCTTGGTTCCTTTGTCGGTTTTCTCTGGTAAATTCCAACCCCCTCTTGCCTATTCTCTGTACCCCTATTTGCAGTCACCTGTATCTGTAAAATCTCCTTTCTCCATCCCCATGTTGGCTTAGTTCTTAAAATACTTTCTGATACCTTATTAATATAATATTCTATATGGTTATTGTTATTCTTTTAAGGATCTACATCCAAAATCCCCAAAATACCAATCTGTCTTTGCTTCCTTGGCTCCCCCTTTTCATTATCATCCCTTTCCACTTTACATTATAGGTTTCTGTATGCATTATGTATAGGAGCCTTAACTGTGTAGCTCTGAAATGCTCCTTCAAATCAGGTAATCCCAAACCACCTTGATATATTGGAAAGATCAACTTATCTCAATTGACTGTTGCTCTCATCCCCTCTGAGAGAACATCCTTCAGCTGTTTATTAATTGTTATCCACAAGTTCTCCTCTGGTTGATAAAAATATGCCTGACCTGTGTATAATACTAAAGGGACTAAAACATTTTCACTGCTTGTATCTTGTTATTTATATCCATAAAACAGAGCTTCCAATTTCTCAATTTTGTATCATCTTTTTGTTTAGTCTTTTCCCACATATCAGCCATAACAGAATCCATTTTAATCCATGCTCCTTAGTACTTCATTTTATCATGTCCCCATAAAGGTATTGCTGAACCAATCAGTGTGCTGTTACATACTATTGCATTTGCTTTACGTTAATTTTGTATCCCCAAAAGACTTGAAACTGTCTCAGAAGGTTCCACAAAATTGACATACTCTTTTCTGGTTTTATCAGGTATAAAATAATATAATCTGCAAATAAAGCCAATTTTTCTTGACTAGCATACCAATTATATCCTTAAATTTCTATGACCATTATTTTCTTTGCAATGGTTCTAAATATAACACAAATAACAAAGGAGAAAGAGGACATCCTTGCCTGGTTCCTTTGCTCAAGCAAAACTTATCAGAGAGGAACCTACAACACTTTAATTTCACCTCCAATTCCTCATATATCCTCAAAATCAACCTTATAATTTTATCAGAGAATACAAATGCTTCCATTGTCCTACTCATAAGATCCTAGCTTACTCAGTTGAATGCTTTCTCTGCATCAAGTCCCACCACCAACAACAATGGTAGCTTCTTACTTTCTGCTTCCCCTCTGGATCAAAAATTTTCTGTTAATGTTGTCAAATGTTTGTCTCCCTTCCACAAAACAACATTGAGCCATATCTATCAATATTGGCATAACCATTGTCACTGTTTTAGCCAGTATAGACATAATGACTTTAGAATCATAGTTTAGAATCAAAATGGGCCTATATGAAGCCAGATCTGATAGATCTTTGCCTTTTTAGGTATTACAGCCACCACTGCTTTCTTCCAGGATGTTGGTGCTTCTCCTCCTTTTAAAAAACTGCTAAGAAAACCTCCCAAATATTTATCACTTACTTCTATCCAAGCTTCCAAACTTCCACAGGAATACTATCCATTCCTGGGACTTTTCTATGGATTGGTTATACATCAACATTTTTATCTCATCTCCTCCTATTCTAACTGTTATTAGTTGAGCCTCATCTACCTCTAACTTTGACACATTTAATTCTTTGATAAACATTTCCATTTTTTATTGATTTCCACATTTCTCTTGCTTTATACAGATGTTCATAAAATTTCTGAAATATTTCTAATACCTATACAGGATCTATGTTTATTTTTCTTGTTATATGCTCCCCTAAGCTTGGCAACAACACATTCCACTTTCTGTTGCCTGGGCTGTTGTGCTAAAAGTTTTTGTGCGCTGAAGTTATTATCAAAAAAACAGTTGCTTAACAGTGATCTTTCTAAACTCATGCATATCATCAAGGTAGTCCCTTATTTTCTCTTTAGCACTCTACAATTGCGCCTCTTCTTGTTATGTGAGCTTCCCCGTCTTCTGCAATACTTTAACCTTTGTCAGACCCCCTAAATAATTCTTGTTACTTCTTAACCATATCTCTTTTTCTTTTATTTCCACCCCGTTTTTAAACTCCACTTTAATTTTATCCCACTCCCTGGCTATATTTTCAGAAGAAAATAATAACTTCTCTAATAACTCCTGAACAATGCCCACTGCCTGTCCTTCAATTCCTATCTTTTTAACAGATAGGTGGGGAATCTCCAGTGGCTCATTTTTATTTTATTACCCTGAATTTGTATTTTAGTTATTATTGGTGCGTGATCTGAAATAGTTATTGGATGTGTTTCAAAACTTTCAGTTAAATGCACATGTATCTGTGAAACATAACTGCTGCCTAGACTAGCCCAGTTTTTGTACCTTGAGGAATAATGTGTAAATTCTGTCCAAACTTCTACTACTGAATTCACATCTTCCATACCAAATATTTTCATACATTTCTTCAAAAATCTACCCTTTTTGATATATTTTCCCTTCAAGGCCACCTCAGACACATCCTCACTGTTGCAAATTAAATTCCACTCCACACCGATAAGTAATATTCCCTGCTGAAAGATGATTATTTTTTCCAGAATTTACTTAAGCTCCATTGTAGCAGTTTTAGGAGGAATATAAAAACATGCCATTGTATTTCTCCTCCCTTGCCAGCAGCCCTTTAGTACTACAAATGTACCTCTATTATCTTATTTTTCTTCTTCTATCACTATTGGAGTTCCTCTTGTGATTAATATAAGTACTCTCCTTTTTCTTTTCCCCAGATATTCTGCTGAATTACCACCCTGAAATCTTTAATTTATCAAATTCACATGCTCAGTTCTTTCCAAATGCATCTCTTGTAGCATGGTTATTTCCACTCTGCATTTTTTAACATAATTCACTACTATTTCTTTTTTGTATACATCTATAAGACCATACACATTTAAAGATAATATGCAAAGTTTCATTATAATAAGAAGTTATTTCCCGCTGTTATGCATAACAACTTTTTTAACGTCTAGTGTCAGCTTTTGTGTTACATGCATACACTAATGTTTGACCGGTTGATCTTTTATACAGTTGTTTCTTGTCATAGCCATTTGGACCTATGTCACACCTTACAAGATTTTTTGTTTAAATGAAAACCCTCAAAAAAAAAAAAAAAAAACTAAAAAACACCCCAGAACACCCTCAGAATCTATTAACTTGATAACACACAAAACGATGTACATCTTCAAATAATGTAGTTTAACCCTCCTAATAGGAACAACTGTCCCATATTGACAGCCAAACATACAGGCTTGAATTAACCCACAATGAAGGTTATCCAAGTTAATACACATAGTGCAGCCTGTGCTTCTACTTCCACTATGTGCTGTCTGTTTTTGTCTAATGTTTATTGTTCTCCCAGATGTAGAAAACAACTTGAAGGCTTGCAGAAAATATTATCTCCTAGCCATTGAATAAAAGAAGTATTCTGTTTTTTGTTGTCCCCTTATTAGATTGTTTCCATGGAAACATGAAAACCAGATACACAGTTGCCTTACACTACAAGCTTTTTATGTTGCTTTGTGAAATTTTATATGCTAGAAGAAACCTTTTCATTATATTCAGTGTTCTTTAATTTATTTCCCCCTTAAATAGTTTGGTATAGTTTTCTATTTCTCAGTGCTGTGATTTATTTTGAAAATTATAACATTATGAAGCCTGTTATGGTTGTATTTGAAGTCTTTCATTTTTTATTTATATTATGAGATTTTAATGCATCATAATCACTAAGTGCTTATTATATTTTAATAGTACTTGCCATATTAATGTGATTTTGTAGTTCTTATTCTTAGAACCCACTTCAACCTCCCTTTATGAGACATGCTAGACATAAAATTAGTTTAACTGTCATGTAACTGGAATAACAGAAGTGGGACTCTCATGCATCTTGCATAGCTTCTGTAATCTAACATTTTTTCACTTTTTTTGCCTGAATTAATCTGATTTGCATTCTCAGAGTTTCTCTTACCCCTTAATACCTCAAGAAAGTAAAGTAGCTGAACTGCAGAATTTGTAGTCCTTCAAGTGCTGTCAGACCCCCCCATTCCTCTCTTCCTGAGATGTCAGTGTTCATAATCCAAGAGATTTTAACTCAAAACTCTTGAGTCAACTTCAAAAAACATTTAACAGATACAATAAATTACTTTTGCTATACACTGAGGTGGGGAGATGACTTTTTTTATCTTGAATGTTGGTCAAATGTGCTGTATTTGCTTAGAAGTATTTAATAATGCATGTATTATCATCTGTATTCTTAAAATGTGATACAGTCTAAAATAGTATAACTTTCTTTTAAGTTTACTTTATGATTTTTTTATTGTTTTTTTACCGAGGCACACATATTGTCATGCCATTTTCATACTTGTTGTATTGCTACTTGTTTTCTTACACTGTAGTATACTAACACGCCATCCAAACTATAATCCCTGAGTCTTTAAACATGACAAATAAGTCATTGTTAGTGCTGTGCATACTGCCAGGATTTGCAAAATATGTAAATATGTTATTAGACTGTGGCAGTTACTTTTTTTCAAAGGACAGTTGTTTTTCATTATCAATGAATTGCGGTTGAAATGTTGCCAGGTATTTTATACTTTGTTGATATGCAAAGTTTGTTTTTACATGCGTCATGCACATGCTCCAGCTAAATACTGGGCCTGTGTGTGCTCCGAAAAGAAAAAGTACCCGAATCCACTACTGATGGCATTGGTGCAACATGTTCATGCTTTTCCAACTAAAATGTCATAAGTAGACATGGCTATAGGACTGAGCATTTCAGGACATCATGCATGACTGTAGTTTGATCAGACAGAATGTCTCCTGTGTTTATGATAATTACTTAGATTAACACACACCTGTTAGCTTTGCACACATGTGGGCATGACAAGGTGTGTGCTTGTTGAATGGCAGCCCGACTTTAGAGGATGCTGGCAAGAAAATGCAGTTTAATCTTTCTACAAGGTGTGTCTTCACATCAGTAATCATGAAAATGTTAAATGTATACTGTGGCCTTATTCCTATCTGATAAAACTAAAGTTAAAGGTATAGTTCAGGGCAGAGCAGTAGCTAACACCTCAAAGAAGTCAGAAAAAAGGAAAGAAAAAAGAAATCTGACTTTCTTGTTTGTATTTAGTTATTCTTTGAAATGGGAGTTCACAGAACTGTCAGGTAAGATGGCCTCTTGTGAATGAGTGCTGAAATATACATAATGAAAAAAACTGTACCACTGTTTTAAGGAGAGGTTCTTAATTCCTTTGACATTTTACCATTCCCAATGCATCATGCTACCCCAGATCATGGTGTGGCTTCAAGAGTGTCTTGCATAATTAACATACAATTGCTCATTTCTTTATACCATTCATTGCAAAGTAGTGAACACTAAATCTGCATTTGTTTTATCTTTATCTGTAATAATTACCCATGTTTTAGCTGCAAAGCTAAAAGTAAGAGAGCTTATAATGAAGTACTTCATTTTTGAGTACACCATAATAAATGTTATAAGCAGATAAACCCACCATAAATCAAAAATGCCTTTTGGAATAGTACACTAATTCAGTTTCTCATCACTGTCAGTGTGAAACATAGTCTTTCTTTAAAGATAAAATTATATGCTAAAAAATAGCTAACCATATATATATATATCTATATGGGTCCCCTACAGAAGAATGACAGCTGAGAAGACCGAAACCCACATAACCAACACCACATGGCCGACAATCAAAATGCCGACAATGGGAAAACGCTATGTTTCCGTAGTGTGGAATGGAAAGATTTCCATTCCTGCACTGTAGTGTGATCTTGGAGTTGGTACATTAAAGTTAGGGGAGGTGTGGGGGGCGGATCCCCCATGGGGGTGCAGGGGGGCTAGCACAAAAAAGGAAATGTTATTTTCCTTTTTTGTGCAGTAATTATGTTGTGTTGTTGGTGTTTCTATTGTCGACTATGTGGTGTCGGCTATGTGGGTGTTGGTGCTTTGCACTTTTGTTCTTGTGTAGGTAATCTATATATATATATATATATATATATATATATATACACACACATACAATATATATATTATATATATATATATATATATATATATATATATATATATATATATATATATATATATCTATATATATATGGGATCACTACGGATTACCGAATGTTCAAAATCCCGATGCTGAAGATACTGAGACCAGATGACCGAAACCCTGCATTACCGAAAGACCAGAAGCGCAAAATGCAAAATCCCGATGTTCAGGGATTTTGCGTTAGTGATTCTGGTGTTGCGGGTCAGGTAAGTATGTGTGTGTAAGTGTGTTTGTGAGGGGTGTAGTGTGTGTAAGTGTGTGTTGTGACTGTGGTGTGTGTGTGTGTGTGTGTGTGTGTGTGTGTGAGGGACTGTAATGTGCGGGTGTGAGTTTGCCTTGTGTGTCTGTGCGATCTCGGAGTTTGAATAATAAAGTAGGGGGTGTGTGGGGGGTGCAGGGGGGCTTGCCCTCCTGCCTATGTCTAGTGTAGGATGCATTGTTTGGTTGTGGAGGGAAGGTGTGTGTGTGTTGTTTGGTTGTGTAACTTTCGGGATTTTGAATTTCGAGGTTTTACATATTCGGTATTGTGGGGTTTCAGACATGTGGTCTCGGTGTTTTATGCGTCGGGATTTTGGGTGTTCGGTATTTAGTAGTGATTCTGTATATATATATATATATATATATATATATATATATATATATATATATATATATATATATATATATATATATATATATATATATATATATATATATAAAGATATATATATATATATATAAAATAGAAACTGTCCAGTAAGGTTAAGGACAACAATGGAATATAACTAACTCTGTTATAATAAACCCCCCAAAAAATGCCACCCCCAAAAAAAAATGCCAGCTATCACAGTGTGAGCTGCTTGGCATTTGTAATACATATTTTTTTTAATTTGCCCATGAAATGTTACAGACAACTACAGATATAGGTTCATAGGTTCTTAGAAGATTACTAGGCTAACAGCCCTAGAGCCTTTACAAGCCTATTATCCCGAGTTGCTCCAATTGTCAGTGATTAGGTGAGCAAAGTTCACAGAGGTCAGAGTCTATGGTAATTAATTCTGACTGCCTCTGTCCATGCGGGACATGGGTGCCACCACAGCAGTGAATTTTCAGAGACCACACAGGTTTCTCACCAAGAAAATACAGGGTATGCAAAACAAGTCCGACATGGAAAGATTAAAAGCCCTGTCATTGTATTCTGTCTCCTACAGGCTACAACTGCTTAAGTGGTTATACAGGGTATTGGTGTGTACCTCTGCATAGGACTCCATGTTATCTGTGTTCGGGGGGGCTTTGAAACTTCTTATGCTATTGTCTAGTAGGAAGTAATCTGTCCTGGAAAAAATCCATTGATCTAGGCTGTGTTTGAAGAGGGTAAGAGAGTGGCTCTGTTCTGTGTGAACTGTAAGCTTGTTCCAGAGAACTGGCAGTCTATGTGAGATGTATCTACCTCTCCAGCATGATTTGCTCTTGTCAGAGGCTAGGTTAAGATCCCTCATGCAGTTTGCTTTATGAATGTGTAGCATTTCCATCAAGGCTGGGTTAGAGACTAACCTGTAAGCTAGGCACAGGTCACCTCTTAGTAGCATGTAGGAGACAGAATACAATGACAGGGCTTTTAATCTTTCCATGTAGGACTTGTTTTGCGTACCCTGTATTTTCTTGGTGAGAAACCTGTGTGGTCTCTCCAGCCGTTGCAGGTGTTTGGTGAGTTACATGCAAAAGGGAACATTGTACTCAATTCTTGGTTTGATGAGGGCCGAGTATAATGTAATTATAAAATCATTATATCTATATGCGATGCCTTTACTTATGAGATGTGCCACATAGAAGGATTTCCTTACCACTGTGGATACACGGTGGTCAAAGTTCAGATTGCTGTCAGCCTGAGTACCCCAATCATGTACCACTGGGTTTGCACTTGGGGGTGCTGTCTATAATGTAATTAATAAAGATGTCAGTTTTCCCAAAGGGAATAATAATGCATTTTTTTGCATTTAGGTTTAATCCATAGCTTTGGCACAAATCATTTGTCTGTGTTAACCCTTTCTGCAGTATATTGACATTGTTGGGGAGACTCAATGTTTTCTCCCATTTTTCAATTGTCAGTGATTTTGGTTATCCACAGGCTGCCCACATTTGCCTGGACTTCTGAAATAAATTCCGAACAGTAAAAGGCCTGGCAAAGAACCTTGTGGTGTGCCACTGGTGACTGGTCTTTTGCTAGAGGTGGAGTCACCCACTTTGAGAGTATGTGTCCTGTTGCTGAGCCAATTGGCTACCCATCTAGTAATGTAGGAGTTAATCCCATTTGGGAAAGTTTCTCTATAATAACTGTGTGGGGCATTGTGTCAAATGCCTTGGCAACATCAAGGAAGGTGATATGCACTGTCTTTCCCTCATCCAGGGCCTTGGTGACTTTCTCAAGGAAGTCAACCAGGTTTATCAGGCATGATATACCCTAAACAGATCCAAACTGGTTAGGTCCAAAGTTTTGAGATAACGTATGTCCTTGTTGATAAGGTCCATAATGATTCTTTCAATTGCCTTGCAGATGAAGCTAGTCAAGTTTATGGGTCTATAATTCCCAGGGTTGGTTGACGGTCTCCCTTTGAGCAGACAGATTACTGTTGCTGCCCTCTATTCCACTGGAACATAGCCAGTTCACAGGCTGTGGTTAAGCAAGGATCCAAGTGGGTCTGCTAGGCCACATTTTAAGTTGTTTAAAAGGCAACCTGGGATGTTGGAGAGTGCAGAGATGACCTCTTCTCTTGAGATAATAGGCTGAGGAATGGTGGTAGGTATACTTTGGTGGATGACCAGTGGAGACAGGGGAGTGAAGTTTACTCCAAATCTGTCAGCTAGAAGCTTGACAATTATATCTGGGTAAGTATGGGTGGTGCCATCCACAACCAGTTCAGCTGGGTATTCCCTTTTAAATTTCAGGTGTAAGTAAAGAATGCCTTGTGATTTTCCTTAGCTAGGGAGGCTATATTTGTTTCAAAGTTAGCTTTGGAGGACTTAACAAGATATCTGATTTGTTTGTTTGAGCTAGAGAGGGATTTCTTCCTCTGCTGAAGCAGTTCCTTCTTGTTCTTGGACATTAGTTTCTCTCTTGTCATATAGTTTATACCAGGGTGGCTTGTTTTTTTGGCAAGACCTGGTTTGAATCCAGTCAGGTGCAGGCAGTTGTATACAACTGCTTAAGTGGTTATACAGGGTATTGGTGTGTACCTCTGCATAGGACTCCATGTTATCTGTGTTTGAGGGGGCTTTGAAACTTCTTATGCTATTGTCTAGTAGGAAGTAATTTGTCCTTGAAAAATTCTTGAGTGTTTTTGAGTGTGATGGGGTTTCTGGCCTTATAATTACATTGAACAAGACTGACTTATGGTTCAGTCTTACCAAGGAGGACACCACATGGAGGGGTGCAATGCTCCTCCATATTAGTAAGTACTATGTCCAGGACATTTAAGCCCCTTGTAGGAGTGCTGACTAGCTATTCCAGAGCATTTGCATTGACAAAGTCCAAGAACCTCTGAGCCAGCATATTTGTGGACTTGTATGGTTCCCAGTCGATAGACAGATAGTTAAAATCACCCATGAATAAGGTGTTGGGCTGTATGGCAAGTGATCCAGTAAGTCCAGGCATGCGGTATGTGGTATGCTTTTCCTGGTTCGTGGTGGGGGACCTATAGCTAGCTATGATGTGGTAGGGAGTTTTACCTATAGTTAATTGGATATAGAATAGCTTGAAAGAGTTGTATTGTTACCAGTCTTGAGGTGTACTTGTCCTTAATGAAGATAGATACATCTTCTCCTTCAGTTCTTTCATACTCAGTCTGAATGTATGGAAGGCATTATAGCCCTGCGTGGCTGGGGTACTTTCTGCTGCATTGAGCCATGTCTCACAGATGTCAGCATCTTCCAAGGTGAGGAGTGCTTTGAGGGAGTACAGTTTCTTGTTTAGACTCCTAGAATTAAGCAGCAGTATCTTCAGTTTATCTAAAAAGGATTTTGTTATGTCAGGAGGTTGGTTATTTTGACACTGCCTAAAAAAAGGCACAGCAGAGGTGGCTAATGCCTTTGCCAATTTCCAAAAGCATAGAGGAGACAAGTGCAGACTATCTATGGTAAAGCAGCATGGCCTGTCAACCATGTCTTCCTAGGCTGACAGATATTGGTTCCCCTTGGACTGACACCAGAAGCTAAGCCAGTTGTTAAAGTCAATCATTTTTATGTATTGTGGCATCATCCTTGGAGAAGGTAGAATGCTGCTTATGGCTAGGCTTATACCTGCCTGTGAATGATAATCTGAGAGCTCAGTCATGTCTCTGTTCATATGGTCCAGAGGGGTACATCTCAAGTTATTCACCCCAACATGGACTATGATGAAGTCATACTAGTACTTGTGGTTGAGTGATTTGAGTGCTTGAGTAACTTGATGGATCCTGGCACCTGACAGGCAGCTAACCGTAACTTACTCTTTATCCAGCCTGGTAAGGGGAACATCTGCGTGTCTCACTGTGGAGTTTCCTATGACCAATACATTAGGTTTTGTGGTGTTATGCCTTAATGCCTTATTTGCTGAGATGCTGGATGCTAGTGTGTGTGTTTTTAAGTGCTGTGTTTTTTTTTTTTCATTGTTGTGTGTGTAAGTGGTTTCTATTTGGGTGGCCTCTGATCTTTTGGTAAGTAACTAGTGAGTACCTCCACATATGTGGGTTTATATGTCATGTCCTTATTTAGTGTGGGAAGTGATGTGTGTGTGCTGACAATCTGTTTGGCATTTGATTTGTCCTTATGTGAGAGTTTTGCCTCCATTTGCATATCGTAACTACATTTCTTACATAAAGTGTTTGTTTGTTTTTGGAGTAAGAGTTTGTCAGTATACATGAGACAATTGCTACATTTTCTCAGGATGCTCATGTCCATCAGACTGGCCAGAGAGATCATGGAAAACTGCCCACCCATGATAGCAGGTTCTTACTGTATGTTTTATTAGGGAAGGGAATGGATTAATTTGACAGGACTTTGCTGGTAGCTCCAAGACTGCAAGAGGGACCTATAACCTATACTTTGCGTAGGCTAAGGTTGATCAATAAGGCAACACTGCTCAGTGCACAACTGAGTTGCTCCTAGAATATCAGAAAAGCTTGGAAGGGTTTCACTGACAGCTCTTTAGGGAATGACTGAGCTTCAAGGCTTTTGTGTCTATATAGGGCACTGCCAACTGCTTCTCCATGAACATCAGCACCGTGCAAATGCAAGGCTTAAATATGAGCAAAGAAAAACAAAAGCTAACTACCAATCAGGAAAGCACACAATAAGCCTTTTACCAGCAATTCCCATCTCATATAGGTTAGAGCAACAGACGTCTGCCAGAAGAGTGCAGAAAAAAATCTTCTTAATGTAGAATAGCTGATTTGGAGTCCAAGTGTAAAAGGACCTCAGAAACTACCACCAACAGCCCTACAGCCATGAGATACAATGTAATACAGTGCAATAAACTACTTAAAGCAGCAGTAGACAGTACAGTTTTTTTATATAAAGTGCAGAAAAGAGCAAATAACTTAAGAAACTGCTAAAATACAGTTACAATTTTTAAGAGAAGTGCAAAAAAATACTTATTTTTGTCTTTTCAGTAATGGATTATCCAGGTGAAAGGAGATCCTAAGCAATCTATAGTGAAGCCACCAAATGACGAGTAGCTCTGAGTATCTATGCCAAAGCCCACACACATGTAATGCTTAAATATAAACAAAGAGAAACAAGTTTTAAGCTTATTACCAATCAGTAATTTAGTATTCTTGACTAGGAAAATCCAGGGTCTCAAACAACTACCCTATACAGATAGGCTAAAAGCCATGAACCTCCACTCAGTCTCGTACAGACTGCTCAGAGGTGACCTGTGTCTGGCATACAAGGCCATCTCAGACCCAGCCTTGATGCAGTTGCTATGCTGCATATCCGTAAGTCAAACTCCACTCACACAGCCACATGCAAGGTCTTAACCTGGTCTGTGACATTAATAGAACTTGTTGGCTGGATAGATTTCTGTCCCAAAGACTCCCCCACCTGTGGAATAGACTCCCTCTCCATGTCAAGCAGAGTACCTCTCTAGCCCTCTTTAAAAGGAACCTGAACGACTAGATGGGAAACAGAAAATACACCCCTGGGATTCCACCTGTGTCCCTGCTGGACAGAGGAAACAGGTGCTGACTTTGAGGGAACATGGGTGAAATTCTTGGTTAAGCTTATAAAGGCCTCCAGGCCAATAGGCTAGCATCATCCTATTAACCTATGAACCTAAGTAAAGCACACAATAAGCCTTCCACCAGCAATCTCCAACTCAGACAGGTTAGATTAGCACTTCCACCAGCAATCTCCAACTCAGACAGGTTAGATCAGCACACTTCTGCCACAACAGTGCAGAAAAAAGATTCTTAATGTAGAATAGCTGGTTTGAAGACCAAATATAACAATACCTCACAAACTACATACAGCTATCATACAACTATCAGATACAATGTTATACAGTGCAATTAAAGTACTAAGCAGCAGTAGACAGTACAGTTTTTTATATAAAGTACTGAAAAACAGCAAATAACTTAAGAAACTGCTAAAATACAGTCACAATTTATAAGAGAAGTGCAAAAAATACTTATTTTTGTATTTTCAGTAATGGATTGCTCCAGGTGAAAGCAGATTCATAACAATCTGTAGCAAAGTCACCAAATGTGGAGCAGCTCTGAGTATTTATGGTCATATATCCACAATTCATTCATTAACCAAAAATACTTGCTTTAAAGCTCCAACACGGTTTGTAATATATATCCTCAGCAATCTTTGCAGTGAATTCAGAGACAACTGTGGATATCTCCATAAGACATGTACTAATAAAATATGGCTGCTAGCACTTACGGATTCCGACAGAATCTGTAAAATTTCTAATAAAAAATTAATACAGGTGAAGGGCAATCACAGCCACATCACCACAGCTAATATTTGCTAACAATGGATTCGGGACTTGTGTGGAGAACACAAGTAACACACACACTCAAGGAAAGTGGAAGATAGAAAAGAAGATGTGGGGTATGGGTAAAGAAGAAGGACACACAAGAGGGATGTTGGAACTGGAAAATCTAAGGGAAAGTCAGAGAGGCACGGACAATTTTTTTTTTTTTTGGTGAGAATAGGCATGTTTTTTTTAAGAATAGAAGGAAAGGGAAACATAGAGAAAGAGGAAGAAGACAACAGAGCAGTTATACCCATGGAAAAAATATCACAACACAAGACAGACAGAGTTTGGAAAAAAGCAGTAAGGACAGTTAAGTTACACAGATGGCACACTGCACAACACAGGCAATGGAAAGTTGTCAAACGGGGTGGGGATGCATACCAGCCATGGTGAAATGTAGAAAAACATTTCTACTATGCACTATCATGTTGCCATATGTTGCATAATGTGTGAAAATTATGCCTGGAGTTGTGTGAACAATTGTAGATTTGTGTTGCAGGGTAAGAAATAAGGATCACAGTACAAATTGGATAAATAAACACATATCCAGGTAGTCTGTCTACAGTGTTACTGTAGGTCAAGCAACATCACAGATGAGCAAATGCAGGTCTAACAATGATAGATACCACAAGCAGAGGACAGAACTGAACCTACACTCATGCATGTGAAAGGCAAACAGCTAAGCACAGTGCTGAACAGCAGTACTGCAGAAAAGCACTAAAATGTCTGCTAAATATACAAGTAGATGTACACAACCAAACAAATATGTAATGGAATGCATAGATTTTACACACATAAGCCATTTCAAAGGCAACACATAGGTGTAGATACGTAGGTATGACTGCCAGTGACCTAAATGGAATTTACATAAAATCAAGGTCAAATCACATAACACACACCAATGATATGTAAGAATATTTACAAACATATAATGCTACAGCTTAATAAATATAGCAGGTTGTGCACATGGATGTCAACAAAGGACACTGGTTAGCACACAAGTATAGAACAAAGAGGTCTTGCAAGCAGTAGCCAATGACTTGTGTGCAGATGTCCCACATTGTAAAATGGCCATACATTTGGCACATGTTCACTATGCCAAACTAATACATGGCAATGATCAATAACTGCAGCAAAAGCAAATATATCTGCAAAATATAATAGGGAAATATGAAGGTGGAAGGAAGGTGGACAACTAGGGCCCACATCAGGGAAAAGCAGGACAAGGTAAGTTGACAGACTGCAAATGCATGTGTACAACATACAGAGCTGCAGAAGCCGAACCAAAATACATTTAACCAAATGTAAAATGTATGTACATGGGCAGAATGATTGCTGGTGTCCACAGAACTAGCCATGTATAAAACACACATACACAGTAATGTGCATTCAAGTATACAACTCAGCAAAGCTCCTCATGGTGTCCTACAGAGTACTACAAGCAGCAGAGTGACTTTCAACTGATTAAGTATTTTTTTCCTCTGCATTTTTCCTGTGACTGCTAGTTTCACCGAAAACGTGATCTACTAGCATTTCTGTGCTCTAAAAAGCTATTTTTGCTGTTTGCACTTTTAAAGTCATTTAAGTTGTTTTTTTTTGTGTTGTAATCATCTGTTTAACTGTTGTAGGCTACACATTCAAGTGTGCTAGCCTGTTCTAAGCATTTACAGTATTTTTTGTGTAAGTTTACTGTATTTTCTGTAAAAAAAGAAAAAAAAAACAAAAAAAATTCTTGTTTTCCACCTTTTCTAAGCTAGTCTAGTCCAGTTTTCAGGTTCTGCTGAATTCAGGGCTGTGGTACAAGTTCCTGTGTTGCCCATGCCCTTGGATAGGAGGAAGTTTCTCTGTTCACCAGTGAGAGTGGGGAGCTTTGAGCAGCCTATCTGTCCCTGGAGGAGTGGTCTCAGTCCAGCAACTAGTAGTTTATTGGCCGTTTTGGGCTAATTTCTGTCTCTTTCATCTCCCAGCTTTAAAACCCGCATTTGTGCGGTCGTGGTTTTGCGCACTGCGGGTTAGCTAGGGTTAAACTATTCCAGGCTCCACGAAGTCTGCTCTTCAATTTTTCCCTTGGAACTAGTCAAACTCTTAATTAAAGCACTCTAACCTTCCTTATACAGTCCAGCACTTACTCTAAGCTCTCAGAAAGCACTAATAAACGCTAACACTACACCCCCCTTTACTATACAGTAGTTCAAGGCTCCCTATTCATCCCTACTGGACAATCAGTAAATCAGTTCATTTATACGTACAGGCATGTCCAAAGAGCAGTTTCAGGTGTACTCTCCAGTCCAGTTGGTGAATCTGGGAATCTTGAGGCAATGTTACAATTACCTCATGTACACAGACAACCCTCTCCTCCTTCCAACAAACACAAATATATGTGAGAGATGCAACTATACAGCCAAACTGGAGGCCAAGCTCTTTCAACCCAAGGCTGGAACAGTCAGTTAGTAGGAGAAGGGAAACACTTGCACCACACTACCAGTCTCTCATACACCAGTCATATCTGCACCAGCAAACAACACACATAAATACACAAAAACATACTCTGAGGGTCTAAATAAAAATCTGCCTAAGCAAGAGAGACCTCCAAAGCAGACATCCAAGCAACCTCCACACTCTAACAAAAACCACGTATCACATACTTCACAAAGTCAGTGTACCACGCAACCACAGCCCTTAAGGCTAAATAACACACCCAATACACTAGTAATAGGTGACTCTATTGTCAGGCACACTGACGTTCCACTCACTAGACTGAACAAGGAGAAGGTTACTGTAAGCTGCCTGTCGGGTGCCAGGATCCGCCACATAACACAAGCACTCAGGTCACTCCAAAACAAGTACAAATATGACTCTGTCATTGTACATGTTGGCGTGAATGACCTGAGACGTACCTCCCTGGACTACATGAAAAGAGACATAGAGGCGCTCTCTGATCATGTAGCCCAGGCCGGTATGACCCTGACCCTGAGTAGCATCTTGCCCTCACCAAGAATGATGCCACAGTATAAAGAAAAAATGATCAGTTTTAACAATTGGCTAAGCTATTGGTGCCGTTCAAAGGGGATCCAGTGTCTGTTAGCCTGGGATGACATGCTCGACAAGCCACGCTGCTTCACCAGAGATGGCTTGTACCTGTCGCCCTTAGGCATTCAAATACTGGCCAAGGCTCTTGCCACCCCCATAGTGTCTTTTTTAGGCAAGGCTCAAAAGACAAACCCACCTCCATAAACAACACAAGTAACCAAAAACTGAGGGTAATGCTACTCAATGCCAGAAGTCTAAACCTCAAAATGCATGCACTCAAGGCACTCCTCAGCATGGAGAAAATTGATATTTGTGCAGTAACAGAAATCTGATTCAAGGCTCCAGAGAGCACCCCAGCACTACCAGGCTACAACTCATACCATACCTTTTGGCCCCAGACCCCGGACCGAAATACAAAAGGAGGGAGTGTATCCATTTTCATAAGGGATACTCACACCTCCAGGTTAGTAGCACAGCATGAGGCCTCAGAGATCATCCATGTGCAACTAACAGTGGGCAAAGCTGCTTTTCAGATTGTAGCTAGCTACAGATCTCCTACCTTGTCTCAGGACCCCCACTCAGCATTCCTGAGAACATTGGAAAATATGAAGGTCCTACCAAGCACCATGATACTGGGTGATTTTAACTACCCAAACATTGACTGGGAAAACTACTCAAGTACAAACTCCTTAGGCCAATGCTTCCTAAAGTTTATGAACTCAAACGCCCTGGAACAACTGGTCACCATGCCCACAAGAGGTGACAACATATTGGACCTGATCATCATCAACATGGAGGATCAGTGTTCCACACCAGAGGTAAAGCCCTCGCTGGTAAGATCAGACCATAAACTTATCACACTGGACATACACATCCTGACCCCACCCCCAGTCAAAGAAACCACTGTGAAAAACTTTTCAAGAGCAAACTTCATACTTCTCAAGTCCGAGGTGGAAAGTTTCAAAGCCTTCTTGCTAAAGGATAATGCTGCCCAAACCGCAGAATCCTTTACAAATGCATTCTATGAGCACCTACAGGAATGCATGGATCGAGCCATCCCAAGTAAAACCAAGACTCACTCCTCCAAAAAGATGAAACCAGTCTGGTGGTCCCCGGCCATAAATAAGCTATACAACAGAAGGAGGAAACTATTACATGATAGAGCAAAATCCCAAAAAGGAAAGGCATCCCTGATCAGTATTAGTAAGAAACTACGATCCCTCATAAAATCATCCAAGGCCAGTTTCGAAAGAAAAATTGCCAAAGACTCTAAAGATAATCACAAAGCCTTCTTTAGCTATGTCAAGAATCTAGGTGGCAACTCTCAGATCTGCTCTGAGCTAGTGCAAAATGGCAAAAAATACACTGAACCAACTGACATTGCCAACATCCTGGCCAACAGGTGCAGCGCAAACTTTAACCCCCCCCTCACCCCCAAAAGGGCCCGTGTCCATCCCAGAAGAATGTGGAGCCCCAGACATCACAGACACGCAGGTGAAAACAGCCCTCTCCAAAACCAAAAACACAGCATCAATGGGACAGGATGGTATCCCAGGCTGCATCTTACACGAGCTCCAAAACAAACTAAACCCTCACCTAAATTCACTGTTCAAACTCAGCCTTACCACAGGCTATGTACCCAAGGAATGGCATACAGCAACAGTTATCCCGCTCCACAAAGGTGGTGCCACAACAGATCCTGGGAACTATCACCTTATAAGCCTGACTAGCCTGGTCTGCAAAGCTATGGAGCGCATTATCACGGAACTCATAAACAAAGACATTGGGAACCTCCAGACATTGGACCCTACCCAAGCTGGCTTTGTTAAAGGCAGATCCTGCCTCCTAAACCTAGTTGACTTTTTTGAAACAGTTACCAAGGCCATAGATGAGGGAAAGGTAGTCCACACAGCCTACCTGGACCTCGTTAAGGCCTTCAACACCATTTCCCACTCTGGCATTATAGATAAGCTCACCAGCTTGAACATTAACCCCTATGTCATGAGCTGGGTTGCCAACTGGCTCATGGATAGAACTCACATGATCAGAGTTGCAGGTTCCATGCCCGACTCTAAACCAGTTACAAGTGACGTCCCACAGGGCTCAGTCCTGGGACCCCTCCTGTTCGGTATATACTTCTCTGAGGTACAGGCAAGCACGGAAGGACTATGGCTGACCAAGTCCGCTGATGACTGCAAACTAGGGGCCATAATCAACTCTCCGGCTGACACAGACATCCTCCAGAAGGGTCTCACAGAGACAAATACCTGGTGTCAGAACCATGGCCTCAAGCTAAATGCCAAAAAGTGCATAGTCATCCCCTTTGGGAAAAACAAAGTGTCCACGAATTATCACATAGGTGGTAATCCACTAAGTATGGAAGATGTAATTAGGGATCTGGGGACCCAGGTAGATAGCAACCTCTCTTTTGATAATCACATTGCCAAAGTGGTTAGAAAATCCTTCTATGTAGCCCACCTAATCACGAAAGGGTTCACATCTAGATCAAGAGAGGTCATTGTGCTCCTCTAGTCATCACTCATTAGGCCCATAATAGAGTACAACGCCCGATTTGGAATGTACCTTACTCAACACCTGCAACAGCTGAAAAGACCACAGAATTACCTCACCAAGAGGATCGTGGGCCTCAAACAGATGCCCTATGCAGCTCGACTAAAGAAACTCCAGCTCTACTCAGTTGCTTACCACCTGCTCAGAGGTGATCTCTGCCTGACGTACAAGGCCATGTCCAACCCGGAATTAATGGACATGCTCCACCTCAAGAAAACCAAATCTCTTAGAGCCACATGTTCCAGTGAGTTAAACCTCAGCACAACAATAAACAGGACATGCTGGAGGGATAAATTCCTGTCCCAGAGACTTCCCTCGCTCTGGAATAGAATCCCAATTTATGTTAATCAGAGCCCCTCACTGACTCTCTTCAAGAGAAATCTTGACGAGTGGATGGGAAATTGTAAATTTACCCCTGGGATCACTTCAGTGGCCCTGCTAGACAGAGGCACAGGAAACTAATTTAAAAGGGAGGTGAAAGCCAACACATTCTGGCTAGGCTTATAAATGCCCTTGGGCAGATAGCCTAGCACCTACCTATGAACCTATGAACCTATGTAACATCAACAGGCATAGATCAGCAAGCTATGAATATCAAGCACATATACACATATACTGTCATGCAAATGCTGAATAAACAAATGCGGGGATATGTCACCCACCCTGCTCATTACTGAGCAGAGGACACCCTGTGAGCATTATTATAGCACATTAGTGGTAAGTCAGTGAATGATCACATGTCAAAGGTACAATTGTGTGTCAGTATGGATCCCAGTATGTGCAAACACATGTACACTCAGTTAATGTGCAGAACTATTTGTGGACAATGTGAACTTATGTGAATAAGTAATGGATGTGGAAATTTAAGATACAGCAAACATGATGTAATGTACTGTTAAAGAATAAATTATCTGTAATACTGTGTTTAGATTAATGCTACACTGCTGCTTGATGCAGAAAAGGAGGATTGCACATAGCCAGGATATACCTGTATATGATCCCACATGGCATCAATATTGTCAACACATGGCACACAACACCACATCATGCCAGTGGGACATCATGATAACTGTTATCCAAAACACATAGGCAATGCCATGTTCTTCTGTTGCACATACATAATATGTCAATTCCAAGACATATCACAGTGTTAGTGATGGACTATGAATAATATATGTTGTCTGTCACTTGCCCTTAGTAAAACACATATTTACAGGTTACATCTTGCAGTACTAGCTGCAGGTCAACTGCCACAATGCATGGACACCTGAATGTGGGAGGAAAGTATAATTGAAACAGAAGTAAAAGTCACATGACAATAACAAATAAGCATGACAGCTACATGGTATGCATGCACAAGAGTGCATATACAGTCCAGTCAGTTGTATGCCAATCAGCATGTTGGCAGCATAACACAAGTGGAGCACACAGATAATACTTTTGGACTGGAGGGACCAGGCTGATGGGGATGAGACTCATGAATGACCTCAAGAGCTATCTCCCTGAATGAATCATGCATAGCCCATGCCATATCCTGAAAAAATGTCCCATTCATGTGCCTCATCTGTGTTTGTAACACATCAGTCACAATCTCCGATATCTTCTCTCGATAATCATCTCTATTTCGGTCCTTGTATCATCTCCTCCAGGTTTCATGTATGATGGCTTGGGCAGGACAGGTCCAGCTTCCTTGTCATTGTTGTCGTTGTAATCATTGGAAGACTCTGGCAGTGGCCTGACGTGCTTTTTCGTTATCTGATAGGAGAAGGTCCATGGGTACCATTCTCTGTCAAGATTAACTGCAAAGTACAAAAGAAAAGAAAAGAGAAACAAATGTCTATCATGCAGAACATTCCTCTAAAGATCATAGTAGAACTTTATATGGAAAATAATGAAAATTTACACAGGGACTGACACACGTCCATTATGAGCAGAGGTACCTTATAAATTCCTGGCCCTTAATGTTCTATTCATAAACTGGACATCAGTATTCTTTGGTGAAAACTTGTATAGTATTAGAGACACCCACCTGGGTCATTAGCTTTGTAAAAATGTATGAATGTTCAGATCTAGAGATTGTGCTGTCACATGTAATGATTTATATGAACAGCCACCAAGTGCCATTGTTAAAATGAGGAGAAAGTGATATGACAATATCGTAGGTAATAGGCAAGCCATATGACAAACATCTGAGCCAGTCAGCATGATAATTTGCTGAACCCACATCAATATAATGAATACAACAATATTTTTATATGTTCAATCACCACAGCCTGTGACATATGAGAATGCAATATATGTTATACTAACAGTATTTTACGAGTACAAATGTATGGATTATCTATCTAAAATTAGTACCAATCAGTAGCTTGCAAAATGCAAACATCCTGATGGTGCTTGCTGATTATGAAGTGCCTCAAAGAAATGTCTATCTAGACAAGTGTCAGTAAACCTAGGCTATAACTGTGTTTTAAAAAAAAACACCCAAGGTGCTGGAAGCAGATGGGATACCAATGTTAAACTGAAATGCATATGACACAGTCTGCAAACATTAGTGCAAACTCCAACACAGCAAACACCCATTCAGTCAATGAATGGGCAGGTTATGCACAACATATCAGCCATTGGAAAACACCGCCAAACATACAAGTGTACCAAACCATACATTATAAGCAGCAGTCAAAGCACTACAACTTGTATGTAAAACACACATCTTAAAATATATGTGACACATATGCCAACCCAATTGTTATTTAGGTTGTGGAGTAGAATTCCAAAACTGTATGCTGAAACAATGGCTTAATGCTACATGATAGTTCACAATTTTTGGATTTCAATCACAGTTGTAAGCACAGCTATAGCATGATAATTTCACTTACCTTACTGGTGGTGATGGGTAGTCTTGCAGTCTAATCAATATATATTATTGTGAAAAATACAGACCTGTAAACAGGATCAGATACATTTCATTTCATAAAACAGAAAAAAGTAGTCAACATACCTCTCTTTCTCTGCTGCTCCTCAAGCCGGTGCATCCACTTGATGCTCAGAGTGGACCCAGTTCCTGGTCCGAACTTCATTGCCTGAAAACAGAGAAGAGAGAGTATGAATGATGTATTCCTTAGATAAGTCATATACATTGCTCAGAACAGTTTTAGACAATTTATTCATGAAGAAAGTACAGTTGCATAAAATCTTACCATAATGGTAAACGTCTTTGCCTTCACTGCTGCAGTATTCTTCACAGATGGGATTCCCTGCCATGGAAGCCCAACTTCTGGCCAGTCTACCAAAGCTTACTGTTGTTTTAAGGTACCTGAGCATCACCCAAATGCTACTCGCTTAGCATAGGGCATAAAGGTGATGTTCAGGTGTACCATCTACAGAACTGATTGCCCCAATAGGAGCACTAGTTCAAGGAACCCAAGAGGTAACCTGTACATCCAGGAAGGCAAAGGCCTAGGGCGATGGAGGGAGGGAGCAAATACTGCAGTAGTGAAGGCAAGGACATCTACCATTATGGTAAGATTTTACACAACTGTCCTATGTCCTTACAATCAATGCTGCAGTATTCTTCACAGATGGGAGGGTGCCAAAACTCAAGAGGAAACTTGAGAGGAGGAAGGAGCAGAAGAGTCTCCTAAAAAGCTATGAAGAACAGCACTAGCAAAACCAGCCCTAGTTCTAGGGATACCTTCTGACTTGTAGTGCTTGGTAAAGGTATGCACAGAAGTCCAGGTAGCTGCTTCAAGAATAGAATTAGTATCTAAGCCTTTGAAAAAAGCACTGGGAGAAGCCACAGTTCTAGCAGAATGAGTCTTAACTGAAGAAGGAAGTGTCTTGCTATGAAAAGAGTAACACAAGGAAATAACTTTAGAAATCCAAGAATGAATAGTTTGCTTGGCTATAACTAGTCCCAAAGATCTAGGATGAAAAGAAACAAACTGATCATATTTTCTAATAACGTTAGTCTTATCCAAATAAACCCTATGCACGTCCAAAGTATGCAGCACCTTCTCACTGTCAGATTGTGGACAGGGGAAAAAAGTAGGCAGATTAATAGACTGATTAAGTGATAGCTCATTAAACACTTTAGGCATAAAAGAAGGATTAGTGTGCAAGTACACCCTGTCCTTATAAAAGATCAAAAAAGGAGGACAAGCCATAAGGGCTTGCAAATCAGACACTTGTCTGGCAGACGTAAGAAGTCTTCCAAGAGCAATGTTGCAAGGAAGCTGAAGCAGCAGGCTCAAAAGGAGCTAGACTCAACTTCTGCAAAACAAAATTAAGATCTCAGGGAGGAGGAACAGGATTCCTGGGAGGTCTAATATTAAGGGTTCCTTTAAGAAATTGTTTAACTTCAAATCTAGAAGCTAAAGGAGGAGAAGAAGACAGACAAGTAGAAAGAGCTGATAAGTGGGCCTTAATAAAAAAATAGGCCAAACCAACAATAAGCAACTCACACAAATAAGAGAGAACCAAAGGAACATCCACAGTAAGTGGGTCCAGCCTATGAGAGAGACACCAAATAGAAAACCTCTTCCATTTAGACAAGCAGAATTTCCTAATAGTAGGTTTCCAGGCCTCCTGCTGGACCTGCAACACGTCCTCAGAAAAAAGATGTCTGTGAGGAATCAAAATCCTATCACTGACAGTGTCAGTTGAAGTGCAGACAGCTGGGGATGGATGAGAGATCTCTTGTCTTGTGTGAATAGATCCACCCTGTGAGGTAACTTGTGATGATTGCCCCTGGCTAGATGTAGAAGTAGAGGGAACCAGTACTGTTGCAGCCAAAAGGGAGTCACCAACAAGATTTTGGAAGCATCCTGTTGAATCCTGAACAGGACTTTTGGAATGAGAGGAAGGGGAAGGAAAGCATAAAGAAACATCCTCTTCCAAGAAAATGAGAGGGTGTCCACCTTCCATACCAGAGGACTTGGGACTCTGGCACAAAAGAGAGGAAGTTGTCTGATCAGAGGGGAAGCAAAGAGATCTACTTGAGGAGTACCCCACTGGTAAACAATGTCCAGAAACACATCCATGTGAAGCATCCATTCATGGGATTGAGTGAAAGACCTGCTCAGAGAGTCTGCCACAATGTTCTGATCTGAAGGAATATAAACGTCCTGAAGAGCCACTTGATACTTGACAGCCATATCCTATACCAGAATTGCCAGCTGGCAAAGACTGTAAGATCTCATTCCCCCCTGCTTGTTTATATAGCACACAACCGTGATATTGTCCGTGAAAACCTTGAGACGCCCAGGAGAAAAAAAGAGGATGAAAGGTCTGAAGAGCCAGCAGAAGAGTCCTCATCTCTTTGATGTTGATGTGCTCCTTCTGCTGATGAGGCAACCACACTCCCTGAACCTTCAGGGAACCAAACGTTGCCTCCCATCCCACATCTGAAGCATCTGTGAACAGATCCTGAGAGGGAAAGGAGGCTGAAAAGGGAGCCCTGGATTCAGAGACAACTGCAGAATCCCCCACAGAAGTTCCTTCTTGAGAGAAGGAAGAAGAGGAATTGTAAAGTTTAGAGGATGTACATGTTGAAGCCACACCAACTTCAGAAACCACCGGAACTTCCTGATGTGGAGTTTAACCAGAGGGAACATCAGAATGGTGGAAGCCATGAACCTCAGAGCTCTCAGAAATTCCCTGGCTGTAATGGAGGCCAGGGGAAGAAGAGTCTGAAAGTAAGAAATGAGAATTAAGGCCTTTGGAGGAAGCAGGGATGCCTGCATTGGAACCATCTGAATTCTTTGACCCAGAAAGACATGATCCTGAGAAGGAGTCAGGGAAGAATTTTTGAAGTTTATCATGAACCCCAGGCTCTGAAAAAGAGAAATGGTAAAAACAAAGATTTTGCAAAAGGATCTCTGGCGAGAATGCCTGAATCAGCAGGTTGTTCAAGTAAAGAAATATTTGGATCCCTTGAAGCCTGCAAAAAGTAATCACAAGAGCGAGACATTTGGTGAACACCCTTGGGGTAGTAGAAAAGCCAAAGGGCAAAGCACAGAACTGAAAATGTCAGGAAGCAAAAGAGAAACACAAAAACCTCCTGAAAAGAGGATGGATCAGAATATAGACATAAGCATCCTTGAGATCCAGAGACACCAGAAAGGCCTGAGGGAGGAAGAGAGGAAAAACAGTCTGGAGAAACAACATCTGAAAGGATGGCACCTCTAGAAAAGTGTTTAGAGGAGAGAGCTCTAGAATCAGTTGCCAAGTACCTTCTTTTTTGGACACTAGAAACATTCTTGAATAAAATTCCTTCCCCCTTTGGGACACAGGCAACTCTTGAATAGTACCCTGAGACAAGAGATCTCGAAGAACCCCTAGAAAAAAAAGAAGTTGTTGCTAAGAAGGCTGAGGAATGCTCATAAAAGTAGGACTGGAAATCCACACCATGAAATACCTCTGACGAATGATTGACAGAACCCAAGAATCCTGGGTGATTCAAAGCAAACAGGAAGTGAAAGAGAAAGGAGAAGAGAAAGAGGAATGTGGCTAGGAACAGGTGAATAGTCCAACAGCACCTGTTTTGTCAGGAAAGGAAGGCTTTAGAATCCCTGTAGTCTGAGTGGCCCTAGCAGGAGTGCATTTACCACCCTTTTTACCTTTAGCAGGAGGCGAGATTGCCTATGCACAAAGGCTGGCTTAGAAGGGCAGTTTCTCTGAAATTTAGGCACAGGAGAAATAAAGACATGTTTAAGCTCCTGTAAGGCCTTCTCCTTGTCCTGAAGAGACTTATACAAACCAGCAGCTGCTTTGCCAAAAAAAGTTTATTATCCAGAGCAGCATCCATCACTTTAGCTTTAATATCATTGGGTAAACATTAAAGCCTAAGCCAAGAATACCTCCTCAGTACTGAACCAAAAGCAGCAGCCCTAAAAGAGGCATCTGCTGCACCATAACTACATTTGATAGAATGATGACCTACTTGAGATGGAATCCCTAGCAAGGAAAGAACAGAAGATTTACTCTCGGATTCTGGAAGATCATAAAAAAGCTGACAGGCCTGAGAAAGAAGAGGCAACACATACTTAGATATATGGGTCTGGTAAGTAATACCCCTAAAAGCTAGAGTAGCTGAAATATAAACCATCTTATCCAACCTGTCCATGGTCCTGCTGTCATTGTCAGAAGGCAGTAACTTGGACAAAGGAAGCAATTGAGATGCTTATCAGAGGCTACAGACACCACAAAGGGGTCAGCAGCAGGACATTTGAACAAAAAGAAACAATCCTCAGACACCCTAAAAAACCTATCAGAACTTGTGAGCAGGGGGCAGTGAATCAGGTGCTTTAGAGGCATTGGAAAAAAGATCTAATAAAGCAGCCAAGACTGGAGGAATAGCTGCAGGTTTAGGCGATTCCAGCTGCAGTAACTCATAGTACCTTTTATGGCTATCACAGAATCCCACTTAAAATATTCCATCATCCTAGAGATTGTGTCCCCAAAGGAAAGTTCCTCAGGAGTATCTGGTGAATTAGATTCCTCCTCCTCAGACTCATAGTCTAAATGAGAAGGAATCTGTGGAGAATCTGGTGAGAATAAGCAAGGGAGTCTTCATCAGAATCCAACTCTTCCTCAGAAGAATTCAATTCCCTAAGCCTTTTAGGTGAAAAAGAGGACCAAGGAGGTACAGTAACCAAAACCCCTTGAGGAGGCCTTAACGACAGTAAAGAATTAAATAGCCCCTGAGTAAAGGCCTGCCATTCACTTTGTGGATCCCTAGGAGCAGAAGAAACATGATTAGTTTTCTCTTTCTTTTTCAAGGGGATGTCTGCCCTAGAAACCTGAGAAGGCCCTGACTCAGGACAGGATTCCACAACCATAGCAGGAACTTCTTCCTTAAGAAGAAACTGTGGAACCCCTTAGACCCCTCAGAAACAATCAATTGTGGTTCCCCCTGAACACCTAAAATGAATGTCTGCAAAGCCTCGTTGGATATGCTGCCTGCCAGATACTTGCAGGCCTCCAACCCAGACATGGCAGAAGAATCTGACAACACAACCAGGCAAGTCTCCGGGTTTGTAATAATCTCGGGAGAAACACCCAGCAGAGGTTAGACAGTGGAAGATTCCAGTCTTACCTTTTTCATCTTCTTCTTCCCTGATGGCTGACCCTCTGGGCAGGAAGTTCCATCCACAGTACCTTTAGCAAGAAGATTAAGACATTGGTTCTTAAAATACAATGAAAGGGAAGAAAGCCTACTATGAAGGGTTTTTGGGACAAACGTCTGACAAATTGGATAAGGTGTATGATCGTGAGAAGCTCTTAGGCAAAACAGACACTTATTGTGGCAGTCTTTATGTGGAATCAGTCTCCCACACTGGCATGTATCCTTCCTGGAGGACATTAAATCCCCGATCAGCACAAAAAAGTCAAGAAAAGAACAACCCCCCCAAACTGGGTACTTATCTGCAATGGTGAGGTCTTCAGCAAACAGGAGTAATCACCAAAATTCCAACAAACTGAAAAACGGCAAAACACGGATGGAGGCAAACAGACCGAAGATGAAAGACATTGTTTGGACTGGCAGCAAAGTAGTTCAGAGGATGGTATGCCTGAACATCATCTTTATGCCCTACTCTATGTAAGGAGTGTTTAGCATACCTTAAATAAATGGTAGGCTTTGGTAAACTGGCTAGACAATGGGCTTCACCGCAGGGAATCCCATAATTAAAGAATACTGCAGTGGTGAAGGTAATTAATAATTTATTACTACTGTTTATTATGCCAGAGTTTTGTTTATTTGGGACACTTCTGACTTTTTTTAGTGAGTTTAGGAAATTTGCTAGTATTCTAAGAATTCTGCTTGCTTCAGGGTTGAATTAAAGTTTTTTTTCAGACTGATCATAAGAGTTTACTAGGCTATCAACCAAGAGGTCATTTTATGCCTAGCCATTCCAACCTAATGTAATACTGTAGAGGTACTAGTCAATATCCAAGACTGCATTTAATGAAGACTGCTCATGTCTAGGAGTGTTGTGGGCACTTTCCCTGGTAAGAATTTATGGTACCTCATCTACTTATCCAGGTTCCTCTTGGACAGTGTCATAGAGGTGCTCTGTTTCACATGAATTAGTAGCCTATTCCAAAGACATGGAAGTCGCTGGGAAATAAATCTGTTCCTCCAGCATGTCCTATTTAAGTCACAGGCCATATTTTAAGTCCCTGGAATGGGTAGCCCTATACTCATTTGCTTTACAGATATGCAGTAAGTTCATTAGGTTTGGGTCTTGGGTTGCTCTGTAGGCCAGGCATAAGTCTCCCCTAAGAAGTCTATATAATACAGAGTATAGTGACAGGGATTTGAGCTGGTCCGTGTAAGGCACTTGCTGGAGGCCCTTGATCTTCTTTGTTAGAAACCCCTGAGGTCTCTCTGATTGCTGTAGGTGATTAGAATGGTACATACCGAATGGGGCATTATACTCAGTTACTCAGTTATGGGCTGGATAAGTGCTGAGTACAGGGGGGTTATAACTTCTTTTGCTCTGAGGTGATGCCTTTACTTATCAAGTGAGCTACGTGGAAAGCTTTCCTTACAATGGTAGACGTGGTGGTAGAAATTAAGGTCGCAGTCAACTTGTGATCCCAGGTCCCTTACCACTTCATGGGTACTTAGGGTATTGTTATTGATTTGATAGTGTGAAGGGACATTGTTTGTGCAGAAGGGAATGATGATGCATTTCTTTGCATTCAGTTTGAGATCATGACTAAGACACCACTATTATACTGCATAATAGGATCTGCTGCTGTTTTGTGCTACATTTTCTTTTAACACTGATTCTCGATTGACCAGTTCTAAAAGATTTGACCTTGCTAATGGTTCCAAAGATATCAGGGAAGTATTTTATTTCAGCAAATTCTAGCTGTGACCTTTTAAGGTGTATTTACTGCTAATCTGTTATCTTTTATTTTACCAGAGTTTTGCTCATTTAGGATAGTTTTTAGCTTTTTTTACAAGTGAGAGTAGGAAATCTACTGTGTCAGTGGCATATAGGGATAAAACACTGCCTATGGCCCATGTGATGTAAGGTTTGATCAGTGACTTCAGCACTTGATAGTGCAAGTGGGAGGATGGGTGTGCCCATCCTTGGGAGAATGAGGTGGATCTAGTTGGCTCAGAATGTCACTCTCAACCTAATTACTGCTGGAGGGCAGAGACAGTGTCAAAAAAGGTGGGGGCCAGTGCAGCAACAACATGGACATAAATACCCAAGTCACTGACAATAGCCCTTGTAGGCTGTGCAAAAGCCCGCATGCAAACTGATAGAAGGGGCATAGGCAGTCTCTACAGTGATGTACCACCTACAGGGAGGAGCTAGACCCTCATGCAAAACACAGTTGTATTGCTCGGATGCTGGTGAGAGCACCACACTCCCTGATGTTTGCTTGGGTGATGACTCCTCCACATGGCTTTTAATCAAGAGAATCATATAGGGACTCCTCACCTATAGGAAATGAATGGGTTTGAGGGAAAAAAACATAGAAAAAAGTAGTAAATTTGCTGGTGTTTTGGGTGCTCTGCTTGCTCCATGTTCAATTTGACACAACTGTGCTACATAGCAGGACAGGACCTGCTGTGTTATTTGGCTGGGCTGCTTCTTGATGCATTTCCATGATAGATAATGCTACTGGATCATCCAGTTCTAACCTCATCTGATTTTACTGTACTACTCATCTGTGGCGTGAGCTGCACTGTATAGATGAAAATGGTTTGTCTTAAAGGGTTAATAACTGTTATTTAACATTCCCTTCATTCATCTTGATCCCTTACCTAGTTTGTACGGCCTGTGGTGGCTACTGGTGGTGGTGCAGTTTGGCTCTAGCATGTGTTAGGCTGCACACTGTTGCTGTTTGTTTATAGAAACATCTTGTTCCTCCCAGACTGGGTACACTGCCTTCTCCACTGCTGTTGTTATTGTTTATAATAATTTCTTGTTGTCTGCAAGTCAGTTGTTTAGATTGCTGTTGTTTTTATTACAGCACTTTTCTGTTCGTAGACCAGTATGCAGTCATTACTAAAGGCTAATGATGTTATATTTCATTTGTAGTTTGGCTAGTTATTGACATTAGCTGTATTTGGGTGTATTCATGCATGTGGCAGCTGAGCCTGATAAATTCTACATGGTATCTGAGACTATTACTCTTTGAAGTATGTATTCTGTGGCAAACAAGAAACAATAGTGTACACCTGGGGCTACTGACTCTTTGAACTGTGTATTTTGTGGCTTCCAAGTCTTAAAGTGCATGGTATGTCATCCAAACCAAGTGCCAGTCGGACTACTGGTAGCATCTGAGCCTGCTGTTCTGGAATATACTATGTGTAATTTTTATTACATGTTCAGCCGTCATTCTATAGTTTTTTATGAGCTTCATATATATTGCTTGCTGAGTATTGCAATTGTGTACTGTGCCAAACTATAGTTGTGCACTACTGTCACGTTACTGTGTTTAATGTACACTACCTCTTCAGCTCTTGTACTATCGTTATTACACTGAATTTGTGTGCTCATTAAAACTGTTGTTGTACACCTAGTGTTTTAATGGGCTGTATTATGCGATTTCTTCCCTGTAGGTTCAAGTAGCTGTTGTATCAGTATCACTGCAGCTTCAGTTTTCCCAGTACATCTCCACCACAGCATGATGTATCTGCCTAGGGTATCTTGTCTGCCTACTGACTAGACTGTTTCAGTTTACAGCTCCTGCCCTCAGTAATTTGTCCCACCTGACAAACAACGAAGCCCGGCCTTGTCCTTTGTGTTCCGTGATGATGCAGAAACTGTCTAATGCTCATTGACAACCAGCTACTATTGGACCAATATGACAGGATTTCTTACAGCTGTCATTATATATATATATATATATATATATATATATATATATATATATATATATATATATATATCGGCCACCCTCTCACACAGTCAGTAAGCAAAACATAAACTCACCCATACTTCAATGACATAAAACTAAACCAACAAGCTCCGAGGTTGCAAAGAAAGAAAAAAAATTCACTTCTCAACACTCTAAGAATCAGGACTGAGAAGCCTCTGCAGCAATCCACTAACACAACTGCCCCATACTCAAATAACTTAGTGACAGCCCATCAAGGATGGCTAGATTTCACATACTGGACTCATAGTGCCTTTTTTAGATAAAGTCCGCCTTCTGGACATTACAGCATAAAAATGGCTTGAAGTAAATTCCAATCTGGATCATATCAAGGTTGCTCTGCTCAATGTCAGAAATCATAAAATAAAATGATGGATCTTGAGGCTCTCTTGTTAACTTGGAGACATCCATAGGTGTTGTAATGGACACTAGGATTGTATGTAAAGACAACACCCCCTTTACTGGGTTTCACACCTATCATGCATTCAGACCTTCTGGAAACTGAAAAGTAGAATCAGTATTTGTCAGAGACCTGATAATCTGTCTAGACTGTATCCTTACAACCGACCAGCATACCTTACTGAATTTCAAATTATCATAAACAAGACAAATTATCAGTGCATAGGCTGCTTTAGGCCTCATTCTGGATCCCTGGAGGACCATGAAAGATGTCTAAAAATGCTTACTAAACTACCCATAAATAAAAAATACCTTTTCTGATGGGTGATTTCAACTATCTGTTGATTAACTAAAGCACTTATGCTACAAAGCTTGGTTATGAATAAAGATGCCTAGTAAATGCTATCTTCCTTGTACAGATGGTTAACCAGCCCACTAGGAGGTGAGATCTTCTTAGGTTCAAAGGTTCATAGGTTTATACTAGGCTAATGACCACAAGGGTCTTTATAAGCCTAGCCATGTAACCCAACCCAGTTTTGCCCCCAAGTAACTTGGACACCAGTATGGTGGGATATATTAGTAAGGAGGTAGCTAAGGGTTATGTAGGGAGTTATGTTAGTTGGGGATTAATTTACTTACTGTTGGCCTCTGTCCATCAGAGACATGAGGGCCAGACCAGGAGTGAACTTGTGATTTCCCACTCAATGATCAAGGTTTTGTATGAATAGGGTCAAAGATGAACTCTGCTTCACATGGATGGAGGGCTTATTCTATATTGTAAGGATCCTTTGAGATACATATTGGTCTCTCCAGTATGTTCTATTTATGTCACAGGCACAATTCAGGTAATTGGATCTAGTGTTTCTGGTGTTGTTTGTTTTACGTATGTGCAAGAGATCCAGCAGAGCTGGATCTGAGGATGCCTTATATGCCAGGCATAGATCACCCCTCAGTAACATGTAAGAGACTTGACTACAGAGATAGGGCCATAAAGTGATGGGACAAGGTATTCATACCTGGATTCTCCTGGTAAGGAACCATTGATGGTGCGGCAACTGTTGCAGATGCCTGGTAAGGTACATGCCAAAGGAGGCATTGTACTCAATGATAGATCTGATAAGCTCTAAGTAGAGTGGTACTATAGCTTTCTTTGTCCTGGATGCTACACCCTTACTTATGAGTTGGATGACATAGAATGGTATTCTTTCTATTTTGGCTACATGTTGGTTGAAGGCCACATTACTGCCTACATATGTTCCCATATCCCTAACTACTGAGTCAACTATTAAGGGTGTTTTACTGATGGAGTATTTAGCTCTGGTGGACAATTTCCCAAAGGGCACTACAATGCCTTTCCTCATGTTGAGTTTTAATCTGTAGGTTTGGCATCAGTCACTTGTGTGTTAAACCCTCTTGTAGGATTCATAGATTCATAGACCCAGAGGGCCTTTCAAAGCCTAGCCAAGTTTTCCCGAAAGAATAATGATGTCCTGTATCCAAATAGGACATTGAGGGCCAGACATTTTTAAGTTATCTTTGTTCATAAAGGACATGGGTGCCAAGCATGATGTAAATTTCCAATTCCCCATGCACTGGTCTAGGTTGCACTTAAACTGGGTAATAGACAAACTCAGATTCACATGGATGGGAAGCCTGTTCCATAGGAGGGGCAGTCTGTGGGACTCACATCGGTCTCTCCAGCATGTTCTGCTTAAGTCACAGACAAAATGTAGGTCCCTTGTATTTCTGGTACTCTTTAACTTACAAATATGTAGGAGATTCTAAGTGTGGGTTTTGCAGATGCCTTGCAAGCCAGGCATAGATCACCCTTCAGCAATCTATAAGAGACTGAGTAGAGGGAAGGGCTTTAAGGTGCTTTACATAAGGCAGGTTTGTTATGCCTTGTATTCATTTTGTAAGTAATCTCTGAGGTCATTCTAGTTGCTGCATATGCCTGGTATATACCAAAGGGAGCATTGTACTCTATGACTGGTCTAATAAGGGCAGAGTACAGTGGGATAATGACCTCTTTGGATCTAGATCCCATGCCCTTATTTATAAGCTGCACAACATAAAAGGATTTCCTCACCTCTCTGGCCTCATGGTAGTCAAAGGTAAGGCAACTGTTTACATACGTACCCAGATCCCTGTCCACTGGATCAAACTTTTGGCGGCATAGTATCAACATGGTAATTAGCCAGGATAGTTGACTTCCCAAAGGATACAATTATGCATTTCTTAGCACTGAGTTTAAGACCATGGTTTTGACACCATATGTTAGTCAGAGATAGACCTTCTTGAAGAATGTTAGTATCTAGAGGGGATTCAATGATAACCCAAACTTGCAATCATCTGCAAACTTAGTCAGCCATAAACATTCAGCATTTTCTTCCATTTCAGAGAAATAGATGCCAAAAAGGAGTGGGGGCAGTACTGAGTCCTGGGGGACTCACCTAGTGACTGGTCTCAGAGTGCAGGTGGCCTCACCTTTTTTTAACCTCCTGCGTGCCATTTGGCTATCCAGTGGGCGATAAAAGGGTTTATACCTAAATTAGTGAGCGTGTCTATAATGCCTGAGAGGGTACTGTATCAAAAGCCTTGGCCAGGTCGAGGTAAGCTGTGTGCACAGTCTTACCTTCATCCAGTATTTTGGTGACCCTCTCAAAAAAGTCCACCAGATTTAATAGTCATGACCTTCCTTTAACAAAGTGTTTGCAAATTACCAATGTCTATTGATCATATCCATGATGATTCTTTCCATTGCCTTACATATGATGTTTCAAAACATCCTGGGATGTCATTGGGGCCCATCAGTGCAGTGTTTTTGACCTTAGAAAGTGCATTTATGACCTGTTCCCTAGTAATGATTGGGGGGATTGTGTTATATGGCATTTCCTTTCAGGGGGAGTGGGGGGGGGGGTTGAGCTGAACCTGTTAGCCAACAGACTGGCAATGGCCTCTGGTTCAGTGTGCATGTTGCTATTTACAATAAGTTCTGCACACTGTTGTGTACTTCCTCTGAGGTTACGGACATAGCTGTAGAAAGCTTTGTGGTTGTCCTTTGCCCGAGAAGTTATTTTTTCTTTAAATTTAACCGTTGAAGTATTAATTAACCCTCTTAGCTGCCTGTTTAGATTAGTCAGGGGTCTTTTAGTATGTATGGTTTTGTTCCTCTTATGCTTGGCCACAATTTTTTTCTTTTGTTGTATAAGTAATTGATATTGTAATTCACTCTACAGAGTATCAATATGGCTGTACAGAGATTTTGTGAATAGCTCAGTGTATGCTGTGGTATTCACTGGGTTTGGGGGTGCTTAGAATTTAGCCAAGGTGTTGCTTAGTAGAGAGAGGTTAGCCTTGGAATAGTTATTAAAGGTTTTTGGTTTTGCTGGATCTCCGGATTTAATTTTTATTTTAAGTAATACTGCATTATGGTCAGATCTGACAAGCGAAGATATTACATTGGATGAGGATCATTGGCCTCCTCCATGTTTGGGAGTACAAGGATGTTTGTACCCCTGGTAGGAGAATGGACCAACTGGTCTAGGATGTTAGTATTAACAAAGTTTAGTAATTCCTGGGGTTCTGCATTGGAAGTAATGTAGGATTCCCAATATATAGAGGCACCCCGTGAATATCATATTGGATTGAACAGCAAGGGACTCTAGTACACTGAGATAGGTAGTATGGGTTTCCTTGGACATGGAGGGGGACCTACAGGTTGCAAGGATATGGTACGACACCTTGTTTATGGTGAGTTGCACATGTATGAGTTCCAGTGGGTCATACACTTTAACTAGTTTGGATGTGAGATTAGTTTTAATATAGACTGAGAATCCTCCACCCTTAGTTCCCTCCTGTGCAGTCCCTCTGGTCTAAAGGTATGAAAAAGCATTATAACCTTTCACTACTGGGGTACTCTCAGTGACTTTAAAGCATATCTCTGTTACAACATAGATGTCGACACTCTCCAGGGAGAGGAAGGCTTGCAGGAAGTGGAGTTTCTTGTCAAGACTTCTAGCATTGAGCACTGTCACATTCAGATATTCCTTCATAGCTTTGGTTAAGTTGGTAGGTTTGTCAGTTTGGCATTGCCTAAAAAAAACACTATAGGGTGGAAAAGGTCTTTGCCAATATCAGTAATTCTAGAGCGGATAAGTGCAGATCATCCCTGCCAAAGCAGCATGGTCTGCCAGCCATGTCCTCCCATGCCATCAAATATTCTACCACCCCCTTGGATTGACACCAGAAGCTAAGCCAATTGTTTAAATCAATCATTTTCTGTTGGTAACATGGCATCATTCTTGGAAAAGGTAGTGTGCTGCTCACTGCTAGACACATACCTGCCTGAGACACATAATCAGTGAGCTTGATCATGTCTAACTTCATATAGTCAAGGGGGTTATGTCTCAGGTCCTAACCACTTACATGGGCTATGATGAAGTCATACTGGTACCTGTGGTTTAGTGACCTGAGTGCCTGTGTGACTTGATGGATCCTAGTTCCAGAAAGGCAGCTAACCATGACTCTCTCCTTACTCAGTCTGGTGAGGGGGACATTGGTGTGCCTCACTATAAAATCACCAATGGCCCGGAAATTTGGCTGTCTGTTGGTTTGCCTTAAGGGCTTACCAGTGCAGGCATTGGATACAGTGTTGCTATGTGTAGCTGTGGGTGGTGTTTTAATGGAGTGTTTACATGATGGCTGAGGACCCTTTCTTAGATTGTACTGTGCGGGAGGTCTTAGTGTTTTAGGAAGGTTACCTCTAAGAGCCTTAGCATAAGTAGTTTTATGTGTCAAGCCTTTACCCCGTGCAGTAAATGTGGTGCAAGTATCACTGACAACCTCAATAGGATTAGTTTTGGTTGTATGAGAGAGTTTGCCTCCAGTGTTAGTGTATTTACACCTCTTGCATATTATATCTGTTTTATTAAGAATAAGCGGGTTGTCAATGTACATGATGCAATTTCTACAGGGCCTCAGAATACCCATCTCAACCAGACTGGCCACAGAGAGAGTCATGAAGTCATATCAATGGCTACTGGTGTACCAGGGAGTGAGGAAATCTTAAATATTGAACAAGTCAGTAAGACAAGGAACTTGATGAGCAATGCTCAGATCTGAGCAAACTATATGCTCTAGTAGTTAAAAAAACATCTGTCTAGACAGTAATGTCACAAGATTGTACAGCACAAAGCTTCCTATTGTAAACTAACTGGTTTGGACCCCAAGTGTTTAAACCATAGGATCATAGGAGCATAGAAGGTTACTAGGCTGATGGCCCTGCTGTCCTTACAAGCCTAGTCATGAGTTTATTTCCAAAAAGAAACCTCAATCAGCACCTGTCACCCCTGTCAATGAGGGACACAAGTAAACTCCTGGCCCTGGGACAAATTTGTGTTTTCCCATCCACTCATCAAGGTTGCACTTAAAGAGGGTCAGTGAGGTACTCTGTTTGACGTGTATGGGAAGTCTATTCCAGACACTGGGCAGGCTCTGGAGACAAACCTGTCTCTCCAGCAGGTTTTGTTGATGTCGCATATTAGATTCAGGCCTTTCGAGCAGGTAATGCGTGATGAGTTAGAATTATGGATATGGAGCATCTCTAGTAAGGCAGGGTCCGAGATTACCTTGTAGATAAGGCACAGATCACCTTTGAGCAATCTGTACGATATCGAGTAGAGTGACAGTAATTTGAGCCTGTCCGCATAGGACAGGTTTTGGAGGCCATGGATTCTCTTTGTGAAGTATTTCTGTATCCTTTCCAGTGCATACCAAACATAGCATTGTACTCAATTATTGGTCTAATGAAGGAGGAGTATAGAGAGGTAATAGCCTCCTTTTTGTCTGGATACAATCCCTTTACTTATGAGATGAACCAAGTAAAAGGCTTTCTGACCACTGCCGCTATATGATGGTCAAATGTGAGATTGGTATCAACCTGAGTACCCAAGTCTCTCACCACAGGTTGTGTGCTTAGGGGGTTGCCATTGATGTGGTAATCAGTAGGGAAGTTTTTGCCGAATGGCATGATCATACTTTTTTTGCATTTAGCGTGAGGCCATGACTTTAGCACCAGTCATTAGTTGCTGTGAGACCTACTTGCAGTATGTTAACATCATTTGGGGAGTCAATGACAGCACCCAACTTATAGTCATCCACAGACTTGGTCAGTCACAGGTCTTTTGTCTTTGCCTGGATCTCTGAGAAGTAGATGCCAAACAATAGGGATCCCAGGACAGATTCCTGGAGAACTCCACTAGTGACAGGTCTGCTATCGGAGGTGGAGGCACCTATTATGACCTTGAGGGTCCTGTCAGTGAGCCAGTTGGACACCCACCTGATAAGATAGGGATTTACATCAAGTTATGTTAGCACTCAATGATGCCCGAGTGGGGAATTGTGTCAAAGGCCTTGGCCAAGTCAAGGTAAGCTGTATGAACTGACTTTCCCTCATCCAGGGCCTCGGTGACAGTCTCAAAGAAGTCAACCAGGTTTAACAGGCAAGATTTGCCCTTGACGAGTCAGAACTGAGTGGAGTCAAGTGCTTGGAGGTTGCCTATGTCCTTGTTTATGAGATCCATAATAATACACTTCATGGTTTTACAGATCAGAATGGGCTAATAATTTCCAAGGTCAGTAGTGGCACCACCTTTGTGCAAGGGGATGACAACAATGGAAGTTCTTCACTCTGCTGGAATGAAGCCTGTACTTAGGCTGTGGTTGAATAGGGTGGTCAAAGGCAAAGCCAGTTCTTGCTAGAGATGGTGCAGAATACAGCCTGGGATACTATCAGGTCCCATGGAAGCTGTGTTCTTTGTCTTGGATAGGGCCTTTAACACATGATCTATGGAGATATGAGGTGTGGGACAAGTATCAGGGATGTCAAAAGGGCTTTTGGGGGGTACAAGGGGGTGAAGTTTGTCCTGAACTTATCTAATAGCAGGTTGGCTAATCAACAAGATCAGTGTAAGTGATACTGTTAAGTACTAATTCAGAACAAATTTGGGCATTGCCATGGAGGTTTCTGACGTTACTGAAGAAGGCTTTGTGGTTTCCCTTTGTTTTGGAGGCTACTGCTGATTCATAATTGGCTTTGGAGGTTTTCACTAGTGGTCTAATTTGCTTGTTGAGGCTAATAAGGGAGTTATTCCAATTTGGAATTTGTTCCTTTTTCCCCTTGGGTAACAGTTTATTCATTCTTTTGTAAAGCCTGTTGATAGAGGATATTTGTTTTTCCCTGAGGAACAGGTTTTAGTTTTGTTGGGTATGTCTGAGTCCATGCAGTTGTACAGGTGCTTGTATACTGCACTGGCATACTGTTCAGCATAGTTGTCTGCATCCTCTGAGGGGGGTGGTGGTGTGAAGCTGCTGA
The DNA here is from genome assembly GCF_019279795.1 of Protopterus annectens. Lineage (NCBI taxonomy): Eukaryota > Metazoa > Chordata > Ceratodontiformes > Protopteridae > Protopterus > Protopterus annectens. The sequence continues at coordinate 388,388,248 of NC_056730.1, read as the reverse complement.
TACCCACCTTTAGGAGGTTGTAGTCAGCTTTTGAGAAGTTTTTTAGTTTGATTATGGCTGGGGAGGGGTTGGGTGGGATAGAAACTTTGAATGAGACAGTCCGATGATCTGATCTCACCAGGGAGGAACATACTATAGGAGTGGTGCAGTGGTCACTATGTTGGTGAGAACCAAGTCCAGAATGTTATCTCCCCTTGTGGGAGATGAGATGAGCTGGTCTAGTGCTTTAGAACTGATGAAGTCAAGAAATCGTTGAGTGGTGCATTAGTGCAGGAATAGTTCACCCAGTCTATGGTGGGGTAGTTGAAGTCACCAAAGATTAGGATGTTGTGGGGTACCTTGATGGAGTCAAGCAGATCCAGGACAAAGACACTTAGAATAAGCCTTCTCCAGCAATTCCCAGCTCAGAAGAGTGAAGGCTACCCTCTCCTCCCACAACAGTGTAGACCACAAACCTTCTTAATATAAAATAACTGGTTTGGAGCCCAAGTGTTTAAATCAGAACTAAGACACTTTTAGAATAACAGGCACAATAAGCCTTAAATCAGCAATCCCCAACTTAGAAGGGTGTAGGCTAGCCTCTCTTGCTAAAACAGTGTAAACTGCAAACCTTCCTAATGTAAAATAACTGGTTTGGAGCTCAAGTGCTTAAATTAGAGCAAGCCCCCTTGCACACCCCCTTAAATTAAATTTACTAACTCCAAGATCACACTACAGTGGGAAAAAGTTAGTTTCTTAACCCCACTGTATCAAGCCCCCCTGCAGAAACTTAGTAAAAAGTGTGTTTGGTAGTTTGGTGTCATTATATATGGATGGGATGTTATTTTCATGTGATTTGTAGTGTTAGATGTTATGAAATTCGATGTTATGGGTTTTAGATGTTTTGGGTTTTAGATGTTCTGGTCTCAATGTTATGAAATTCGATGTTATGGGTTTTAGATGTTTTGTAGGGGACCCATGCAAAACATACACTAGCTGATCTTAGTACTGTGTCTGTTGTCTTAGTTCCTGGTCTATTTTTTTGCACTTTCATTTCCTTTTCTATTCAGATTTCTTCATTGCATCTCCGTATTCTCTTTCTCACATTTCTTTCTCTGTACTTCCAGCTGAAAGTGACAACTGGCCCATTTCACATGCGCATGTCTCTTTCTACCCAGTCTTCTTCTCTGTCTATCTTTATTATACCTCTAATTTCTTTCAGGATAATGATAACTGAATATAATTTGTTCTCATTAATTCTTTGAGCTACATATAGATAACAAAGGTTTCAGCATTTATCATCCACTTGGTCACCAGTTTGGTTTTTACTTTCATAGGTTCATAGGTTTGTACTACGCTATCGACCACCATGTCCTTTATAACCCTAGCCATGCAACCTTCCCAGGTTTTTCCCTGAGTACATTTGACACCAATGTGGTGGAGATATGTTAGTAAGGAGGTAGCTGAAGGTTAAGTGGGGGGTGGTATGTTTGGGATTAATTAACTTACTGTTGGCCTCTGTCCATTAGTGACATGGGGGTTAGACTGTGGGATGAATTTACAATTTTACATCAAATGATCAATAGCCACATGGTGCAGCGGTAGCATTGTTGCCTCACAGCAAGAGGTTCTCCCGTTCGATTTTCGGCATGAGCGCCTTCTGTGTGGAGTCTGTATGCCCTCCCTGTGGTCGAGTGGTGTTCAAAAGACATGCGTAGAATGGGTGTGCCTTCGTTGAAGGTTGGGCGTCGAGCTGGTACCTCAGCACCCGTAAAAAATCTACTGCCAATCATTAGTGGACCGGAGTTCTGCTGTGGCGACCCCTAACCGGGAAAAGCCGAAAGAAGAAGAAAAACAACATCAAATGATCAATGTTTTGCTTGAAATGGATCAGGGATGAACTCTGCTTCACATGAATGAGGAGCCTGTTTCATAGTGGGGGATCCCTTGAGGCATATATCAGTCTCTCCAATATGTTTTATTTATTTCACAGGCAACATTCAGGTACTTGGATTTAATGCTTCTGATGCTGTTTGTTTTGCAGATGTGCAAGAGGTGCATCAGAGGTGCGTATGAGGATACCTTACATGTCAGGCAAAGGTCACCTCTCAGTAACCTGTAGCAGACTGAGTAAAGAGATAGGGCCATAAGGCGATCTACGTAGACAGGGTATTAACACCCTGGATTCTCCTGGTAAGAAACTTTTGAGGGCATTCTATTTATTGTAGGCGCCTGGTTAGGTACATGCCAAAGGGGGCATTGTATTCAGTAATGGGTCTAATAAAGGCTGAGTAGATTGGTTCTATAACTTCCATGGACCTGGATACCACACCCTTGCATATGAGCTGGATAACATAGAATGATTTTCTTACTATCTTGGCTACATGTTTGCTGAAGGCCAAATTACTATCAGCATATGTTCCCAAATCTCTAACTACTGGGTTAACTCAAAGAGGTGTTTTATCAATGGAATAATTAGCTTGGGTGGATAACTTAACAAAGGGCGCCATAGTGCATTTCTTTGTATTGAGTTTTAATCTGTGGCTCTGGCATCCATCATTTGTTTGTGTCAGACCCTGTTGTAGGATGTTTGTGAAATGTGGGGAATCCGTGATAACTCCCAATTTACAGTCATCTGTTAACTTGGTGAGCCAGAGGCCTTTGATATTAACCTTGACTTCTGACAAGTAGATGCCAAACAGGAATGAGACCAACACAGAACCCTGGGTTACTCCACTGGTGATGTCTCCTTGTGGAACTGGTGTCACCAATCCTGACTTCTTGGGTCCTATCTGTGAGCCATCAAGCAATCAAGCAAGTTATGTAGATATTTATGCGTAGTTCTGAGAGTTTGTCAACAATAACTAAGTGAGGTATTATATTGAATGCCTCAGCCAGGATGATGTAAGGTGGTGTGCACTCTTTTTCCCTCATCCATAGCCTTGATGACCCTCACAAAGAAGTCTACCAGGTTGAGTATGGAAGCCCTTCCACTGAGAAAGCCAAACTGGGATGGATCCAGTGTCTGTAGTATGCCAGTGTCCCTGCTAATCATTTCCATGATAAGTTTTTCCATGGCCTTGCATATTAGTCTTGTCAGGCTGATGGGTCTGTAGTTCCCAGGGTCATTGATGATCCATCCTTGTTGAGAGGGATGACTGGTGTGGCCCTGCTTTCACTCGGTACGTAACCTGTTTTGAGGCTGTAGTTGAAAAGTACCTCTAGTGGTCCTGCTAGGTCATGTTTGATGCCTTAGGAGGTCTTTGAGTTTTGGGAAAGTTTATGGATCTTTTCCAGCCCTCTTCTTTTCCTGTCTTTCTGATTCTTTGTTATGACTTTTTTTTTTGCTTTATCATCTTGCATTAATTAAGTTATTGAACCATCATAGTTTCTCTGCTCTGTTCCACATATTTTGCAAATAGTGGCTTATTTTTAATTCTGGATTCCATCTTTTACTAAGATCACAGTTTTAGAACCATCTCTAAGCCTAAACCTTCTGCATTCCCTTTCAGTATGTTCCGCATATTCTTAAGGTTTGCTGTCTGAAATTTGTTTTGCATGGACTCATCATCCAAGCAAACCATGATGGTGATTAGTATGAACTACAGAATTTTAAAGTTTTAACTCCTTAACTGTCTCACTATTCATATAAGTCAGATTCCTTAATTTTGAAGGTCCAGTGTGTATCTGTGTCAGAGGTCAAGCTGGACTGTACATCCGCAAGTAAAGCAGCAACATGCTTCTGGTCCTAGAAATTGTTTCTAATGCTGCAGTCAAAAACAATCAGAAAAATAAAATGACCCACACTGATCATGTTTCTGTCTATGCCCATTTCAGAACTTTCAGTGGTTACAATGCAGAAACTCTCAGGGATCCTTATCATGCAATAATTTTTATGTGCTTGTTTATCGATGCAAAAAGATCACATTGTATTTATTAATATATAACAATCTGGTTATTTGCTGTCTGTTATAAAGAGGACTCAGCAAAATCAGAACACCTGATAAACTACTAAACTTGCATGTTTTAACAAAACATATGAATACTAGTATTTCGACCATAATACGAGATAAAAACTCCCATTTAAACACTGATTTCATCACTGACACACACTCTTTCCCAACATGATTTACTTTAAGTTAGTGATCTCTGTTAACCTGTAAGTTGGCATTTTTATATTTCTTTTTTCTTTTTTTTGGGAACAAAAGGCCCAGCACAGCTCAGGTCAAAATATGTCAGCAGTTTGCTTTGGCTCAGCTATTTCAGAGGTGTATGAAAAGGCAATACCTTCCTTGTACTGTACACCTGTTCAAACTCCAGTAGCTAATGACTGTTTATTTTTCAATATTGACTTTATGCTGTTTGAACTAAATACTTTTGGAATCACAACTGGGAAGTATCACTGATTTATTTCTCTGCATTGATTCATTTTAGAAGAAAAACAATCTTTATACATTAGTGACAAAGGTAAAGTAATAAAGCAGTAATTAAAACACAATTATTCATATTTCATAGAGTATGACAGTTAAAGAAATTCTACAATTGCTTGGTACACTTCACACCTTATACTATAACAATGGAGTAAAACACCTGCACTATAAAAATGTTTTGAATGGTGAAGTCACGCTTACCAACCTCAGTACAATTACACACACACACACACACACACACACACACACACACACACACACACACACACACACACACACACACACACACACACGTAACCTCCCCCATGGTATAAGTTACATATTTGTTAAATTGCTTATATCAAGAAATTCATAAGCTGCTTAATTACTATATATGTCCAGCAATTTATTTAACTTGAAACGTGTTCTGAAAACTAATTGAAATTTCATCACAAGCATCAGGATAATTTATTTTTCCTTGCTAAGGAACAGTCAAGCAATGCAGTGTATATTATGTTATTCTTAAATATTGCATGTATTAACTGATCATATAGCAAGGTAACAGTATGTAGTAATACTGAAGGTATTGCTTTTTAAGTAAACTTGTTTGTTGCCGGCCCATAAGAAAAATGTGAAACGACTGATTCACAGTTGTATTGCCCAAGTAATATCACATAATTCACCCTCCAATGATTCAATAAAAACAACAAAGATCAGGGCACTGTAGAGTTCATTTGCTGGAACTGTATGAGCTGCCCTGTAGCAATGTACAATCTCTTTTTAAGCAGAGGATGTCTTTTTCTAAATGTAGTTTTGAGTTCAGTTTGAACAGGTACATAGCAAATATTATACAAAGGTGCAAATCGAATTCACTACTATTAGTCATTCATGTAAGTTATCTGTATAACACCACAACAAAATACCATTTCTGCTTTGATGTCACTTCCCCCCCACTCCACCATAGACATAATACCTGTATTATCCCTATCATGGAACTACAAAACCCCTCTTCAATATATATACATTTGCAATCTTATTGACCTTGACCCATCCTTTTGTGTATTTAATCCTTTAAAAGAATGCCCAGAAATACCAACATATTTGTGTACAGGAAACTAAAATGTTCATCATATTTATATCTTCAGTTAGGAAACTGTGGAATAGGTGACTCAAGCAATACAAAAAGGGAAATATATGCAAATAAGCACTACGTCTGACACGTTTGGCTATGTAGGCATCATAGGTTGACTCTGTGAATGTCTTTACAAGGAGCCAATGGTACATTGCTTCTTTTGGTGATTTTAAAGTTCCTATAAAAGAATTAGAAAAACATTTTGCAGTTAACAACGTATACTCCTTGTGGAACTATAATTGCCATTCTTTTGGGAGTAACATTTACTTTCTTATTCAACATATTTACTACCAGCCTAGTAAAAATAATGTTTTTATTTTTATTTTGTTATTTTGTTATTTTGTTAATCAGGTAAGCCCAGGAAACACAAGTGCCTCTTTTTAAGATCAACACTAGATTAGATGAAGTGCCTTGTTGTGTTACACAGTAGGCACATAAATGTGAAGGGAATCAAACCCATGACTTTATAACAAAGCCCATTATAATCTCATTGTTGCACTGTAAGACTATTTCATTATGTGGCAATGCCACTGTTGCTTTGCTGGGAATAGCACAAAGTGTCTATGTATGGCACAGCCATTCTCAATTAGGAAGGGATGAATCTTCCAGCCCCAGTATACTGCGGATAACAATCAAGCTCTGCACACGGTAGAGATGCTGTAGCTATGCTATGAGCAACAGTGAATGGCCACGTACAATGAAGTTACTATCACCAAACTGGGACTAATGATTCATCTATTTACAAGTCTTTGTCACTGCCATCTTGGGGAAAATGAAGATTTTCCATACACAGACGAAACCCTGTTGTCACTCTGTTGTGATAATAACCAGTGTGTACACAACGTGAACCACTGTTGCTTTGAGGAAATAATAATGAATCTTTAAACAACATGCACACAGTCCCCACAAGGGAATGACAATGAATTTCTGGGCCACCATATGGGAATGATAGTGAATCTCTGGGTCACTATAAGGGAATGAGTGATTCTCTGGGCAAGGGTAAGTCACTGTCACACTGAGGGAATAAAACACATGGTATGGTCACTATCACTCTGTGGAGATAACAATGAATCATTACACATGGTACACGGTAAATGGTACAGTCACTGACAGCCTGAGGAAATAACAGTAGAGCTCTACACATGGCAGAGTTACTGTCAGCAAGAAGGAATAACAACAAATCTTTACACATGATATAGTTACTGTCACATTGAGAAGTAACAACAAATCTTTACAAATGGCATAGACATGGTCACCACAAAGGAATAACATTGAATATTTATGCAAAGTGCAGTCACTGTTAGCCAGAAGGAATAACAATGGATCTTTACACATGGGACAGTCACTGTCAGCCAGAGAGAATAACAATTAATTATTATACATAGTACAGCCACTTCCATTGTGAGGAAATAACAATAAATCTTTACACATGGTATAGTCACTGTCACACTGAGAAGTAACAACATGTCTTTACACATGGCACAAACATAGTCATCCTAAGGAATAACAATGAATCTTTACACATGGGACGGTAACTGTCAACCTGACAGAATAACAATTAATTATTATACATGGTACAGTCGCTGATACCTTGAGGAAATAATAATAAATCTTTACACATGGTACAGGCACTTCGACATTGTAGAATAGGAATGCATTCTTATGTGTGTACAGTTCTTGTCACCTGGAGAGTGTATCATGGAATCTTATCATATGGTACAATCACTCTCAGCCTGGGATCCTTGAGTATGGGATCAACTTTCAGGGGTGTGTTGTCAAAGTGATAGTTTCAAGGAAAGTGATACCTGTTAAAGGATATTATTATATATTTGTTAGCATTTAGTTTTAGTCTATGGTTTTGACTCCAGCTATTGGTTTGGGAAAGGCCCTCTTGGAGGATTTTGATGTCCTCTGGGGAGTTTATGATGGCACCAAGTTTATAGTTATCTACAAACATGGTTGATCATAAACCTTTAACATTTGCTTTGACCTTTGAGAAGTAAATGCCAAAGAGGAGTGGACCTTGGACTGAACCCTGGGTTAAGCTGATAGTGACAGATGTTTTGCAGGAGGTAGAGTTGCCTGCCCTCATTTCTTGGGTTCTATTCGTGACCCAGTTTACTATCCAATGAGTTACACAGGGATTTACATTTAGCTGGGCATGTCTATATGTGATACCTGAATGTGAGATGACGTTGAATGCATTTGTGAGGCCTAGGCATGTGGTATGCACTGATTTGCCCTCATCCATTGTCTCAGTAGCCTTCTGAAAGAAGTTGACTAGGTTAAATATGTAGGATCTTCCCTTAGCAAATCTGAACTGGCTTGAGTCAAGAGTTTGTAGATTATCTCTATCCTTATTTATTAATTCCATGATGATACTTTATGTAGCTTTAGAGATGAGACTGGTCAGGCTTATGGATTCATAATTATCCAAGTCCATTGATGCCTCACCTTTGCATAAGTGGATGACTGTTCCTGCCCTCTATTCATCCAACATGAAGCTGGTTTGGAGGCTAATATTGAATAACCTCTGTAGAGGATCTGACAAGTCATGTTTCAGGTTAAATAACAGGTGGCCTGGAATGTTACCTGACCCTACAGAAGCAGTTTTCTTGGCCTTGAGGACTTGTTCTTGGGAGATTGGGGGGCGGGGGGGGGGGTTCAAGTATGTGATTTGGGAATGTAGGAAAGGAGAAAGTACAGTAACTGTCACCGTGAAGGAATAACAATGAATCATTACACATGATACAATCACTGGCACCCTTAGGGAATAACAATGAATCATTACACATGGTATAATCACTGACACCCTTAGGGAATAACAATACATCTCCCTGCAGGGGACAGAGAATAAGAATGAATTTGCAATATCACCATAAGGGAATGATGCGGAGTCTTAACTAACATGTTGTACACACATTGTCTGACTGTGCAAAAAACAGTAAACCTACATGCATAGCACAGTGATTGTCACTCTGAGGAAACAAGTTGAATATATAGGATAGTGCCTATCAGTGTATCAGTGCAATAATGCTTTATAAATAGCACATCCAATTTTATCTTGCAAAGAGTAACTTATTACAGAGGCAATTTCACCCTGAGACAATATTAGTGCATCTCTACACAAAGCATCATAACTATCTCCCTGTGAGAATAATGGTGAATATTTATGCAACAGTAAACTATTCAAATCATGCAGAGATTAAGAATGGATTTCCATGCATGGCACAACTTCTATTAATCTGATGGAATGATATTAAATCTTTGCAGAAATCAATGTATTGAATCAAAATTACTACTCTTCCACCACCTTGCTAAATCCTGGAACTCCATCCCACTAGCAATACAACAAGAACACCTGGTGTCTTCAGTTTAGAAGAAAATGAGCCCAGAGTAGATTTGCTTGACTTAATAGACATAGCTAGACATAGTAAGATCAATGAAATAAATAGACTGCAGAAGGTTAATAAAATCCAAAAGTTAAAAGTTTGATAAAACAAATGAACACAGTAATTAGGACTGTCCATAGAGATCCATGCAATATAACAGAAGTAAAAAGGATATATTACTGTGCAGCTAAATTAATAACAGATAAAAAATGTACCAGAATAACACAGGGTAGTAAGGGAAAGGAAGGGGAGAAATCAAATACCACCACAGAAGTACTGAATAGAGAAAACTATAAAGCAATTAAGACAAGAAGTGTCACTGTTAGAAGAGTATAGAAGAGGGAACAGATCAACAAAAATACTCAGAAAGATAAATGTGATAAAAGTAATGCACAGTATTATAATGGATCAGGATTTATCATGCACTATTGCAAATAATAAAGTAAAAATATTAGCACAGGCAGAAAAACTTAGAAGATACACAGATAAGTACAAAGGAAAAGTACAAAATAAGCAATTTATTGATGACCCAAAAAAGTTTTATAGAGAATTGGGAAACAAGGTAAAAGGAATTGAAAGGCCACCAAAAAAAGAAGAAATAGGTACATTTTGGAGAAGTATTTATGAAGATCCTGTGGAACATAACAAAGATGCAAAATGGATATAAGAAGTAAAAGAAAGAATACGAAGTTTAAAGGTACAGGATATGAAATGGGATGAAGTAACAGCCAGAGAGATTTAAACAAAGTTAAGAAAACCTCTAATTGGAAAATCCCAGGTCCAGGTGCAGTACCTAAGTTTTGGTTAAATGTATTATCATCTTTTCACGAAGATTTAACCATGAGTAAGAATTATTTATATGTGCACCCCAAACAGACACCAACCTGGCTAACAACAGGAAAAACAATGCTCCTATTTAAGAGTGAACCTGCAAGCTACCATAAAAATTATAGACCAATAACTTGCCTTCTGATGACATATAAACTATACACTGGAATTGATGCTGACAGAGTTTATAGTCATTTAGAAGAAAACTCAATTATGGCAATAGAACAAAATGGCAATAAAAGAAAGTCATATGGAACAAAGGATCATTTGTTGTTAAATAAAGTCATAGTGGAGAACTGTAAAAAGGGGAACAATGTAAGTATGGCATGGATTGACTACAAAAAAGTATCTGACAGTATCCTACACTCATGGATAAAACAGTGCTTAAAATATATATAAGCTACACCCTACACTGATAAATTACATCACAGCGACCAAGAAACAATGGTAAACCACTCTGCAGTTAAGCCATGTTAAAGGACAAATTCTTATTCCAGGGATAAAAATCCAGAGGGGGATATTCCAGGATGACTCTCTGTCACCGTTGCTCTTTTACCTTTCCCTTAACTCATTAAGCTGTCTACTTAACAGATTAGGTCATGGTTATAATTTGGCTCCCAGAAAGAAACAAAGTGTAAAGACTTTTCAGCTTCTCATTGTTGATGATTTAAAACTGTATAGCTCATCAAATGAGAAACTGAAAGCACAACTGCAAGTAGTCAAAACTTTTTCAGATGATATAAGAATGTCATTTGGTCTTGATAAATGTGCAAAAGTAAAGATTAAAGCAGGAAAACTGCAGCACCAAGAAAATATCAGTTTGGGAAAAGAAAGTGATATAAAAGAACTTGAGCAAGAGGAGTGTATAAATATTTTGGAACTGATGAAGGATCAACAATAAAACATGAACAAATGCAAATAAAATGTAGTAAGGAATATTTCAGAAGACTTAAATTAATCCTGATAACAGCATTGACATCTAGGAAGTTAGTTCAAGATATAAACCAGTTTGCTCTTCCTATCCTAACTTACAGTTTTGGAGTGAATGACTGGCCCCAAAAAGACTTGGATAGATTAGACAGGAAAACAAGAAGGATGCTTCATGCTCACCAAATTACTTATAAAAATCAGTGCATACCAAGATTATATATTCCTCATTCCGAAGGAGGTTTGGGGCTCCTTGAAATTGATTACATGTATAAATCTACAATCGTGGAACTGCATACAATGGTTCTGAGAGTGCACTTGTTGATTTTATGAAGTATTTAAATAATTCAACTAATTATTTGAGTTTTACGTACAAGTATGATAGAGCAAGTATTAGTTTTTTTTAGATTTAGTGGCTTATAAGTCTACCAATAATTTAAAAGTGAAAATTTTTAAGAAAAACATTCAAAGTAATAGTTATCTTCATTTTAATGGCATGCATAATTCAAGTCTGAAGAAAAATATTGTGGAATGCCATTTTCAAGAGTTAGTACATTTACAGATGATTTGGAATTTTTTAATAAGGAATGTGAAAGTTTGAAAGTGAGGTTTTATGAAAAGGGTTATCCAAGGGCAATGGTAGATTGGCTAATGATGGAAAGAATATTGTTGGCAAGTAAGATTAAATGCTTGCATGTACCCTGGTATAAATGAGAGAAAAAAATTGAAGATTGTTATGGAAAGGAAATGGTTAATTCACTAAGGCAGATGGACATGTGATTGTTAAATAGTAGATTTAAATTTTATATGTGATTAACAAGTTGGTCTGATGACGTTCCAAGTAAGGAATGGAAGCGCTTACCAGTTGCTGCGCTTTGTTCGTGTATATTAAAGTTGTTTCATTTTATTTAGTTTTAGCTATTCATTTTTATTAAAACTTTAATTCTGTCTGTTTGATTGTATCTAATTTTAACCTGATGTTGCCTTCTTTTTAGAAGCCTTGATTTAAACACAGTGTATAATAAATGTTAACACTGAATTCCAAACATAAGAAATTTATCCTTCAGATATCAAGGAAAAAGGTAAAATAAAAACTTTTTCAAACAAATATATTTCTGTTATAATATATACTTACTTACTATCTAGCAATACCAAAATTCTTATTCCTACTTAGTATGCAGCAATAAATACTGAAAGCCTTGATTAAGTTAATTTACTATGAAGCACCTTCAGAGCATATCTGCTAATTTCACTATCTTTTAAACAAAAGTCCCAATAGCAAGTGTGAATGTTTGTTCATCTCTGGTAATCTGCATAAGGCTAATGTATTTCATTATAAAATGTATTTATTTATTATTTCATTACAAGTATGATTTTCTTCAATATGTTATTGTTTTTTACAAAATATATAAACTGAGTGGATGAGGAGTGTTCAAAAAGTTACTCTAAGTTAACTGGCTTCCTAAACATTTAAAATTCCCAGCATTTTTTAAACTTGGATTACTTGTGGAAGAACTGAACCCCTTATCTCACACACAGGGCATACTTAAATATCTTCAATTTGCCTACTTACAGCCCCTCTGATTCCCACCAAGCTCACTAGATACTTCTGGTCTTGTAAATCCATTTTAGAACAGCACTACACAGTCATGACAGTCCAAACTACTCCAGATGCTTTAGACTCACTTGTAATGATGTCAACCTCAAGGTTAAAGGTTGCGTCTGTACATTTAAGTTGCTGTTGTAAGCCGGAAGCATTTAAGCTTCAAAAATGATTTATCTGCCTAATTTACTTAAAGAATGGGTAACTTCTAAATATTATTTTATAGGACCAGGAGCAGAGGAAATAAATAAAAACTCCATATAAGTGTTAGACTTAATCAAGAAAATGTATATATATATATATATATATATATATATATATATATATATATATATATATATGTATATATATATATATATATATATATATATATATATATATATATATATATTAAACTTCATATACTTTTTCAAGTATTTAGGATAAAAATGTTGACTTTTCCTATTTTAAAAATGTCTACAGATATAGCTTCATAGGTTCATAGGTAGGTACTAGGCTGTCTGCCCAAAGGCATTTATAAGCCTAGCCAGAATGTGTTGGCTTTCACCGCTCCTTTAGATTAGTTCCCTGTGCCTCTGTCCAGCAGAGCAACTGAAGTGATGCCCATTGTAAACTTTCTGTTTCCCATCCACTCGTCAAGGTTTCTCTTTAAGAGTGTTAGCGAGAAACTCTGCCTAATGTAGACTGGAATCTAGTTACATAATTTGTTTTATTATTCAAGAGTATTATAGTGGACACAGTCTATGCTGAACTTACATTATACAGTGATGTAATTGCCTTAATACATGTAATGTCTCTTAGATAGGGCCTCAGATGCAGATAGTAGGCATAGTTAGAGGGAATGCCTAGATGCTATTTCTATCCAAGCACGGGGGTTATACCTCACTGTGTGGGGTGTTGGGTTGATTAATAAGTACACTAGGTTTTTGTGTTTAAGTTACTTCTGTTTGGTGTCTGCCAGGATTATTTATAGTTAATATATTATCGTGACCTAATACTCAGCTGGATTTTATTGTGGTTTTGGATTAAAAATTTTTATACTGTGGAAATGGCTGTCAACTGCTCCTTTCTGTTTATTGGTTTACTTGAGCGCTTTCCTCCTGAACTTGCTTTTGGCTATTATTGAGGATGGATGGGCTTATTGTTTCCATGGAAGCTGCCCAGGGTGGTAGTAAAAGTGATAGTGCTATTTGTGACTTGCTGAGTAAGGTCACGCAACTTGTGGATTTAATGACGCCGTTGTGTCCAAAATTCTATGACATCACTTCCTGGGAATCAAGAAGTCGTTTTGGGCAGTCAGGGAGATGTAGTCCTTGGTGTTAGTGGTGGTGTTCGAGAGACTAATGGGCAGTTTGTGTCTAGTTTCGATGGACAGAAAACCCCGGAGGTGTTTCAAATTGAAGGAACATTGAATAAACGAGGTGGAACTACCAACGACGATGTTGGGCACAACAAACTGCCTCAAGGTGATTGTTTAAATTCTTCCAACAGCACGGACAGTTACCAGGTTAATTTAGATACCTGGTTAAACAAGAATGTGACTTTTGATGCTGTTGTAGTAACGAATGATGAAAATGACACTTATAACAATAATTTATCCAAATTACATGATTTACTTTTTAAGTTTAAAACATTAAGCGCTGACAACGCATATCTTAGGGACTGTATTAAATTGAAAATAGTACCGAAAGGTTTAAGGGTGTATAGATACCCTAATAATGTTGATGAGGTTCGGATTTCTACATGGACTTGATTAGAATCTTTGATGCATGTGGCCTGGATATTTTAAGGGCCATTATTAAGCATAAGGAAACATTTTTAGAAACATTGAATGTAAGAATTAACAATATCAATTCTATGTTAATGAATGATTTATTGTTTACTGTGGAGGATGAGAAGAAAAGATACTTTAATTTAAGGGCTGAAATTGATGATAAAGTGAAGCATATTGTTGACAGGAAAAAGCGGAAAATTAATAGGGACCTTTTTGAATATGAACAGAATATTCAATACCCTAAACCTAAAGGCCCTATAAACTTTGGAAATACCAGACATTATGGTAGAGATGTGGATCAGGGCCAGAGACTCCCTGAATACGGGGAAGAAGTTGATTTTGAAGGAATGGTCCCAGTAAATAATTACAATGACCCTTTAGAATATCCCCCCCTCCGGAGGTCCGAGAGGTTAAAGAACAAGGGTTCAACCAATTACCATCAGGGCAACTGGAGGGGATGGAGCAATCAAAAGGGCAGATAGAAGATATGTTAGGAGGTTCGATTATTGTGAGGAAAAGATCACAACTAACTTACAATGGTCACACCATTTTTAATTATAGTAGTTTAGATATTACAACAGTGTATTTTGACCTTTTTTCAAAAGGTTTTAAGTGCGTTCCGAATAGGAAATGTGAGATTAGCAAAGTTTTAATTGATGTAAGGATGTTTATTTGAAAAAAGAACTTGGAGCTTTTATTAGATGGGCAGAACACGATAAGTGATACATTGAAAAAGAAAAGTGTATGGAACCCCCCACTGCATCCGCAGTTAAAAAACTTTGAACATGTTTTAGACAAAAAAATTAAGGGAAAGAACAAGCACCAACAAGGTTAGACCCAATCTAAATAGCGATGAGAAAGTACTTTTGGAGTCTCTTAGAATGAATAAATACATTAGGGTGATGAAACCGGATAAAGGGGGGGGGTACGGTCCTTATGGATACTGTTATGTACGAGAGGAAGATAATGGATTTATTGTTAGATGACAGTAAATATACCAAGGTATCTGTTAATGAAGTGCACATAGCATATAAAAATTTTTTTGTTATGTTGAATGATTTGGTACTCAAGGGGTGTTTGGACCTCAAGACCTTTAAATTTTTGTTTAACAAAGAGCCTAGGGTACCATCCATTTTCGGGATCCCAAAGGTCCATAAAGACATTGAGAATCCCCCTTTAAGGCCAGTCATTGCTGCTGCCCAATTCGTTCACTGCATCTATAGCAAAATACTTAGATTTTAAATTAAAAGCAGTATCCATGAGTGCTAGTAATATTTTAAAGAACTCATGGGACTTTTTGACCAGTGTCTGGCTTGCTTGGAATTTTTCGAAGAAAAGATAAGGAAAGAAAGTAAATTCACCGACAAAGAAATATATGTTATGATGATTTTAATGGAGATGGTATTGAATAATAATCATCTTTATTTCGAAGGTGAATTTTTTAAATAAATAAAAGGTGTGACTATGGGAGCTATGTGTGCCCGTACATATGCTAATTTAGTCATGGCCGGGTGGGAAGAAAAATTTATTTTTGGATCAAAATTTAAAAATAGTTGGGTCCTCTACAGGTGGTTTTTGGATGATATTTGTATATTCTGGACTAATGGTCAGGAGAAATTCTATGAGTTTTTTGATTATATTTCCAAAAGTACAGAATTTCTAAGGTTCACTTTTAAGATGGGGTATCAATGCATTGATTACCGTGACGTTAACACTCGGAAAGGACAAGAAGGTTTTGATTCAAAGTGCATAGGAAAGGAACGTATTGTAATTTTTTTCTTCATTTTAATAGTGCCCATCCATTCCATCAGAAGAGAGGAATATTAAAGGGGCAGTATGTCAGGGGTAGTAAAATGACCTCATTAGACAGTGACTTCATGGATGAATGTAATTTGTTGAAGCAAATGTTTTTAGATAGAGGTTACCCAGGGATAATGATTAGTGATATTCAGAATGAGGTAATCCTACATAGAATTGATAGGTTTTTACCCATTCCAAAATCCATGAATTCTGGCATGTTGGAAAAGGGGTAAGTTCCTAACACAAATATGATTGGTATTTATGAGAATATTTTTGTGTTAGATTATAATGGTGACTCTAGTACTATTAGGAATGTGGTTCAGAGTGAGTGGGACAACTTTGTTAAATTATCAGATTTGAATTTAAGGTTTGATATACCTCTGAAATTTGTTTACAGGAAGGTTAGAAGTGTTAAGGACCTGTTGGAGAACAAACACAGGAAACTTGTTGCCAAAAAAACTGGGACCTATAAGTGTGGAACATGTCAGCAGTGTCTTTACATATCTAACACTTCAAAAATTTTTATAAACAGTAGGGGTAGAACTATTAAGTCTAAATCCTATAACAATTGTAATAGTAAGGGGCTTGTTTTGTGTAAAACATGTGATGCATTTTATGTGGGTAAAACCAAGAGGTGCTTAAAGAGAAGGATATACCAGCACCTCTATGATGTTAAGAAAGGTAATAATAAGAATGCCTTATGTAAACATGTTCAGGTTTGTGTATCTGCATCTTTTACATTTTTTGTGATTGATGAGGTTTCTATTGATAAAAGGGGTGGACCATGGGAGACCATGTTATAATATCGTGAATTATACTGGCAGCTGATTTTAGAAGCCAGTAGATGGCCAGGTTTAAATGAGACTGTCTCCATCATCCCGGTTTTAAAATTGAGAGCTGCTAAGTTATAGTGCTCACATTTCACTCATATTTTATTGTATATTTTTGTATTTTTCATTTTTAATTATTTAAGTATTTATTGTGATGGTTTATACTTGGATAGGTTGTATTATATGAATTTTATTTATAATATATATTTATGGTGATACTTACAAAAGTTTCATTGAGCATTTTAAGCATAATTTATGGTATTTACTTATTTATTCATGTAATGTACCTTTAAATTCTCATCCTCAAACTTGTATGTAATTGTACTCAATTGTTTTTAGCATTTTATTGGTCCAGCTAGTTTGAATTGAGTATTTATTGAACTAATTGAACAAAATGGCTGTATCTGATGAAGTGTGTAAACGAAAACGTACTGGTTGTGTGTTAGCATTAATATATTATCGTTACCTAATACTCAGCTGGATTTTATTGTGGTTTTGGATTAAAGGTTTTTATACTGTGGAAACGGCTGTTGAGTGCTCCTTTCTGTTTATTGGTTTACTTGACCGCTTTCCTCCTGAACTTGGTTTAGGATTATTTATAGTATTGTACCACATGAATATTTAGCATTTTCTCTAAACTCATATTAATTTTCCACAACTATGAATATCTATGGCTGTTCTAAATTCATAGCATAATAGGAGTATGAAGCATTTGTCTATTAACATTAATGGACTAAGCAATAATGTAAAAAGGAGAAGTTGAAGTATCTTAATTTACATAAACCTCAACTAGTTTTTCTTCAAGAAACACACCTTTTAAAAGAAGATATAAACAGATTAAATGTTAATAATTACACACTATTAGTAAGCACTCATTATAATTAGAAGGAAAGGGGAGTAGCAATCCTACTGAGAAATTATATTTTATCACCCAGAATTATTAATACATTTTATGATTCTTCTGGTATGGCTTGTTTAGTGTCTCTAGAAAGATTTATACATTAAATAATCTATACTGGATACCTGGAACAGGGACTAAAGCAGTTAAACATCAGTTTGAAGACATTATTCACTATAATAAAGGGAGTTAACACTGGCAGGTGATTTTAATTGCATTGCGGATGATAATGATACTGACACAAATTGCAAACGCAAGAAAACTGCCAACTCAAGGCTGCTTCTGAAATTTATTGATACAGCTGTTATTAAAGACTAATGATTTTGCACAGTGAAATTCATTATTTTTATATACTATTCACACTAGCATGAGACTCATTCTAAAATAGAGTAGATATTTCAAATGACATAAAATTAGATAAGGTTAAAGTTATCACATGTCCATTGTCTGATCACAATGCAATTATATTTGATTTAGAAACTGTTCCAACACAAACTCTACCTGTTACCAGAATATCTTCATATATAACTAACTTAAAAAATTTTAAAGAATTTCACCTAAGTGAGATAAAGAGCTTTCCAGATATAAATATTACTGATGATATATCTGAAATATTTGTATGAGACTCTTTAAAGTCTTACATCTATGGCAAGATTCTATCTTGGTTTATTAAAAAGAAGAAACAATGGGACAAAGATATGTTATAATTGCAAATGAAAGTTGATAAACTTAAGTTAGAAATACAAAAAAGGAAACACCAATTTAAAAACAGGACTTGAACAAACAAAAATTTTGAAACACTTCATCACAAAACTATGATTAATTTTGAAAAACTTAAGTTAAATTCTTATTCTATGAACCCTACTAATCAGAGAAACCTAGAAAATAGAACAAATAAAATTATTAAATATAATCAAATAAAAGAACTTTACATTTCAGGTACAAAGAAAAAAGCTACATATTTATCTAATATTTTGGAGGCATTCAGGGTTCATTTTAATACACTTAACCGATCAACTTCAGAAATTACAACATCTAATAATGTAAAAATATTCCTTAGTAAACATATTGGTAATGAGCTAATTCAGGAGCAAATAGAGCTTCTAGATATACCAATTACAATGACTGAAATGAAGTCACAAAGTAGTAAAGTGAAATCAAATAAAGCTCCAGGCACTGATAGCATATTACCTGAAATTTATAAATTATTGAAAGGGGAAGCCTTAACTTTGTTATTAAAAATCTATGCTTTAGTTAAAGAAAACACAAACATACCCCTTCATGGAAATATTCTTTAATATCCCCAATTCTAAAGTCTGGTAAAGACAAAAAATTATGTTCTTCATATAGGCCTTTATCCTTGTTAAATGTAGACTATAAATTGTTTATGGCAATATATGGTAGTAGAATAAAATACTTTCTGCCTCTTTTAATACATGAATATCAAACAGGTTTCATAACAGGGAGAATACATATGACAATATTTAAAGAAGTCTTACATTAATTGAGCATATTAAATTTCAACAAAAAGATCTGACCATTGTCAGTTTAGATAACAGTGCTTTTGATTCTGTGAACTGGGACTGTTTACTTTTGGTTTTTGGATGACTACAGATTCCAAAATCTTTTTCTATTTTAATTAACTCATTATATGAAAATTCTTGAGCCTATATTAAGTTAGGGTCCCATAGGTTTAGTCCTATTCCAATTACTAATGGAGCCAAATGAGGTTGCCACTTGTTGTTATTGTTATTTGTTTTGCTAATTAAACCTTCTGCAGATTGTGTTAGACTGGATGCTAATATCAAAGGTATACAATTTATGAGAGGTCTTGATCTGAAGTTGAGTTGTTTAATGCATAACAATCACTCTTTACAAGCTTTATTTAACAACATGGCTAAATTTCAAAACATTTGGGGTTTTCAATTTAGTGAAAATAAAAAGAAGATACTACCTATACATTGTGAAAATAAGTCTATAAATAAAAGGTTTTCCAGATATATTGTTTTGGATGGCAGAATTAGTTATCTAGGTGTTTTGGTGTCAAGTGACTTGAATGAAACATTTTAATTAATTATACAAATATTTTAAATAAAATCAATTCCCTTATGACCAGTTGGAATAAATTTTTTTTTCACAATGGAAGATAGGTTGTTTCTGATGAAAGCAATTGATGTTATGGAGTCCTATCTCACCGTAATTCTTGCTGGATGAGTTCAGAGCCAATATTCGGCTTCGACTCGGCCGATACTAAAGCTCGAGAGCTTTTACTGGCTCAAGGCTAACCCCTATCCCATGGTGCCTCACGGCAATTCCCCAGATCTCATTTGCCGTGAAAGCTTTGAGGCTGTCTCCTTACTGGCTCGTTGGCTAAGTAGATGATTTTTTGCTAAATCTTGTATTTTCACCACTTTTTTCTTCAACTTTTACTCTTTATAGTTATTAGCCTTTTCTTGTGTGATTGTATTGAGTGCTTGACCCCTATTCCCCCCCCCCCTAGGATTGTATGGCCCATTTTAGTTAGAGGGCTGTAGTTGCCCATTTAAATTAGAAGGCCTTTTCTCCCTGAATGTTACCTCTTTAAAAAAAAAAAAAAAAAAGAGGAATTTTTCTACTTTCATAACTTTACTGTTTGTTAGTATTGTTATTATAGTTGGCATTGTTTTTTTTGTATTTGATATTTTGTTAGCTGGTTTTTGTCAGCATGTCCAAGGAAAATGACAGAGAACACAAGGAACACCACCCCTCGGGGTTCAAAAAATGTGAGAAATCTCCACAGAAGATGTCATTGACAGACAGTCACACTAGCTGTGTGTACTGCCTAGGTGAAGCTCACTTGCAAGAGCCCTATACTTTTTGCCATGCCTTCAGTACTAGGATTCTTAATGAGAGGAAATGCAAGCTAATAGATAGGGGGTCTTATGACCATTTCCTTCCAGGAACAGCTGGAACTTGGTCAGACAGCTCCCAAGACTGCCAAAAGAAAATATTCGGCTCCAGCTTCAGAGCTGTCTAAAAAAGTCCAAAGCAACAAAGCCAAGGAGTTCTGGCTCCGATTCTGCTTCCTCTGTCAAAGTGCCAT
Source organism: Protopterus annectens (assembly GCF_019279795.1). Lineage (NCBI taxonomy): Eukaryota > Metazoa > Chordata > Ceratodontiformes > Protopteridae > Protopterus > Protopterus annectens. The sequence goes on along the minus strand of NC_056730.1, from coordinate 388,367,594 downwards.
CTGTCTCTTCAGTGCCAAGGCAACCTTCCGTACTGAGACAATTACCAAATATCGACCCTGTCTCACCTACTTTGATGTCTCCTATATTAGAGAGGAGGAAATCTCCTTCTGTCTCCACCTGCTCCTCCAGGACACTTTCAGATGAGGACATTGAGCGGGTGGTGAAGAGGTTGCTCTCTGACCCATTTCTGGCAAGAAAATTGTCCCCTCCAGACCCAAAGGCTTCGGAGCTGCCCCATTTACAATCCACTGCTCCTCATCCAACTGCTTCGCTCTTGGAGCCAAACACTTTGGGTTCTTCAATGTTGGATCCTTCAGTTCCGAGAATTCTCCCCGCTTCCTCGGAACTGATAAGTCTATACTCAGTGGCTCAGTCTGGAGCCAATGGATCTGGGAGCCAACGCTCTTTAGTCAACTCCGAGGGGACAGTCACCCTGGGTTTTCTTCAAAACTGACCCTCCCTCTTGGTGCCTCGGCTCGACTCAGTTTGGTTCCAGTCCCTCTGGCTCAGAGCCAACCTTCCATCTCCTCAGAGCAGAGGTCGTCTTCGGAGTGGGGAGGAAAGGCCTTCGAAGCAATAGAGAAAGCTTTGTCCAGTGCAAAAGCCCTGCCTTTGGACCCGATGTCCCACCAGCGGCCGGCAGCAACCTCTCCCCCCCCCACACTCTCAGTGTAGGGAACCAGAGACTCAAACAGACCCCATTGGAGGTGTCCCCTCTTCTGAGACCTCCACAGATTATCCCACTGGAGAGCTCCCTTGGAAGAGACTTTGTAAGAAGAAGCATGTTGACTCACCTGAGTCTGTCATGTTGGACACTGATTTGGAGGGGTCAGAAGGGTCCCCTAGATCCCCCTCTGAGGATGTTTCCTTTTCTGACATCCTTGAAATCCTTAGACAGAGGGATTATTGGAAGCCTCAAACCCTACTGAGGATGAATCAGTGTATCTTGAGGCCTTTGGTTCCCGGCCTTCCACCTCCTGGGTGACACCACCTTATGACCAGCTCTTGGGGGTCATATCCCAGAAAGCCTGGAACTCCCTGGACACAGTGGAGCCCATCCCAAGGAGGCCAAACAAATTTATGACTGCATCAGAAGATAAGTCCTTTCTTCCCAAGGGAGTTCCCGTTGATGCTATGGTGGTAGCAGCGGCCATGAAGAAGGAGTTGTCCGAGACATCTTCTAATATCCATCCTCCTAATAAGGAGTCCAGGACGATGGATAGATATGGAAAGCATACCTTCTCTTCAGCAGCATTTACCTTAAGATCACTGAATTATCTGTCCCATTTTACTCTACTTCAAAGGGATCTCCTGAAGGAGCTGGGAGATACCCTTTAGAGTTCAGTAGCACCGGGATTCACATTTCTGCGCAGCTCTCCACCCTTACGTCGATAGCTAACTCCTTCATGAGGCTGATTTCCTATAGAGCAGACGGGGCGAGCAGGGCAGCCACAGCAGGAATTTCTCTTAGGAGGCATTCCTGGATGCGTCTCTATAACTTCATGGAATCTTTTAAGTCTTCCTTCACCAATGTCCCTTTTGATGGTTCAACTCTTTTTGGACCTCAGATGAAAGAGACCTTGACCAGGTGTGAGCAGGAAGGGAAAATCTTATCTGCCATCGGAGTCCATTTCTCCCTTCCTTCTAGACCCTATTCCAAGGGTCAAACAGGAGGGAAAATGTGGTTCCGCAAATCCCAAAAATGTTTCCCTCAGGCACAAGGTCACCCCTCCCCTAGGGGCAGAGGGGGAGGATACAATGGAAGACGCCATCCTCACAGCAGAGGAGGTCCACAACACCAGGGAGATAGAGAAACCTTCTCTGATCATCCTTTCCATCACCCCTGAGGGGTTGTCCGACTGTCCATCTCTGGAGGTAGTCGGGGGTTGTCTTTCACTGTACCCAAGTGCCTGGATAAACATTTCACAAGATCGTTGGGTACAAACCATAATATCTAGAGGTTACCTGATTCCCTTTGTTTCCAATCCAATGGTAAACCAGTCTCTACCAGATGTGCCACCCATTCAACTAGACTGTGCAACATCAGAGGTCATCTCATTGCTGCGAAAAAGAGTCATCCAAGAAGTCCCCACAGAGAAAATAGGATCCGGAACTTTCTCTCAATTCTTTTTAGTTCCAAAAAAGACAGGGGACTGGAGATCAATCCTATATCTCAGCAAAATCAACAAGTCTGTAAAGAAATCGAAGTTCCGAATGATCACTCTGCAGTCGATATTTCCTTTTATCGGGAAAGACCATTGGATATGCTCAATAGATCTTCAGGATGTGTACTACCACATCAAAATGGACAGGTGCTCCAGAAGACACGCTTTCGGCTGTGAGCCAGTCATTTCCAATTTCAAACACTGCCCTTTGGCCTCACTACAGCCCCCAGAGTGTTCACCTAATGCATGGCAGTGGTAGTGGCTCACCTGAGACGTCAAGGATTCCAGGTGTTTCCATACCTAGATGACTGGCTCCTCACTGCTACCACCAAGCACCTACTAATCAAAACCAGGGACAAGACTCTATCCTTGTGTGCCAGATTAGGCATTACAATAAACCTAACAAAAATCAGCCTTATCTCCATCACAGCACATTGTATTCTTAGGCTCAGAAATAGACTCAACCACCATGACAGCATAACTGACACCAGAAAGAATAGAATCACTGCGCGACCAAGTCAGATCTTTGCTAAACAGACACAAAGTACAGGCCCGGGTAGTCCTTCAGGTCCTAGGGACTATGGCTTCCTCCATTCTCTTAGTTACCCTAGCCCATCTACACATGAGAGTACTTCAGTGGCTACTATTTGCCTAATGGTCAATGCAGGATCTCCCTGTCTCATCAAATTCTCATCACAAATGTCTGCAAGAAGGATCTGACATGGTGGTTGCATACGGATCAACTTCATTTAGGTCGCCACTTGTTCCCCCTCAAGAAAATGCAGTTTTGACCATGTACACCTCCCAGATAGGATGGAGGAGCATTATCTGGGAATGACGATCCAAGGTACTTGGCAGAACCACGAGAACCACTTGCACATAAATGTTTTGGAGATGAGAGTGGTGGTCTATGCATTGCAAGCACTTCACAGTTCTCTTCCCACTGGGACAATTGTGATTCAATCAGACAACATGTCTGTGGTGTGGTACATAAACAAGCAAGGGGGAACCAAATCTTACCCACTTTGTCGAGAGGCCTTAAGAGTATGGAAATAGGTGATGGACACTCAACGCTTTCTGGTAGCAACGCACATCCCGGGGAAGTTCAATGTGATAGCAGACAAACTCAGTCGAGCAATTCTAATGCCTCATGAGTGGTCCCTGAATTTAGAAGTTGTGAAAGAGATCTTTCACAAATGGGACCAGCCTTGCTGCGACCTATTTACCACGTACCTGAACATCAAATGCAGTAGATACTTTGCCCTAATTCCCTATCTAGGGATGTCACCCAGGGATGCTCTGGTCCACGATTGGCCACCGGGACTCCTTTATGCCTTCCCACCTTTTCCTCTCATTCCAAAAGTGATTCAGAAAGCAAAACTGTTGAAGAGTACCCTGATCCTCATTGCTCCTTACTGGCCTCACCAAGTCTGGTTCCCCTTTCTGTGGCCCTATCTCTTGGAGGAACCATGGATTCTGGAACTATCTCCAGACCTCCTGATTCATCAATTGGGGCAGTTCTATCCTACCATCCAGACCCTGAAATTGACAGCATGGCTGCTCCAGTTCCACGAATAGCCAGGTGTGTTTCCCTTTCACCTACAGTCAAACACATTCTGATTTCTTCCCACAAGCCCTCCCACTAGGAAAATATATTCCAACAAATGGAAAAAGTTCTTGATTTGGGCAGTAAACCAAGGCTTAGATCCCTATATAGCTCCTATAGTGTCTATTTTGTCCTTTCTTGCATCCATCTTTCATGAAGGAGCTGCGGCTGCTACAGTTAGAGTTCAGTTAGCTGCCATCTCAAAATTACCATTTCGGCTACATGGGAAATCCAATCATTTCCCACTCTTTGTGCAAAACATTTTTGAAAGGAGTCCTCCTTCTCAGACCTCCAATCAGACATCCACCAGAACCCTGGGACCTAAATCTAGTCCTCACATCTTTAATTTCTTCCCCCTTTGAACCCTCTTCTTCATCGGATCTGAAATTATTATCTTGGAAAACACTGTTTTTAGTAGCTATAACTTCTGCTAGGAGAGTCTCAGAATTGCAAGCTCTCACCATTCATCCTCCTTACATTGTTTTCCACAAGGACAGAGTCTCACTTAGAACTAATTCTTCCTTTCTTCCCAAGGTATGTTCAGAGCATAATCTTAACACCACTATTGAACTACCAGTGTTCTTTCCAAATCATTCTAATAAATCAGAATACAGGCTGCACCAATTGGACATCCACAGAATTCTCAGGTTTTACCTATACAGGACTAAAGAATTTAGAAAATCAGACCAATTATTTGTTTTCTTTTCAGACAAAAATAAAGGCTTGCCTGTTTCTAAGGTAACCCTCTCAAAATGGCTTTCAGAATGCATTTCTTTTGCTTATAAGACTGCTGGCAAACAGTTACCTAACAAAATAAAAGGCCATTCAACAAGAGCAGTATCACCTTTATATGCCTTTAGATCTAGGCTCCCAGTTGATACCATTTGTGCAGCAGCTACTTGGGCAAGACCTCATACCTTTGTCACTCGTTACAAATTGGATTTGGCCTCCCGGGACAGGTCATCCTTTGGGTCCACTGTGCTGAAGAGTCTCTTCACTTGAGCCACCCGGGATAAAGGTGCTAGGGATGCTGTCCCATCCAGCAAGAATTACAGTGAAATAGGACTACATAACATAAAGAAGTTATGTACTTACCATAACGTTCCATGTTTTTAGTCCATCTCACCTACATTCTTGTGTCCCACCCTCCTTCCCCCTTTCTGTATCCTGGAGGAACTGGTGGACTATTCATTATGCTGTCTGACCTGGTTGTAGTTGTCTGTCCACCTGGCATGGATAGTATTACACAGTTTTCTGTCTGTATGTACACAGTTATTGATAGTTTCCTGACTATTAGGTACCTATTACTTTCTTGCAAACAAGATCTGGGGAATTGCCGTGAGGCACCATGGGATGGGGGTTAGCCTTGAGCCAGTAAAAGCTCTGGAGCTTTAGTATCGGCTGAGTCAGAGCCGAATATCGGCTCCGAACCCATCCAGCAAGAATGTAGGTGAGATGGACTACAAACATGGAACGTTATGGTAAGTACATAACTTCTTTTTTTTCCTAAAATATTATATCTTATACAAGCTTTATCCCCCCACTCCCGTCAAACACATTATACAAGAACATAATAAAATGGTATTACATTTTTTGTGGTTTCCTAATAACAATACAATTGCTCTAAATAATCATTTATTAGACTGGGAAAAAGGAGGAATTAATCTTCCTGATATAGAGATATATGCTCTGTCTCCTGTCATTAAAAATGCAACATTATGGTTAAATTCAACATACTCTTCTATCTGGAAACAAATACATGAACAAATCTGGTTGGAATCAAAATCAGTCACTGAATCAGAAGTATTCAATAATTCTATCAAATCACTTCTATTGGATGACAAAAGACTATTTTTTAGATAATAAAACAAACAAATCTCATCCCAGTATATCATTAATACTTTATCTATATTTAACGATTATTTGAACAAGAACCTTAATATTAAGGTTTGGTCTTTCTTGCTTTCCCCTATTGCTTGTACATATAATAATATTGACACAGCTGATATTAACAAAAGTAATATGTTTAAAGCAAGAAACTTAATATGTTGGCATCAGTTAACAGATTCTGGAAAAGTTCTTTCTATTAATCAAATAATGAATAAATATAATTTTGAAAATAATCTGTGGTTAGCCTTACAAGCCCTAAGCTGGAGTTAATGCAACTATCAGTTAGACAGGCTGTATCAAACTTTATTGAGTTTATTATACTTGTAACTAATCAACCAGTACAAGGAAATGGTTATCTGTCTTAAATATACAGAATCACCAAGAATACAAAAATATATAATAAAAAGAATTATTGGGAGTATTTTACATCGGGACTATATTAGTTCATCACTATACAATTGCAGGGAACACCACTTCATCGACAGAAACTCAGCGAAAATCATTTCAGTGATTTTCTGAATTTTTACCAAGGATAAGTAAATACTTGCCCTACAGCACAACTTTGCCCTTTTCTCTACTGTAGTGTGATCTTGAAGCTGATATATATAGTTATGGGGGTGTGGGGAGCACAGCCCCCCACTTGGGTCAGTTAAATTTCCATAGCTGTAGGTCCATTGTGCTGCTGGTCAAGTATTTAGTTTCCCTCAATAAATTCAGTGAATTGCTGAAACAATTTTTGCTGAATTTCTGTTGATGAAGTGGTGTTAACTGTAATTGTATTGCAATAAACTAATATAGACCCTTTACATCAGTTAATGAATATCCTCCAACAGACAATGATAAAAAATTATACTTATGTCTTCTAAACAAACTACTGTATCATTACATTGGCAATTGTTTTCTTGGAAATTTTTTCATATAAGTTATTTTATGCCTCATAAATTAACATTGATGTTTGGAAATGAAAATGAATGCTGGAGATGTAAACGAAAATTGAAGGAAGACTGGCAACATATGTTCTATAATTGTAAACTTCTTAATACATATTGGGGAAAATGAATGATTTCTTCCAAACTGCCTTCAATGAGAACTTTCAGTTAACCAAATCATTAGTATTATTTAATTCTCCTTTCCCCAAATGTGTTCCCAGGAAAAAGTTTTTATTTGTTTGGACTTTATTAACCATAGTTTGAAAGATCATCACCATCAACTAGAAAAGAGAATCTTCTGTTTCCTTCAATGAATTCAAGAATCTAACATTATCAGTTGCTCACATGGAAATGTCTACTTTAAAGATCAGGACTGATAGAATCACTGTATATTACAATTCATGGTTGACGATAATGGAAATATTGGAGAAAATAGACAATTTACCTTAACAAGTCGTGATAAGTATAAATCAAACGTCTTATGTATTCTGGCTAGACACCTTTGTAAATAGTTATGTTATATTATGTTATGTTTTAACTGGTTTATTATTATACATTTTTAACATCTTTCTTATTCTGTTGTCCATATTTGATTAAGCCTTGACCAGGTCGAGGTAAGCTGTGGACACAGTCTTACCTTCATCCAATGCTTTGCTGACCCTTTCAAATAAGCCAACCAAATTTAATAGGCATGGCCTTCCTTTAACAATGCCAAACTGTGATGGTTCCAGTGTTTGCAGGTTACCTATGTCCTCATTTATCATATCCATGATGATTCTTTCCATGCCTTACATATGAGACTGGTAAGACTTATGGGCCTGTAGTTACCTGGATCAGTGGTTGGACCTCCATTGTTCAGGGGAATGACTGTAGCCATCTTTCATTCCTTGGGAACAAAACTTGACTGAAGGCTCCAGTTGAAAAGTGATTCAAGTAGATCAGAGAGGTCATGTGTCATGCTATTTATTAAACATCCCGGGATGTTATCAGGCCTATGGATGCAGTGTTTCTCGCCTTGGAAATTGCATTAATGACCTGTTCTCTAGTAATGGTTGGGGGGATTGTGTTTATGGTATCTCCTTTGTACTATTGGCGCGCGGGGGGGGGGGGGGATTTGAGCTGAACCTGTCAGCCACAAGGTTGGTAATGGCCTCTGGTTCAGTGTGGGTGAATCCATTTACAATAAGTTCTGCACATGGTTGTGCATTTCCTCTGAAGTTACGGATATAGCTGTAGAAAGCTTTGTGGCTGTTCTTTGACTGAGAAGCTAATTTTTATTCAAATTTGGCATTTGAAGTATTAATTAGCCCTCTTATCTGCCTGTTTAGATTGGTCAGGGGGCTTTTAGTATATATGGCTTTGTTTCTGCTATACTTGGCCAATTTTCTGTACATTTCCTTAGAGCAACCAGGTAACATGTCTGCATACTATGACACTATTACCAGAATCACAATACATTTTTATATCTTCCTCTGATATTCCTCTCAATCTGAACACATTATTTTAATGAGATTAGTGATGAAATCACACACTGAAGTTGCGAAAGTAATACCTTTTTGTGGGTGACCTCAGTGCTAATTTATTTGGCCATATCAACCACACAAGTGAATAATTTATTTGTCCTTTCCTCTTAAAATGAGGCATTTGTTTGCTTAAGAGTGAACATCTCCTTATCTGGTGAGTGTTATGCTCACTTAGAACCTAATTCACTGTAATTGTACTGCAATGATCTAATTGGAAGGCTCGTATGTTGGAACAAGATATTAACTTAGATCTTGCAAGGTCTTATGAAATACCAAACTCTATACAGGATAAATATATAAAGCATTGCACTCTCCTGTGATAGCGTGAGGGGTTTCATAGCTGGTCCGACTTAGCAAGAGCAAAAGTAGAGAATGGTAAACTGTTAGATTTCCTGAGTAATTTGTTTTGTTTTTCCTTTCACCGAAAAGAATATAAAAAGTCTGCAGAAGGTACAGGCATGCTTACCCTAAAATAGATAACACAGCTATCTTTCAATTCCTCAGGATTTTTAGAATGAAGAAAATAAACTTACAGGTAGGTTACAAATAATACTGGACTCTTATTTATACCCCTGTGAGCATACTGTTAAGAAGCTTGTTCCTCCTCTTAATTAGTATAAAATCACTAAGACATTGAAAGCAGTTTGTAAAAACATTTATTTTCTGAACAAATAGCAGCACATCTCACCTATACTAATAAACTTAGAAGAACCTAAACTGGCAGGACTACCAAACTAAATACATGTACCAAGATGTTTTGGAACATTCCTTCCAATCATATTTCACATTTTCGATTGACAGTCAAAATACATATCCACAGACAGTTGGTCAACATGTTTCTCACATACTCTGCACTTTGTCATGACTTCATTCTCATAGTGCACAAACAAAGCTGTATTCAATATGGATTAGAGAAAACAGATCAAGACCATTCCTTTGTTTTAGAACACAGCAGCCCTCTAAGCTTATCTAGCTTTCAACATTAATATGATTCTGGTCTGAATAACAGAAATCCCTTTTGTCAGTTGCAATATCTGAAAGAATTCTACAAGACAAAATCTGTTCTGACACTTATATTTTGATATTGCAGTATAGGTAAAACACTTACTAACAAAACTTGTCATTATCAACTTCTTTTGTAGGAATTCTTTACTTCCCATGACTCATAAAAGGCTGTCTAATTTGTTCTGGACCTGCCCCTGATCTATTTATGTCTCCATTTAGAATCAAGGAGACCTACCACATAGCTGTGTTCAGAAGCTTCCTTCTCCCTTTCCACTTCTCCTGGGAGTAAATTACACCACCTTCATTTTCTTAAAATCTGTGCCTCTTCCAAGTCACTAGTAAGCATATTTAACCTATCAGTTTTATATTCGCACCAGCTGCATAGGAGACAAAGCCCTGCCTATGACCCAGGTTGCCTGAGTCTGATTAGTGGTTTAGATGCTTTATGGCAAGCCAAGGGGAGGCTGAGTATGCTTATTCTAGGAGGTGAAGGGGTTACCATAGAAGATGGGTGGATCTTGTTTGGTCCTAATAGAGTTTGGGACATGCACAGAATTCCAGCTTGGGAGTGCAGGTGGATTTGGGGGTGTGACTGTTCAGGCCCCAGGGCAGAGGTGTTTCCTCAGCAATGCCTTATTGCCCTTCCCTGCCTACAATGTTGTCGCCATGCACATGGCTGGAGATAGACCTATAACCTAATCAGAAAATTATTCTTCTGAATGCAGCTCATGCTGGTTCTTTGGCTGTCATCTGAGCCAGGACTGGACGATCACTAATAAGGGGAAGTCCTGGCAAACCCAGCTCATGGGGAAGAGTGAAAATTCCAGGTGTCTTGTAAATGTACTGGAAAGACAGACACCTGGTGAATGATGTTGAGCTCACAGTCGTGTAAATATAAAATCTTGTTAATTGCAGAAAAAACACTTTCCATCTGTTTTAGCTGTGTACCAACTGCCTACAATGCCTAAGGTACTCAGTCCCTCACTTCATGCCTAGTGTAGTCCTTTCACCCTTCTTGCATATCTAACCAAAAGTTTACAAAACTTAGATGCTAACAAACTTGGACACTGTCTCAAAGTACATGCAGTTCTCACTATATTATAACATGGCGTTCACTCAGTACTTCACAGGTACTCTAGCTTATGACTGAAAATGACCCAGGCAGCATGGCAAAGGACTGTCTGAAAAGTCCAGGACATTCTATCTGCTTACTGCTCTAGCAAATGGTCTCCCCTAAGACACTCACTTTTAGGCATAGTACTTGCAGGCATAGCTTAAGTATTGGCTTTAAAAGTTTGTGTTTCTCTATCCTCTCTAAGTCTAGTCCTTCTTTTTATATAATTTGGATGACATATATGCTGCTGAGCTGATCATCAGCCGTTAGTCCTTGTGTGGCTATTAGAAGCTCCATCCAAAATGATGTGTCTAAATTAATTGCCTTGTCCTTGATTATGAAACTCCTAATCGAGCTTACAAAAAAAAAATACAATGTTATTACCTTTGGCACCAAAGATAAACCAGACAAAATACAGCCAGGATAGAGTGTCTGCTGTCTGAGTCTCACCACTGGACACAGCCTAACAGTTTAATAATACTGGTTTCTGTCTTGAAACCTCTGCTGGCATTACTATACACCAACAGAAATGTAATGCAGGGATGGAGATCAACTATCAGTTGTATCACTGCCTCAAAATATCCAACTTGTTAACACAGGAAACCTGTGAAACTGTTGGCAAAGGTCCCCACTTCTTCAGCTACACTATTGCTTTCTCCTCCTTAGTGCTGTGTTGAGTGGGAAACTGCCTTCTTTTCTGTCCTGTTTATGTTACGTGTTTTGTTCCTCTCCTCCCACAACAAGAAGTATTGTGTTACTTACTAGTGGCAACAGTTCGTCACTGATACATTTCTTCATCATGGCTATTGTTGTCTCTTGCCTCATTTTTACTGCTAAAATAGGCTTTCACTCAGTTGGTGCTGGAATTGTTAACCTCCAGCTACCTGCAATCAACCTTAACCTTTCTGACACAGCCTTTTACTTGGCAGGTCTTGTGCTCAGGGATTATACCTACCAATCTGAGAAATTTGGGTGTATTTAAATTTAGGGATAAACATATGCTTATCAGAAAGAAACAGCCATATGCTACAGTTCTGAATGAATAGCTTCTATATTCTTCTTACTCCCATCTTATTCTCTTAACCCCCATCCCGCTGATTAACTACTCACTCAATTAATTTTTTTTCTCAAACATACCCCTTCTTTACCTTTTCTCTAAAAAACTCCAGCTATACTCTGTCGCATATCGTCCACTCAGAGGCGATCTCTGCTTAACATACAAGGCCATATCAAACCCAGAGCTGTTGGACATGCTACACTTAAAGAAATCCCAATCCATCAGAGCCACATGCTCCAGGGATCTAAACCTTGTCATCACAATAAACAAAACATGCTGGAGGGAATAGGTTCCTGACCCAGAGACTCCCCAGACTCTGGAATAGATTGCCCATACATGTCAAACAGAGCGCCTCTTTGGCCCTCTTCAAAAGGAACCTTGATGATTGGATGGGAGGAAAGGAAATTCACCCTGGGGATCACGTCAGTCGCCCTGCTAGACAGGGGTCCAGGGAAGTAAATAGTGTGGGAAGAAATAGCCAGGGAATTGTTATGGCTAGGCTTGTATATGTCCTAGGGCCAATTGTTATGGCTAGGCTTGTATATGTCCTAGGGCCAATTGTTATGGCTAGGCTTGTATATGTCCTAGGGCCAATAGCCTAGTATCAAACCTATGAACCTATGAACCTCTTTCCTTCCCCTGACCCTTCTCCATCTCCTTTTCTCCTGCATTCTTTGTTTGGTGCTCATTTGTTTTTCTTCATTATTTTATTTTGCTTTTCTTGTTTACTAATGTTATCTTACACAGAGTGCACATTTAGTCTGGACTATTTCATTTGGGCCATTGTCTTTTAGAGTAGTGATGGCTTCTAAGAATAGTTTCTCTTCCTTTGAATTATACTTTACATTGGTATCTCCTTTTGTTGTAATTACCCACATCATGGCTGAAAGGATCCCTTGGATCAGTGTGTCTAGTAGGTTAACAAGGAAACAAGCAGCATATAAACATTAACTTTGTGCTCTTCACACTGTGGTCACTTAGCCTGACATCTATTTTTTTTATTCTGAAGTGCAATAATTGCAGGGTTTGTTAGATGAAAAAATGCAGCATTTGTGGTTGAATATGAGAACGACAGGAAAACAAAGATTTTTTGAAGCCATATAACTTTCAGAGTAGGTAAATTGCATTGTTAGTGACCACAGTCAGTTTAAAAAGAAATGGATATACCTAGCAAAGCAATTTAAATGCTGTTTAGTTTACTATTTGCACATATATGTATTCCTGTTATTTTTTTCTATTCAGATTTGTCTAAAATCCTTGCTTGAACAATGTGCACATCCCAGTGAGCTGAAGATTTAAAGTCATCCTGATATTGCTTAGGGTTATTTACCTTTCATTTCTTTGAATTTGTTTCTCATATGAATCATGCAGTCTGTAATACTATTGTCTGTGCACTGTGTAATAATTTTTTCTGTGTTCAGCTTGGATCTTTAATGTTGTGGTGTGTTTGTATGCCTATGTGCATGTGTATGCATGTATATGCATGTGTGTGTGTGTGTGTGTGTGTGTGTGTGTGTGTGTGTGTGTGTGTGTGTGTGTGTGTGTGTGTGTGTGTGTGTATGTATGTATGTATGTGTGTTTATAAAAAAGTATTGCCATTCATGTCCAACCAGATTCTTAGTTAGACTGTTTTGGAAGTCGCATTCTTTCCCACTGAAGGTACTTACGTTCTATCAGTTTTTTTTTTCAATTGCAAATAACAGCTTCATTGTAGAACAAACTTTTATCACTTAAGGCATAAGCACACAACAGTTAATAGAAAAGGAAACAAACCATATTAACATGTTTTTGTTTACTTACATTATATATTACATAATGTTTTATTTCTTTATAACAATTGTAACCCACTCAAACATTATATAAATTGCCCAATTCCTGCCTTCCCTTAAACCTCATACCTCCTCCTGAACATTTTTCTGCATGTATTGTTCCTGCGAATTCCCTTTACTTCCACATAATTTGCTCCTTCCCTTTTCTAAAGATCCCACTTCCAGTTGATCTTTTCTGTTCTTCTTGATAGGTAAAGTTCTAAGTGTGAAGGGGACTTTTCCACACGTTTCTTAGTATGTGAAAAATAAACAGCCAACATGTAGTAGGACTGTTTCTGTTGTTGCCACAGTCCTGAGTAACTTCCGATGGAAAGTGGTAAATGGTGATCATGAAAAAAACTGTCCTGAGAAAGAGGGGTCTGGGCAGTCATTTTAAGGCCAAAAGAGGTGAAAAAACAAATACTGCGAGATAAATAAATAAATACAAAATACAGTATGTAGTCCAACGTACTAAATCAAAATTAAAATGCCAGTGTAATATCTCAAACCAAATAAATCAAGCCATAAACTGTCTCTTACTAACACCTTCTCTATTCCATCTGCTTTAACATCTCCATCTTTTCATGCTAATACACTGCTAAAGGATTTCAAATTCTAGACATGCATTGTAATCTATATACCCTCTGTTAAAAGATATAGTAATTGTGTATAACTGGATTCAACAATGCCATGAATGTTTTAGAAAGCTGTTCACCTGTTTGTGTATCGGAAGAATGTGTTTATCTCTGTTATTATATATAATCACTGTATATTCTCAACAATCGCATAATTATGTACACTTTACCTCTTGCAATTCTTTTTTGTAATTGTCACTTTTGTAATTTATACAGCCAAACACTTTCTCACTGACACAACAAAAACTACATTTACCTTCTACCCACATTTCTTTATGGTGCTGCCATCCCTACTTACTTTAAGGCATCACAAAAACAAAACTTGAACAATGCTATAACAAAGTCCTTGAATTTACAAAAATACCACTTTCAAAACCCATGAATTTATGGCAGTAAAAAGCATAAAATGGTTAGAATTACCCTGTCAACAAACATATACACTGCTTTTTCCCACCTATAAAACTATCCAAAATCCATCTGCCTGTCCAGCACTAAATAACATTCTACACAACTATGTTGTCAGTTGGTCATAATGCTCCAGTGACCAAAAACTTCTGTTTGTCCACAAACCTATCAAATCTGCTTGGCATTGTCTGTACTCATCCTATGTTGCTAAGGCTTGGAACTCTTTATCTGTATCCATCAGGTCAGTATTCTCCCTCCCATCCTTCAAAATCATTCTAAAGACTTCCTAGCTAAAAGCTGGCTCTGTTCTTGCTCAACACCAGGATACGTGTATCTCTAAATGTGAACAAATACCTATACATACCTACATCTCCTTACTCTCTTTTCTTCACGCACTTCCTCATTTCTATCAAATTTTATCCCTTGGCTTTCTCTCTAAATATACCATAATCCTGCTTTTCTCTTACTTCATATTGCAATTCCTGTTTGTATTATAGTAAATTATCTTTAATTGCTCTATAAACTGACTAAAATTTCTCTAACAATTAAATCATTGTCATTTATCTTTTATCTCATCTTAACTTATGTTTTCATATTATGTCTAATTTGGTATAATTATTAAACTGTAGATGTTTTGTATTATTTTAAAGTTAAATACTGTAAAATTATTGTTCTTATCGAGTCGGACTTTCTTGGTTAACAAATGTCAATAAATAAATATCTGTCTATCTTTTTATCTATGGATTTACTTACTTTGGTTGACAAATCAACAATGACAATGGCAAGAATGTTGACCACAAAATGTTGACAACACAAATGTTGACAAGCAATTGCAAAAGCACAAGAAAAATCCTTGCCACATGTAAGCAAAAACAAAAAAAACAAATAAAAAAAAAAAAACAAAAGCAAAAAAACCCCACAAATAACATTGCTTCTTCCAGGGATAAAGCCTCCCTGCACCCCAAATCCCTGGTAATTATGTATACTAACTCCCAGATTGCACAGTCCCTGGGGAAAGGGAATACTCCCCTACCTGAGGATTGCTGATCTAGTGTACATACCGACCATCTGCATATGTCTGCCAGATGTGGTCGATTAAACAGATGTCAATCCCCTTGTGTTTCAACCAAATGCCCAAGTCATTCGGGTCTGCTTCACTTCACCAAAATCCCATTTCACTGAAATTCATTTCACTGAGACCACATCACCTAAAGTTCACAAAACTTCATTTCACTGAATCTCATTTCACTGACAGCTTACAATACTACATTTCCCAAGACTAAATGGGAAACCATAGACAAACAAACTCACAAAACTAAAGCCTACCTCTTTCCACAACTTAAAAACTACTTATTTATCCTCTTAACAGAAACCAGAGAATATAAAACCAAACCAAGTGTGGGGCTATGCCCCCCACACCCACCAACATGGGGGAGCTGTGCCCCCCCAACTATATATACTAACTCCAGGTCACGCTACAGTGGGGATAAGGGCATATACCCTTTACTTGCCTCACAGTACTGTACACACTGCCACATCAAGTCTATAGCTTACAATTCAGTGAAATGAGATTCAGTGAAATGAAGTTGTCAGTGTTGTGAACTTTAGGTGATTTGGTCTCAGTGAAATGAATGTCAGTGAAATGGGATTTCGGTGAAGTGAAGTATATATATATGTGTGTGTGTGTGTGTGTGTGTGTGTGTGTGTGTGTGTGTGAGTGAGTGTGTGTATATCTATCTAAAAAGTTCAAACATCAAAACTTCAAAAAAAAATAAAAAAAAAGATTGAAATGAAACCTATCATGAAAAAAAACCCAAAAATTAATTAATTTATTTTTGCAGGGGCAAACCTCCTTGTACTCCACACCTCCTTATATATATATATATATATATATATATATATATATATATATATATATATACACACACACACACACACACACACACACACACACATTATATATATATATATATATATATATATATATATATATATATATATATATATATAAATATAAGAAGACAAACATCTAATTTTGTGATGTAGTTAACTCTTCCTATGTATACCTTTATATTTATCATGTAGATCATCACAGCTGGGTGATTCACCACTATGTATTTAGTACATTGTGTACTTCTTAGTCTGTAGCACTGAATACGTTGCTTGAGAACTTTCCTTAATAAACTGTCTGGGCACTCTCTTATTGGCAACAAACACATTCTGATTGACCTGGCCTCCCAGATTTCTATTTGTTTAACCAACAATCTGAATAACTGGGTTTGAAGTATGAGCCTGTTAAGAGTTATCATCGAATTTAAAAGGCCTAAAAGCATATTGAACAGAAAAGCCAGTTATTTTAATGTATGTCTACACCAATATAGACATACCTCTCAATCAGTCAGAATTTGGGAGAGCATTCTGATTTTAGCTTGGAAATCTACGTCCGCCCTGCTGCTCTAGTTTCACCTTAGAAGGCTCTGAATTCTGCTCTTTCATTTGCTCAGTTATAGTGTTAGTAAGTGAAGGACTTCCTGGAGTTCACCATGGTTGAAGATGGGCAGTAGCAGATGTGTCTGCCACCTAGTCCTTGTGTGCTCCCTTTAAAAAGTTGATACTGTAGCAGTGAAGATGTATAGTTTTGTATGATTTGTGAATCATCTTATTCCCTCAGGTTTGCCTTTTGTTTTTTTATTTTTTCAAATCTTTTGGGTTTCTAATACTATGACTGGAATGGACCTCATTCCTAAGTCAAATTATTATTAAAGTTCATGAAATTAGTATTGGTTCAACCTTTGATGTCAGCCAGAAGTGCTCTTCACAGCATCCGAAATGTGCCCAGTAATTACTCCATCTTCAATTCGTTCAGTGTTACATGTATTGGTAACATATCTAAGTATGATTATATATTCTTTTTTATAAGACCCATTGCTCCTATTACTATCGAAACTATCTGGGTATCTTTTTTCCACATTGCTCTCTTTTCTGCTTGCAAATCCTGATATTTTATGACTTTGTGTCTCTCTGTATGCAGGACACTGTAGCACTGGGTGTCACGATTTCAGTGATCAATGCTACTTTTGTCTTCTTTTCTTGGACCACTATATCCAGTTTTCTAGCATCTATCTTTTGAACTGTTGGTAATGGAAGATCACATGCGATATAAACTTCATAATTTTCTATGATGCTTTGTGGCTCGTTTTCAGTGTTTTTCAGCCACTTCAGTACTATAATGTCTGCACAATCCTCAGTGCAACAGTCTTGTCACATTATTATGCTTTTCGGTATACAGTCCTTCTGCCATTAGTATGTGACAACCAGCAACGAGATGTGCAACTGTTTCCAATTCTGTTTTACAAAACCTACATTTGCCTGTTTCTCCCACATGTTCAATGGACTTTGTAAATCAACATGTACGTAGCCCACTATCTTGTGCCAATATTACCTTTAATCTCTTGTTTTGAATTCATCTCTCCTTAACCATTCCTGCGTTCATTCCTGATCAACATGAGGTTCTTCCAGAAGTTTTCTATACTTGCAGCTATATTTATGCATTTTCCACATTTCTTGCCTTCTCATCTGGCCCTTCACCTTATATTCTTTTTCTGTTTTTTGGCACATTCAATTGCTGCCTGTTTTTTATCCACTTGTGGTTTGATTTCCATTTCTACTTGATGCCGATATGCTTCTGCTAGCCTAAGCAGGGAAGTCATCTTAGATTTATTCTCCTCATGTTTCAAAACTTTCACTACATTTGGGTCTTGTGAGGTCAGCAGATTTGTGTAAAGTCCTACGATTGCAGATCTGTACATGTAATCAATTTTAAGGAGGCCCATCCCTCCTTTGGGACAGGGAATATATAACCTTGGTATGCAGTGATTCTTATAAAATCATTTGGTGAGCATGAAGCATCCTTCTTGTTTTCCTGTCTAATCTATCCAACACATTTTGGGGCCAGTCAATCACTCCAAAACTGTAAGTTAGGACAGGAAGAGCAAATTGGTTTATAGCTTGGATATTGTTCCTAGATATCAAGCTGTTTTCAGGATTAATTTAAGTCTTCCAAAGTACACCTTACTACATTTTATTCACATTTGTTCATGTTTTATTGTTGATCCTTCATCAAATCTCAAATATTTATACACTCTCTCTTGCTCAAGTTCTTGTATATCACATTCTTGTCCCAAACTGATGTTTTCCTTGGTGCTGCAGTTTTCCTGCTTTAAAGGTTGCTTTGTACATTTATCAAGACCAAATGACATTCTTATATCATCTGAAAAAGCTTTAACAACTTGCAGTTGTGCTTTCAGTTCCTCATCTGATGAGCTATACAGTTTTAAATCATCGATAAAGAAAAGATGAGAAGTCTTTACACTTTGTTGTTGTTTTTTAGGAGCCAAATTGCAGACATGGCCTAAGCTGTTAAGTAGACAGCGTAATGGGTTAAGGGTAAGGCAGAACAGCAATAGTGACAGAGAGTCACCCTGGAATATCCCCCTTTGAATTTTTATCCCTGGAATAATAATTTGTCATTTATCATAGCTTAATTGCAAAGTGGTCTGCCACTGTTTCATGGTCACTATAATGTAGTCAATCAGTGTAGGGTGTATCTTACATTTTTAAGCACTCTTTTATCCATGACTGTGGGATACTATCAAATGCTTTTTTGTAGTCAATCCATGCCATACTTAGGTTCTTCCCCTTTTTACAGTTCTCCGCTATGACTTTATTTAACAACAAATGTTCCTTTGTTCCATATGACTTTCTTTTATTGCCCTTTTGTTCTATTGCCATAATTGAGTTTTCTTCTAAATGACTAGACTCTGTCAGCATCAATTCCAGTGTATAATTTATATGTTGTTAGAAGGTAAGTTATTGGTCTATAATTTTTAGGATAGCTTGCAATTTCACTCTAAAGTAGGAGCATTGTTTTTCCTGTTGTTAGCCATGTTGGTGTCTGTTCAGGTGTGCATCTAAATAGTTCTTACTCATGGCTAAATTTTCACACAAAGATGTTAATAATTTAACTAGAAGTTAGGTACTGCATCTGGGCCTGCGGTTTTCCAATTTGAGGCTTTTCTTAACTTTGTTTCAGTCTCTCTGGCAGTTACTTCATCCCATTTCATATCCTGTACCTTTCAACTTCTTATTCTTTCTTTTACTTCTTCTATCCATTTAGCATCTTTGTTATGTTCCACAGGATCTTCATAGATACTTGTCCAAAATGTATCTATTTTTTCTTTTTTTGGTGGTCTTTCAATTCCTTTTACCTTGTTTCCCAATTCTCTTTAAAACTTATCTATTTCTTCTTTTTTTGGTGGTTTATCTTTTTTTTCTTTTTTTGGTGGTTAATCTATTTCTTCTTTTTTTTGGTGGGCCTTTTGCTGTGAGACTGATGTGGTGTGTTCTTAGCTTCTTACTCTTACTGATAGTAATGTGGAATGAGTGGGAGGGAGACTGCAAAATGAGCTGGATGGTGGCAAGCTTAACAACAATGTGCAGTCTGTCATCTGTTTGGCCTGTCTGGGAACCGAGTCTGTAGCCCCTAGGCTATGGAGTTGCGTAGTCCTCTTGTACTGCTGCCTCTGCTGGTTCAGAGTCTGTACAATGTCACTGCCTGTTTAACTTTGCTGGCTGTTACTGTGTTGTTGCCCAGTTAGCTACTGTGACACATGAATTCTTTCTACTGCTGTTGCTTACTTCTTTTCTTGGAGTTGGAGTTGCATCATCTACTACCCTACTACTGGGCTACTACCACTTTCTACAGAGAATCACCATCATTAATCCTCCATCCATCCAACCATCCATCCATCCATCCATCCATCCATCCATCCATCCATCCAACCATCCATCCATCCATCCATCCATCCATCCATCCATCCATCCATCCATCCATCCATCCATCCATCCATCATCAAGCAAGTAGCAAAGGTGGAATCTTGTGGGCAGCAGTATGAGGTCATGCGTATAAAATTACATTTCTTGGCTACCATGGACAGGATTATTTAATGTATCACAGAGATATGAAAAACAATTTCCCCTCTTGTAGTGGTTTTCTGATGATCTGGCTGATCTCATCCTAAGCTCTTCATTCTGTGGATAACTGAGTACTTGGAGTGCTTTAGTCTGTGGCTTTAGTAACAGCTGTACATTTGAACAATCATTCAGCTGTTCTGCATAGTAAAGGCAGATACCCAGTAAGAGGCAAGCCAAGGCAAAGTAGTGACATGCCATTCATCTTGAAGCACTACAATACTTTTCTTGTCTTTTGTGTCTGCTGAGAATACATTGCTAATGTGACCATCACTGCAACACTGTAGTTTGAGACTTATCACATGACTTGAAGTATCATACAGCTTTGCGTTCCAGATTGGCTACTTGTTTTTAAGCATCAGGAGGGTTATAATTTAACAGGCTTTGCCTCCCTCCACAAGAAGGTATATTTTGCATTATGCTCCCACCCCCACAGGAGTACAAATTTATGTATAAACAAGTTTTCAGTGCTACGATTTTTGGACCTTCTGCTAAGAATTTTGATGGCCCCATGCTATGATCTTGAATTCTGAGGGGTTGTGAGGTATGAATGAATATACCACATCATACCTCTCAACTGCTTAGTACAAAGCAGTCTGGATAAAGCCCAAAATAATGTGGGGAAAAAGGCCCCAAAACAGGGACAGATTTTAAATATTGTTCTTATAAACTTACAATGTCGGCAGAATAAAAGGTTTTGTGTTAGCATGTATTTTCTGAAGGATAAGAAGTCTGAAACTCAAATGACTGTCATTTAGAGATTTCAGTCCTCAAACCACAAATTTTATGAGGAACAGGCCAAAAATATGAGGCAAAATGTGGACATTCTGCAAAAATCTAGAGAGTTGAGAGAAGTTATACACTGAACCTGAAGCAGTCATAACAATCTTTTGTTATATGTTCATTGTTTAATGAAAGTGTAGCCCCCATATCATAAATCATAAACAAATGTGGACATTGATCTGTGTTTTTCCACTTTCCTGGTTGAAACAACATTTATTCAGTCAATAGCCTTTGCATGTCCCTGCTTACATTTACTTGGCAATTCCTATAATATTCTTAATTGCCAATGTATTAAATGATGCTCTAGGTATGCAAGATGGGTTCTCAGTTACATAATTCCATGTTCTAAAGACTTATGAATTAAACAGCTAAGAATCTGCCCAATGCCCATTAATCTGCCGTCTTAATACTGGCCAACCTTGTTTAATGAGAACCACTAGCACAATGCTTATCTTCAACAAAGTATTTAAATTCAAGCTGTAATACAGTGCATCTGAGAAGGCTGTCAGCACAAAACAATGTCTTAACTTTCTGACACTTCAGATATAGTTAGTAAGGAAATGACTCCGCTATATCACTTTTTTATTTTACTTATTTGTTGACCAAGCAGGTCCACTGGACCAATTGCCCCTTTCTAGAGCATTATTTGCTTAAGTGACTTGCTCAGAATCATGCAGGAGGCAAATGTAGGTGGAATGAATCAAACCCTGCATCCTAGACACAGGATGCAGCCCATTAACAGAGCAAAGCTTTAGTCATCTACACTAACTGCCAGTGTCCTCTCCTTCAAATGGGAAACAGAATTAAAATACCCATTGATTCCCCCTCTAAATATTTTGTTCTTTGCACAGAGAGGGATTACAGACTTTACAAGATATGACCCACAGATTAACTGTGAAAATCTGTTTTTTTTAATAGCCAAAGGTTTACAGAGCTTGGTACAAGGAGTTTTCATTGGAAGAAGGAGGGATCAGAAGTGAAGTCTTTTCTTTGTTTTCTATGCCATAATTTAGGCAGAACACTGTTTAATTTCATAATGAATTAATCAAACTCTGCCCAGAGACATGCTGCTCCCACATCAGTCTGATCACATAGTCATAGCTCCCCCTCCCCCTCCAAACTGCAGTGTAATAAGAAACTTCAGACTTACAGACAATTTGAACAAATCCAAGAGGGGGAAAACATTCACTTGTTTCACATGATGTACTGTACAGGGCTGACTGCAGTCATAACCAAAAAAATAAACAAAACAAATAATAAAAAGAACTGTCTTCTTACTTTGTCTTCCAGGTTTTAGCTGGTTTGCAGAAGGATAACCAGTTTCACAGCTCTTATAAACAACTGAGGGCCTGCTACCTTTTGTGCAGGATTCACACAGCCCTTTACCTTAATCCTTTAATATTAGACCAGCAATGTACACGTATAATTCAGGAGACATGCTCAGCTCTTGCTATAGAAAAATTTTAAGCCCTCAAAATGGTGCTGACTGTCTGAAGTGAGTATTAAGGCAAGCACTTAAACATAGTTAAAGAGAGAGTTGTAAACATGAATGGAGCATGAGGAGTCTTTGATGAACAGAATGACAGATGGCCCTGAGCTGAGAGTCTGGGCAATTATCATGGTGAACTGGCCGAGAACCTGAGACAATAATGCTTTAAGACACAAACAGAAGGTAAAACTTAGTGACATCTCATGTCTCTTGAGCACTAGTTGTGACTCAACTTATAAACCAAATGGCATGAAATAACTAAGCATGAAACAGAAAAATAAATAAATAAAAGATTTATGTGGTTCCTGTGAAGGCAGACTTGATTGTTTGATAATGTAGAGACAAAACATGAGATCTGCAATGACAAGTTTTACCCTTGGTACAATGAGTCATTATGTCACGACAGTTGGTATAAGCTGACATCAGTATCATAATGAGAATATTAAGGACTAGCCTTGTATAAAATGTATGTGGCAACATATGCATCTGTGGTAGAACTTGTCTAACATATACAGTAAACACTACTTAGCTGTGTATAATTATGAAAATAGACAGTATTTAGGCAGTGTGCTTATTTATTAAAAGTACTTTAATGTATAAAAAGCAGACATAGGTTAGGGTCTAATCTACTTATGTTAAGAGCTGGGATGCTATAATACTACATTTTGCTGTCTGCTTGTACATGTTTTTGGTCCTTTCTTCACTTGATGTGAGACACCCATTCATTTTCTCATCCATTTCTGAATCCACTCATATCACAGTGAATGAACCTTCCCTTGACAAGGAAACAACTTTATACAAGGGCTGATTGTTCAATGAAGAATCAAGCCGCTCAGATGAGAAATAGCACATCTTGACACAAAGAAATAGGAT
The DNA here is from genome assembly GCF_019279795.1 of Protopterus annectens. Classification (NCBI taxonomy): domain Eukaryota; kingdom Metazoa; phylum Chordata; order Ceratodontiformes; family Protopteridae; genus Protopterus; species Protopterus annectens. The sequence goes on along the minus strand of NC_056730.1, from coordinate 388,344,281 downwards.
TTGAACCACATAACATTTTATATGGATGATGACTGGGAGTAGAGAAAGACTTTCTGTGCTGTGCTGTATTAATCCACGACATAAATTTATTTGTAAATAGGAAAGTCAGGATTATTAAAATGAACTGATTGTGAGTCACTAGACTTGTGTCTGCCATTTACTGTTCAGTAACATAAAACACATAGAAGTTCAAAATAAAATTACTTAAATGCAACACATATTTTTTAGAAAAGCTTTATGAATAAACAATGCATCAACAAATGCTGCAGTGTGACTAGTCCCCACCCAGTCCAGTCCCAGTTAGTAGCCATTTATGATGTTGGGAACCGCTAGAGAGAGCCTCAAAACATGGAGACTGACTAAAAGGCAGAAAAATGGATTTACTTATACAAAGTCTGAGATGATCATTTCGCCGAATAATCCCTTTTCTCTGAGGTATGATGATCTTGGAGTTAGGATATATAAATGTGTGTGTGTGTGTGTGGGGGGGGCTTGCCCCACTGCAAAAAGAAGTTTAAAGGAGAAGAGTGTTGTCTGAAATTTGTTCTTCTCCTGGATTTTTATTCTTTTTTTGTTTTAGCACTTGGTGTTACAAGTGCCAACATTTCAATATGGAGCCATTGAGGAGATGCATGTTACTCACTTTAACAGAATGTTGTTGTGTCTTTCGGCTTTTCCTGGTTAGGGGTCGCCACAGCAGAACTCCGGTCCGCTAATGATTGGCAGTTGATTTTTACATGCTGAGTTGCCGGCCCTAATGCACAACCTTCAACGAAGGTACGCCCATTCACGCATGTCTCCACAGAAGACGCTCTAGCTGAGAATCGAACGGGACTCCTTACCCTCACAATTTTCTAACCTCATTTACCAAATAGCAAAGCTTTCAGCTAAAACAGAACTCATTTAAAACTAGTTGACTCTTCCAATTTCAACTAAATGAGGTGCAGTCATATATAAATATTCCTTTTAAATAACAACTGACTGGTAAAACTGAAGCATAAACTGGTAAGCAAATATTGTCAATCAAAGACTGTCTTTTGTGTATTAATTATTATTATGAACATAAATGTTTCTTTATTCTGACTGTTTTAAACAGTGGCATGATGGAATGTATTATTTTACATGCACACATGATCATATGCACACAGACACACAAACCACAGAAAATCCTCCTCACCACTGATGCAGTGCTTTATAAGAGAGCTAGCATGTACTTTAATATTTAAGTTTTAGCAGTATCATTGGCTCAAAAGGTAGCATACTTACCTATGGTGCAGAAGACTGTGAGTTTTATTCCCACCACCAGGTATATTGATTGCTGTCACTGCAGTACAGCATAAGGGGGCTCCTACAATCCTGAGTGTGCCAGCTTTTAGATGAGATGTTAAACTTAGGCCCCATATGCTTGAGTTGGTGGTAGCTCAGGTGGATGTAAAAATATACCATGACACATATTGACAAGAGTAGTGGTCCTTTATTTATTACAAAAGTAACTTTTATTTACAAAATATTTACATATTTACAAATATTTACATATATACAAATAAATAAATATACAAATATGTTTACATATATTCATAATTTCCTTTACAGTCTTGCCAAATTTCATCACTATTAAACACCCACTTCTTTATCCATAACCACTATCTGGTTTTATTTAATATTGTTAATAAAATCCATTTACCATTAAGCACCATTTCATTTATTCTTTCACTTCATATAACAAAATAATTTTTATCTATTTTTTATCACATTCTTTACTTCTTTTCTTATAATATCCACATTTAATCATATCCATGTTTACTTTATCCAGGTCTTTTTTTCAAAAAAATCTTATTTACATAGTTTTCTCCATAACGTTTTCATTAATTTCAAAACCATATGTTCTTTAGTTTCTTCATCTTGACAATGTAAACATATTCTTTCACTTTTCTTTTTATATGACATATTTCCTTTTACTGGCAATTTATCTATTACCAGGCTCCACAAAAAATCTTGACATTCTACTTTCTGATTGCACCGTTTGCTTCTTATTTTCATGGTTTAATTTTATTTCATTTGTTAGAGTTTCCCATGGGTTTACATACTAATGTTTTATTATTACAGTCTTATACCATACATTGCTATCTTTTTCTATAACATCAATTTTTATTTTCTACAAAAATATTTTTTCTTGGTAACATTTTATTTCTTCATATATACACTCTTTTTCTCCCTCTTTTTTTTTTACCATAACCAAACATTTAACATACTTATATTAATACAGTTGTACTGCTAATCTCTCATCCTTTTCATTTAGCCACTATAACACTTTGTACAAATTTAATGAAGCAGTGTATACCACTGGGTTAATTAACCCTTAACATCCTTCTTCTTTATTTACATGTAAAACTCCTATTTTTTATTCGGTTCAATCTAGAACTCTTTATAAATGAAAATAAATACAGATATCTACAATAATTCCTTTTCAAATACTGTTGGCAACATACATACATTTGTTAAGTATCCTATGTTTTCCCACCAGTACTGAATTTATCAAATAAGACTTTTTTTCTGAATGATAATTTGTATGTTCTCCAGAAAAGACAAGATTGTTTCATTTCTTTTATTGTACTGTTTCATTGAATTCTACTTACTTCTTTATTCCCAAATTTTATACCTAACACAGAAATTTCATTCATTGTAAAATATATACCCCTGATCTTTACTACATCACCTAAACCTTTACTTTCTCTTTATTTAAAGCCATCCTTATCATCTCTATGCACTAATTTGTGCAAAATGTTACTAATTTTATCCAAATTTTGTTTATTGTAAGCATTATAATGTCTTCTGCATATGTTAACAGAAGTGGAATTCTTAACCCTTCAGGTATTATATACCCTGCCTCCTTCATTTTGTAATTTATTTCACATACTATCACATTCATAACTAATGCAAAGAGTATACAATTAATTTGATATCCCTGTCTTACACCACTCTTCATATGTACCTCTTGGCTTAACCAGCCATTTACAAGTATTTTTACTTTATTATTACTATACGCTGACATACATAATTTACTAACTTTCTCACTTATATTATATTCTTTCATTATTACTCATAATATTTCATGTTCAATTGTGTAAAATGCCTTACTAAGGTCTCCTATCATGTTTTTGCTTCTTTTTCTGTTCATAATATCATCCACAATTTCTCTGTCGTTAATAATTCATGACAACCTGTCCCCTTTACACTATATCTTCCATAATATTTTCCATTTTAGTTTCAAATCTCTTTTGTATTATGTTCATAAAAACCTTATAATCATTATTATTTAATACTATTGGTCTTCATATTTTAATTATCTTCTATCTTCCTTCATCCATATTAATTTAAGTATTCCACTACATAATTATTTTTACATAAAACCTTAATTTAACCATTCATTCAAAATCTTTAGAAAAAATATATTTCTTCCCAATCCCTTAAATTTTTATACATTTCATACCCTATTCCATCTGGGCATGTAGTCAAATCTATATTTACTTGTCTTAATATTTTATCTAGCTCTTTTAAAGAAATCTTCTTTTCCAACTCCTTATTCTCTTTTTCTGTTAACCTTTTCACTTTCCATGTTTTTTTCTCTACCTTCTTTTTTCTTTAAACATTTCTTGTACATATTGTACTATACTATTCATAATCTTTTATTAAGTTTTTTTTCTATTTCTCCTTTTCTACTTTTCATTTCTTGCATTGCACTCCCATCTTCCTTTTCTAATCTGCTTAAATAACTTCATACTTCTACTCTTTTTCCTTGTAAAAATATCTCTGCTTATATAACAATTCTTGTATTTTTCTTGGTTTCTTTCATATAATTCTTTTTCTTTGTCAAAATACTTTCTATGATTATGGTCTAAACCTTCCAGTGCCTCATTATATATTATTTTATATTTTTGTTTCTCTACTTTTCTTACATTATATTTCCACTGTAAACATTTTTTATATTTTCCCTAAATATCACCAACCATTCAGACCAAATGTTATAAAATGTTCTCATAGTAATATGATCTTTCTATAACTGTATTACTAATCTTTTTCCTTCTTCATTCCATGCTTTCTCATTTATCCATTTTATTCATTTGCCTATTATTTTAAGTATTCCTTGTTTTCCTTTATCTCCATCCATATTGCAAGATGATCAGAAAATCCTGCTTCAACTACCTCCCCTTCTCCTATAACTAAACCGTCTGATACTATAAAATAATATATTTCAGTTCTATACATACCCCTTTGTAAGTCCATGAATTTGTCTCCCAAAGTTTTAACTTACCACATCTTATAACTTCTAACATTTTTCTGATATCATTTCCTTTCCTTTTACTCTTGCCTCTTTAATCACAAAGTCTCATGTTATTATAATATTCATATTTATCACTATATTCTCTAAAATCTGATGAAATATGCTTCCCCTTTTTACAATTAGTATAAGCATATGATTTTATATACTTGTTCTTTCTTTTTTAAATCTACAATGATTAATCTTCCCATTCTTGCTAAAGTTGCATCTAATATCTTTAATGTATTTCTACAGAATACACTAATTCTAGAATATCTCTCATTTCCCAAATTCCAGATGATCTTTCCTCGCCATAGTTTCTCTGTTTGTAATCTTAATTTATTTGTTAAAATCTTGTGTCTTCTAATATAGTTACATGTACATCACACGTATTAAACCACTCCAAAAATCCTATTCTTCTTACTATATTAATACTATTCACATTTATAGAAAGCACACTGACATTTTTATTTTCCCTTTCCTTAAATTCATGGGTTTATACGTTCATAGCTAATTACTAGGCTAGCTTTCTTAAAAGGCCATTCTAAGCCTAACCAATTTCCTTCTCAAAGGTGAAAATCAAACACTGCACCTTGTGTCTGTGAGTTAAACACCATAACCATTATGCCAAGCCCCGATCTTTAACCATACATGTTTTTCATCCATTTCCTTTACTTTTTTTCTTTTGTATTTATCCCTTTAAATTGTATTTTTTCTGTTTTTTACCCTTTTACCAATATAATTCTTTTTTCCTTTTACCTCTTCTTCCTCACTTATTTCAGAACCTTTTTCTATGTCTTCTTTATTATTTTTCTCATCTATTTTTTCTTCTATTTCTACTACTTCAAAAATTTCTTCTCTTTGTTCATTTTCATCTCTTTTTCTTTTTCCTTATTCTTATTTTCATTTTTTTGCAATCCATCCATAAATGTCCATTTTTGTTACATTTACATTTCAATTCACATTTTTTGCATCATGTCCCATTTCCCTGCAAATATAAAATGTTCTCTTGTCACAGTTACTTCTCAAACCTCCTTCTTTTCCACAAAAAAATGTTTTGGGTTGATCCCAGTATTTACAACAACCCTGTTCCCCTCCACGGTTATCATGGATTGGTATATGTATAATTTCTTCTCTTTCGATTTTTAACAGAATATTACAATCTCAGCCATCAGTCTATAAAAGTTTTTGGTCACAAACTTTTGCAATGTCCAGTACTTCTTTACATAAAGCTTTCAAATGCCCTTTCAAAGTCTCACTTTCTACCTCTGCTCGAAATTGTACATGAATCTTCTTTTTTGTTTCCCTGTTAAATGCTTTTATCACATAAAGATTCCAAGGGTTACATTTTTTTCATATTTTGCAAGAATATTTTCCATTGAAAAAACAGTCTCAAACATAATACCAAAAATGTCTCTCTGTTAATAATAATTGTTCTTACCTCATGTGCTTTTATACCCAAAGGAGCTATTAAATTGCCACATGCTTCATACCTGTCCATTTCTTTGTCTTGTTTACTTTGAATCCTTACCACGCACTTCCATTTTTCATTTTCTTTGCCTTCTTTTCTGCTACACCACTTTTGTCTTCTTTTACTTTATCTGTATATGTTCTCTTTTGCTTCTCACCGCTATTCTTTAGGATTGTTTCTGCACCCTCCTTTTGTATTTTCTCTATAACGTTCCCCCAGGAAACATCTCCTTCATCTTCTGGCTCATTCTGCACCTATGTTTCTTTAAGTAATTCATCCCACAACCCTCCTGACTGTAAAGTTGTAATTATACATCCATTATTTGCTGCCTCATCTCCATCAAACAGGTTTCTTTGAAATATTTTCTCAGAATCCTGCACACATTCTGCAGTCTCAATATTTTACTTCTCCTTCATTTCTTTCACCACTCCATCATCTCCTTTTTTATTTGCCTCCCTGTTTTTCTGGGCTGCCTCTGCGTCTGGAATGGAAACAGGAACTGCTCCTCCAAAATGGGTCCCACTCACAACAATGACAAGTAGAGGAAGTTCTCTAATATTCTGTCCAAATTTCTCTCAGTCTCACCTGAAAAGAGGCTACTAGCCTAGTGGGTCTAAAATAATCAACAAAAGGTAGATAAAGATAAACAAACAAACAAACGAATGAATGAATGAATGAATTAAACTGGGATAAGTAACTGAACACCACCGCTCCCTAATAAAACCATCTCCAAATGTGTGTGTGGGGGGGCATTATACAGCAAAATATCACCATGATTTCTTGCATGCTGTGAGAAATAAGAGCATTGCTAGTGTAGGAGCTGCTAGCAGTTGTCAGAGTCGAGAAGACCTGGTGCAGGTATAGAGTCTCCTTACATTCTTCACCAAACATAAAATTACAAAACAAAGCATTTGCCTTTTCTGAGATGGTGGTAGACAGCACCTCACACTGGAGATGGTATACAGGGAAATTTGCCCCTTGTACAAAAATGTTAGTTTTTTCTAAATTCATTGAAGACTGTATCACATTTTTCCTTTGCAGTGATGTACATCAGAATCTGGACTGAATATCTTCAGCATACCAGGGATAAATGAAGTGGAATATTTTAAAATTTTTAAAAAGAGAAATTTAAAACATTAAATTCTTTAGGATGCATATAGATTCTGTCGGGTCTATATTAGAACACTGAAGTTTCAAAACTTCGAATGTTCTAATATTGAACCCTGAAAATATCGAAGCAACAGAAAACCAAATTCCTAGGGAAAGAATTCAGTTGTCCATTTCTGTTGCTTCGGTATTTTCAATGCTGTGGTGGAAAGTTACAGGTTGGGTTCAGGTAAGTGTGCAATTGAGTGCGGGTTAGGGTAGTTAGGGTTAGGGTGCGGGTTAGGTATGTGTGCAATTGTGTGGACATGAGGGTTAGGGCGGGTTAGGTGAGTTAGGGTTAGGGCACAGGTTAGGTATGTGTGCGATTGTGTGGATGTGAGGGTTAGGGCAGGTTAGGTGAGTTAGGGTTAGGGCGCAGGTCAGGTAAGTGTGTGATTGTGTGGATGTGTGGGTTAGGGCGGAGTAGGTGAGTTAGGGCTAGGGCATGGGTGAGGTGAGTGTGTGATAGTGACAGACCTTAGGGTTAGGGTTTGGGTTAAGGTAAGTGGATAGTTAGTGGTGTGTGATAAGTTTAGTGTAGGGTTAGGTGTAAGATGTTAGGTGTATGTGTGTGGATTGCTGTTTGTTTGGCGTGCTTGTGTTGTGTGTATGTGTTTTGGAACAGTGAATTTTTTCCCTAGGAAAAAATTTGCTGTTCTGTATGTTCGATGTTTTCTGCTTTCGCTGAATAGGGTTCGATATTAGAACATTCGAAGTTTTGAAACTTCAATGTTCTAATATAGACCCAATTTTGCCATGTGACTTTTTATATATTTAAACAGTGTTCATTTTTGTAATCACAGTCTGATGAATTATTTTTAAAGTTTTAAGCATTTAACTATAAGTGAATAATGTTGAGATTCTTATTACAGCATTTTGTCATTTTTATTGTCTTTATTACAGCTCTAAACACAGGGTGGCAAGGTGATGTGGAGGTTAGAATTGTCACCTAGCAAGAGGTTCTCCAATTTGATTCTCAGTGGGTTGCCTTTTGTGTGGAGTCTGTATGTCCTCCCTTTGTTTGGGTGGGTTTCCTTCAGGTGCTCTAGTTTCTTCCCACATTCCCAAGACATGCTGCAGGTGGATTGGACATTCCAAATTGGCCCTTGGTGTGTGTGTGTGTGTGTGTGTGTGTGTGTGTGTGTGTGTGTGTGTGTGTGTGTGTGTGTGTGTGTGTGTGTGTACCTTCTGAGGAAGGTTGGGTGCCGAGCTGGCAACTTGACACCATAAAACTCTACAGCCACTCGTTCTGCAGACCCATGATCCACTGTGGTGATCCCTAACAGGAGCAGCTGAAAGGAGGAGATTATAGCCTTAAAGACAGACACATATTTCAATCAGTGTTATCTCTTGGAGACAACAGATACAAAAAAATCACATGCTTTATTCTATATATCCAAAAGGAAAATGAAAACAAAAATCACTCTTGTTTTTTCAAATGAATAGAAACAGCATCTTCCAGGTTTTTCTCCAATGCATATATAAATCTGTTTAGCCCTTTCAGTAATGGGCTAAACAGTCCAAGGCCTGGCCTTTCCCAGGCACAGATTGCAGATCTGAGTGTTAGCTATCTCCAGTGTGTGTGCCTCTACAACAGGCCCCAACAGGGCTATTGCACTTTGTGCATCCAGGGGCTTTAGATAATTTTCTCCTTACTCCTCAGTTGACCCTTCACTAGGGGAACTATGTTTCTATTATTTACCTGCAAGCTTCTTAGACATATGCCACACTAACTGTCAGTTAGTGTTTTGTTAGCTATCTAAAAGAGTCAGATTCCTGACTGATCCTTTGACAACTTCCCATTCATAAAGCACATTTAAGGGCACATGCATATTTTGTCAAATCAAGATGCTACAGCACCCCTTTCCCAGCACAAAACTAGGGGTTTTGGACAGGGCATGGTGGGTTGCAGGATCTTGAAAACCTATCATTATTTCCACTGGCTACTCTTGGATTGTGAGTCGCTGTAAACTGGAAGAGTCATAGGGAAAGGACTCATCAGGACAGCTTAGTATAGCCATCCATCCATTTACTTATCCACTGCAGAGGTGTGTGGTCAATTACTAATGTGAAATACAATATCTACTAAACAAATGGTACTTCAAAGCACTAAAGGCGTTATTTTCAGTGGTTGAATCCCTCCTTTCTGCTTTGCCCATCTTCCTGCTGATATAGCCTACAGATCACTCCTCACCTTGAAAGTTTTGAGACAACACTGCTGCTAAGCCTAGCTTTATCATGTGTATATAGGGTGACTCTTTAATAAATTTAAGAATCAATAACACAGGTTCAGAGTATAGCATCCTTTTTAGTTTTTTTATGTCATTTTTTTATTTGTATTTATCCTTTGTTAACCGGGTTAGTTCCACTAGGCTAAGTATTCTGCCTACTTTAAGAAACCATTGCACCTTAACAAAAGCTTTCTCTTTTGTGAGATCTGTCAAAACACAGGCAATATTTGCAAAACTCTGTGCAAAGTATTTGTAGTACCTATCTAGTGCAATAAAACATATCTGTCCTTTTGTGGAGGGTATAGGACATTTTTATGACCTCTGTTTTTTCTAGTTATAGTCATACCAATCTCTTCTTATAAAGCATCCTAAGTTTTTGGTTTCCACTACATCCAGTTTAGTTTTCTTAGCATTTAAAGTCAGGTCTGCCTGTCTTATGGAGTCTAACACAGACTGTACTTTGGTTAGGGAGACTTACAGTCTTCTGAATAAATGACCACATTGAGATCTGCAGTAAACATATCAGTAGTGAAGCTTCAGTATTTTATCCATCAGCCACTGAAAGGCAGCAGAAGGGCCATGCAGGCCAGATGGTAACATTGTGTACAGAAAGAGGCAGCCAGGGGTGATAAAAACTATCCCATCTTTGGTTAAAGGGGTAAGAGGTATCTGACAGTATATTTTGTCAGATCTATCATTGCCAAATATGTGGCCCATTTGCCAACATAAATCTCAGTTTTATCTCAACTAGCTGAGTAAACATGTTCAGTTTTTCATAATGTCCTGTGGTTTATTATTATTTTGCTTTATTTAAAGCACTGTCCTCTGTTCAAGTGGCAAGAAGCTGAATGGTACATTAATCAGGGTGAGTAAAGCTAATCAGCAGGAAAACAGTAAGACCGGGTAGGAGAACCAGAAAGCACATGGCGACATATCAATGAGAGATGAGCAAAAATTATTCTACCCATATAGAAAAAATAAAATACGGGTGACAAGAAGGATGTGTCTATGTGAAACTCTGAATCCAGTTACTAGGCCATTCATAAAGGTTGCCACAAAGTGTACAAGTGTTCATATTGTGTACACTTTCTGAATTCAAGAACAGCCCTGTCACAATGCTTGTGCTGTCTATTCACTCAGAAAGGTTACACTAAGTGTGCACATAGTGTACACTCTGTGGTAACCTTTATGTATCTGGCCTACTGTCTATGTGCAGAAGCAATGATTGCCTTTCAGCCTTGCAGTTGTCAGTGATTTGCATGCCAGCTAACAGTTACATTTCTGAACCAGATGAGTTTTGAAATTCGTTGAAACAGCTAATACGTTTTGAAGAAGCATTTTTTTTTGTCAGCGGTACAAGATAACCTTTTAAAAATCCATTAGTGTAGAGAAATTAAAGAACTGAGAAACAAGAAATAGTATTCAACTCTAAAGTACATTGCATGAAGCCATTGAGAATTTATGAAAATATATGCTGTATACAGAGCATTTGTTTCTGTGCTTTCAACTAATGTACTTTTTGAATGATACTAGAACTTTTTCACAGTTTAACTTAAAAAAATGGAAATCTGGTTTTAAACCCATTCTGAATTCTCTATACTGCATTGCGTGTAAACTGGATGAGGTACAATATGGTCAAGTTTAACTTGCTGGTTTTGATCTAATCCTGTGATTCCATGTAACTCACTTCAGTTTCATGGTCTCAAAAAGTAAGTGTATACGCTCAGTTGATTATCAAAATATAAAACAGTACTTGTAAGAATACTCATTTATTTTTCTTTTTGTCATCAGCTGAGTTTGAATCACACAGTATCAAATGTTGTTCTCAAGTTATTTTTAAAGTATACTGTATCAACTGTTATAATGCTGCAGACATTTAAGGGCTAACAGGTAAAAAGAAAGCTGAAGTATTCATTAAATAGAGCACAAATTATCTGACGTGGGCTAGATTTCTATGGCTGTAATTGTTTGACAGAATGATGTAGGGAAGGTAGTAAAAAAGGCATACACACACGCACACACACACACACACACACACACACACACACACACACACACACACACACACACACATACGCACGCACGCACACACACACACACACACACACACACACACACATACACACACACACACAGAAAAAAAATAAAGATAATGTGTGGAAGTCAGAATGCAAGGCTGTTGTTTGCTAGTACTTGATAAATCAATAATGATCATGTATATGTTATGGCCACCATATGGGATAACACAAAAAGTTAGAAAAGTGTTAGTGTTAGAAATGCTTACTGCATTTCTGAGATGTCAATTGCCACATAATCAATATCCTAAATTTAGAATTAAAAACATATCCACAAACAAAATGGATGAAATATAGGGACTGCATGCACAAATACAAACATTCTACACAAAATATTTTTTGCAGATTATACCAGCAGATACAACTCTGAACAAATGAAGTGAGCTCAGACTTTTTTAATTCTAGTTTAACTTGGGTCAAAATAGGACATCACTGGAAATAAGATGATACCCCCCCACCACCAGTAAGTTCTATCCTGGCAGAGTGGTTTACCGCATTAAAATTAAATAAATTATTTTACCTGTTGGAAAGTGGTGGAATGCATACAGCAGTTAAATATTGTCTGCCTGCCAAGTATTGTCATGGTGTGTTGACAAGTCTAATATTTTACTAAGATTATCCAAACCACATGATTTTTGACATATCAGTAAAAAATGATATGGTAGCAAATATGTGTTCTTTTTTGTACTTGGCTTTTTTCCAGTGTAATTACTGAGCAGTTAACAAACTTCATCATTTATTGCATATCTGGCTTGTCACACTTTACATTGTAGCCTTTACCCTTCAAATTTCAGTAATGTTACTGATAAAAGAACACTAAATCTTACATTGCAACAGAGCAACATGAATGCTTATAGTTCATAGAATATGGCAAAGAATTGTGATATCATTTGAAACACCTGTTGAAAAGAGTTCCACATATCCTAATCGTATAATTACTGCTTCTTCTGGGGTACTGAATTTAAAAGCATATTGACATTTAGGCGTTGAAAATACAGGTGGTTAGCTAATACACTACCTTTGTTGCCTACAAAATACTTTCCATGTTTGGATTAATAACTTATGCCCACTGATCAAGCCTAATATTGGCTTACAGTCTAAAGGCTGACTTATATGAAATAATATAATTAGCTTTAAATTCTCATGCAGTTGTGTAGGAAGCCAGTACATCTGAAAATGTTGTTGTGGTAATGTGATACTTCAGACCCTGCCAGGTTGTGATATAATGAGATCACCGCAACGTTTGGTTATCAGAAATAAAATGGACAAGAGTTCAACATCATTGCACTTACCCTGCTTCTGCAGATTATAGGATACCAGACCAAAGTATGGTATCTCAGAAGGCCATTGTAGTTAAGATTTGAACCAGGGCAGTGGGCTCAGTAAGGTAACATCTGGTCAACCAAAGGGTATAACATGATATGACCCACAGAGTATATAATGGAGATCAAAGTCTGACATAAGTGACTGAGAGGGATATAGAAAGGGAGACAACATGGCACTAAAGGAAAAGTCATTACAGTAAATTTAATATTCAAAAAGGCACAGAAATGATTTGAAAATATGTTGGTAAACCCATAGCTATTACTAATGGATTCACAGGGTCAGTAGGGGCTTACTGCAACAACGTACAGTTTAATGAAGGGGCAGGATATGCAAGACACGGACAGCAGCAGCTAGGTGCTTGCCACAATATGCAGGAGAAACAGGTACATGGCCATTAACCAAGTGTGACATCAAGACCAAAAACAGAGAATGAGGGTGGTGCAGAGTGGGACACACACCTATGTGAAAGGCCGGAGTTCTAGTAGTAATTGATGACCCAGGCAGAGTGTTGAGAAATATGTAAGAATATGGGTGGAGTGTGATAAATACTTGGATGATAAAGGTAGTATGGTGATCAAAATCTACATTTCAGTTCATATATGCACGCAATAATGCCTGTCAGGATGGGCATTATTTCTCCTATAATGCATACCCTGGAGGGCATTATTGTGCCTTAATAATAGACTGTCTGTTAAACTGCTTCATATTTCTATTTTATTAGTAGATACACTTTTTATATTTTATATTTTCTGATGGAAAATATTTCCACAATCTAATGTTTCAAAGTTGTTGTAGTACATGTAATTGTTGTTAGAGGAAGTATTTTGCATTCAAAATATAAGTTATGTAGGTATTTAATATCAACACATGCATATACATACACACATGCAGAAACACAGATAGACTCATGCGCACAGACACACACACACACACACACACACACACACACACACACACACACACACACACACACACACACACACACACACACACACACACACACAGGCGCACTCCTACACATACACAGATGTGCTCAGCAATTGTGGCCTCTGTCTTGACTGACTCCACCTCAGATGTCTCATTATCAAATGAATGACAACAAATTCATACAGTACAACATACTGCAACCCCCCCATACATGCCTCTCAGCTGTTCATGATTTTGCAGAGCATCTCTGATTTTGACATATTCTTCCTCTGTCCTTGCTAGAGCACTGAGGATTACTATCAGCCAATAAAGCCAGATAGTCTTGTTTAGAACTTATTGTTCAAATATAGAGTGTCAATTGAAAACCTCTTCCTTTTTCTGCCTGAATTCTGTAGCAAAGAAGTTGAACGGTATGTGCTCTTTCTTTTTGATTTATTCATTTAACCTCTCTCTCTCTGTTTCTCATTTTCTTACACAAGCAGATGCACACACACACACACACACACACACACACACACACACACACACACACACACGCACACACACACACACACACACAGACACACACTAGGGTTGCCACCCTTCCATTTTTTTTCGGGACTATCCGGAAATCAGACTGATTCTCCAGTAGTCTGGAAAATACTGCACAAACTCTTGTATTCTGTTTCAAAAAAGGAAACAGACTATCGGAGTTTGTAAATTGGCTGATTTACTGTGCTTTTTTACAGAAAAGCATACTAAATCAGCCAAAAACAGGCAGCAGGAATGGAAAAAGCGGGCATTCCCTTTCAGGAGATGTAATCATGATGTCATAAAATGGGCGGAATATGGCCGGAAGAGGGGTGGGGTGGGTGGGGTTATTGGTGATATGAGGGGTGTGGCTCCGGTTTTAGCCACAACAAAAGGTGGCAACCCTAACACACACACACACACACACACACACACACACACACACACACACACTTGCTTTATCTTTTTTTGTTCTCCACCTCATGAAACATGGCTTTTTAAGCATTACTTAACAAAGTAAAAGTAAATGGCAAGTCAATTTAAGTGATTCTGCAGTTTCTTTTGCTACTTGACTTTATTTTATGTATTTGTTTTATTTACTTTTTTATTACTAAATGACAAAGCCACATTTAGTGAACACAAAAATGGTAGCCATTTGCTTTCTTTCTGTACAAGTTTCCAATATCTGTACATTAATACCCTGTTGGAGAATTTTGTTTTCTAGTAGGCTAACTATGTATGTTTTGCCCATTATTTAAACATTTTTGTTGCATTTCTTTATCACTGTCCATTTGTGATATAACTTTTCAGGTTCTGCTCTGAATCTTCAAACTGAACAAACCCAAACATTAGAAATGCCTAATAATATTGCCCAAAAAACAGAACAGCTAAAAAATTAACTTTAAGGATTGTTTTTCTTTTTTTTCTGCAGAGAGGTAAGACTCTCAAACACCAAAATTTATATATACCAACTTCATGGTTGCACCAACTTGAAGAAGGGAGAAATCTCCCCAAAGAAAAGACTCATTGCCCGTGCAAATGAAATTGTACCAGTGATGATTTCCTGTGGAGAACGGCAATCAATATTATGTTCCACTGGATGTCTTTCTTTGGGCAGCTGATGCTCAAGGAATTTCATCTCAACCACTTGTAGCAGACAAGCCTTTTTTTATCTTAACCTTAATT